>NC_047678.1:29021536-29345687 GCF_011762505.2 Arvicanthis niloticus | reverse complement strand
CCTTTAACTCCAGCACTCAGGAAGCAGAGGCCAGTGAGTTTGAAGCCAGCCTGGTTTACATAGTGAGTTCCAGGAAAGCCAGGGGTATAGAGTGACTCTGTCTCTGAAACAACAACAACAACAAATCTAGCCCCACCAGAAGTGACAATAGGCACATGCTCCCTGCTTGTACTGTTAGTGAAGGTGAAATGGCATTGAGCACAGGGCTGCTGATTGTTCTTCATACATGTTTGTGGGAGTTAGGTCCCCCTTCCATGTGGTCCCTGAGGATTGAAGCCCTGTCATCAGGTTTAGTGGCAAGTGCCCTTCCGTGGTGAGCCATGTGACAGCCATGTTCTTTCTGGTCTGAATAGTGAATGTGTGCTTGTGTCTGAGCACAATGTATGTGTCCTGTTTCCTTTCGACTCCTGCCATAATAATCCAGATGTTTGTTTTCCTTCTTTGTGTTTCTTTTTATTTCTATGTACATATGTATTTCTGCCTGCATGTATGTCCCTGTGAGGGTGTCATGTCCCCAGGAACTGGAGTTACAGACAGTTATGAGCTGCCATGTGTGTGCTGGGAATTGAACCCAGGTCCTTTGGTTAAGAACAGCTGGTGGTCTTAAATGCTGAGCCATCTCTCTAGCCCTGTGTTTATTTTTTATTTTTTATTTTTTTTTTTTGAGATAGTCTTGTAAAGTCATTCCAATTGGCCTGCAACTTGGCATTGCAGACCAGACTGGCCTCAAGCTTCTAGTGACCTTTCTGCCTCTGCCTCACTGAGCTGGGATTCTAATCATGTGCTCCCATATCCAATGAGGGATGCTTAGAACTTCCATGCTCTTTTCTTGTAAGTAAGAAGGGGTTCCAGTGTGGAGGAGGCTTCCAGATAAAGCTGGTGGGTGAAAGCAGCTGAACTAGAGGTGCTCAAACATGATGATGCTCTTGTTCCCCAGGGTGTGATGACCTGGGTCAGCCCAGAACAGCCCACCTACATCAAAATGTTGACGACCCTCCCTGAGATGCACATTGCAGTCACTGTAGATATACAAAAAACTATCAAACTGTGGGACTGTCACAGCACAGAACCTCTGTCGACTAACAGGCTGCTCTTTCCCTGTGAATCACTGAAGGCTATCTTTACAAAGGATGGCCCCATTGTCTTGGTAAGTGACCCCCAAATCTGGAATAGCCACACAGAACAAAACACTTGCCAACTTGAGGTCCCATTACTGTCAAATCTTAACTTGCCATCTTGGAGTCTCTGCAAACCCTAAGAGTCAATCACAGTATACCAAAAACATGGCCATCCCTTAGCCTTTGACCTACTTCATGTACATTTCTTTAAGCCATTCTCTTTAAACTATCATTTCAAAATTCTTTCCTGGGAACTGGGGAGAGATGGTTCATTAGGTAGTAGTGTTGGCTGTGCAAGCATGAAGACCCGAGTTCAAATCCCTGACACTCACATAAAAAGTGAGATGTGGCTAAAGGTGCCTGTAACCCCAGTAGTGGAGGGGATGGAAACACAAGGGTCACTGGGACTAGACGGCTGCGAGCCAAGCCAGCCTAAGTCCAGGCTCAATAGAGACTCTCAGGAAATCAGGAGAAGAGGATAACAGGATACCTGGAATCCTTCTCTGGTGTCCATGTATGCCCTGGTATGTAATCTACATACACACACATAAATATGCATATAACATACACACACGGACACACACAATCTTTCTACATGGTTTTACATCTTCTTGCCTTTGAAATGTCTATTATTGCTGAATCCATGAATTTGGGTAGAGACAATAGAGAGAAAATGTGAACTATATTGAGGAACAAAAAATAACTCTGACATCCCAGTGAGTCCTGGGGAAGAGGGTTTTAGGGCTTGGAAAATCTTTACACATACCCTACTTCATGTGTTTGAGGCAGAATCTCATGATGTAGTCTACACAGTCTCACTGTGTAGACTAGGGTGGTCTAACTCACCGAGCTTAGACTGTCTCTGTCTTCTCAGTGTTGGCATTGAAGATATTATCCTACTTTGCCCTACAAAAGTTTCTTTAAAAAAAATCCTGCAGGATATTGTGCATGCAATAGAGGTACGTGAATTTCTAGAGTTTGAGGCCAGTCTGGCCAACAGAGTTAGTCTAGGATAGCCAGGGCTACACAGAGAAATCCTAAAATTCTGCCTCAAAAACAAAACAAAAACAAAAACAAAACAAAAACAAAAACAAAAAAAAATATTATTTTGTGTGTGAATATTTTGCCTGCATGTGTGTCTATGTATCATGTGCAGCATATTTAGAGGTCAGAAAAAGCCATTGGAGGCCCAGGGTTGAACCCCCCCAACCCCCATATCTCTCTCTCTCTCTCTCTCTCTCTCTCTCTCTCTCTCTCTCTCTCTCTCTCTCTCTTTCTCTCTTTCTTTCTCTCTCTCTCTCCAATTACCCACTGACTCATCTCCCCCAAGGACTAGAGAGTCTTATTCCATGATCATCCCAGATGCTCTGTGACACAGGCTGCTCAGAGCTTTGGATCTCTTGTTACTGGACTTGAAGACACAGTGGTGTATCTTAGAGCAGATAACACTGCTTCCTCCATGCTTAACCTTTTCCCACTGACAGGGTGCTCTGATTTCAGGCAGGTGATACTGATGGTGACCTCTACATCTTTGGGATTCCCGACTTACACCTTATTTCCAAAGTCCATGTATTCCAATATGGTATTAACCAACTCTACTGCTCTCCTCAGAGGAAATGGGTCTTTGTGAGTAACAAACACACAAATATCTTGCCAAAGGTAGGTCTGTTCTAGCAACTCCAGGGTGAAGGTGGGAGATGGTGGGAAGGTCCAGACCTCAGGGAGGTTCAGGCAGATCACTCCTGCCCTCCTAGGCCCTATCATAAGGAAAGCCATTCCTATAGTCAGGAAATAGCAATGTGCTTGGAAGCAGTCACGTGACCGACCACAATGGCAAATGTCTATTAGTGAAGTGTCCTTGAAATGTGGCTCAGCCAAAGGACAAAGGCAGGTGACATAACAGCCCCAGAAACCTTTGCTGGTCCGGAATGGGAAGCAGTTTTCTACAACTGGCTGACATGCCTACCCACCCCATGACACATTTCACATAAGTGCTACCATACCCAGAGCTTTATATACTGCCTTCTCTCTTAACTGCCAGCTCTCTGGTGCCTGGTTCTTAGGTACTGTGAGAGAGATGGTCCACCCAGAGGCCAAGTACTTCTCAGGGCCCAAGCATATTGACTTGGTTTTAAACATCGACATACTTTCAAAGCAACCTGGGTTACAGAAAACAGTCTCAATGCCTCATTTAAAAAAAAAAAAAAAATCCAGAACAGCCCTGGACTAGTCCTCTGCACAGGGAAAATGTACTTAACCAATCTCTGCCTGATGAGTTCATTACAGTAGGGTGACCAAGGTGCCCTTTGACTTGGGTCAGGGACTCCATTCTGTCTCTGAATGTGATGGGAGGGGCAGGAAGATGGTGAGTTATTTCAACCCTGAATGAGAGCAATGACTGTTCCACCCTGTGCTGGGTGAAGAACAGATGCTGCCACTCCTGGGTTTCTTTTGAAAGCCCCTTGTCTGGAGTGCACATGTGCCAGGCTGCAGAGGTGTGACTCTTAATTGATTGCACTGGGTCATACTCTCTGCAGGTGTATTTCCTGAGCAGCTTACTGAGGACATCAGAATTCTCCACCCCTGTGTCTACCATTCTCTCCTTCTCATTATGCCAAGGAGTCTGCTGGACCCCAAGAAGGGAAGACAGGATAACCCTGATGGCCAGACATGGCCCCAAACAAGTCACAAAATTTGCCACATTTGATATGAAGCTGGAAGAGATTGGGAACCAACTAACAGTTAATGGTAAACCTTGAAAAATTCTCACATCAGACATGCTGGCCCATGTTGAAAATCAGGAGACTGGGTCAGGATGGGTCATAGACAGTGCTATCTCACAAACAGGAAAGATGGAGCTGACAAGACGGATTAGCATGTGCACATGCATGCATACATACATACATACACCCATGCAGACGTGTACACACACACACACACAGTCTGATGAAGTTAAAAAATAATAAAAATAAAAGTGCAAGCATTGTAATACACACCTTTAATCCCAGCATTTAGGAGGAGAGACAGGCAGATCTCTCTGGGTTCCAGGCCAGCCTGATCTACACAGTGAGTACAAGGTTAGCCAGGGCTGCATAGTGAGACCTTGTCTCAAAAACAAAAAATCCCAAATGACAAGCAATAACGAACTGTATTATGGGATGGCAAAATGGCTTAGGGCAGTGGTTCTCTACCTATGGATTGTGACCCCTATGGCAAACTTCTATCTTTAAAAATATTTAATCACAATTTATAACAGTAGCAAAATTACTGTTATGAAGTATCAATGACAGTAACTTAGTGGCTGGGGTGACCCTCAGTGCCACATGAGAACTGTGTTAAAGTTCAATCGGAAGCATTAGGAAGGTTGAGAAGCACTGGCTTAAAGGAGAGAGACACTTAACTACCAAGCCTGACAACCTAGTTCAATTCCTGGAGTACCACATGACTGAGGAGAGAAACCAAATCGCTCAAGTTGTCCCCTGACCCAATATATGTGCTTGTGGCATGAATTCCTACGCAAACATAAAAATATAAGAAGAATTTTAAAAGAAATCCTAATTTCTCCTGTGTCTCCCACAAGTGCTCTTCATTGTTTTATATTTTTTGTCATTCAAGACAGGGTTTCTTTGTGTAGCCATGGCTAACCTGGAACATGCTCTGTAGACCAGGCTGGCCTCAAACTTGGAGATCCACTGGACTCTGCTGGGATTGTGGATTACCTCGTGATGATGCTTGTTTTTGTAAAGGGAGCAGCAGGCTCCTTGGCCAGAAGTGAACTTGTGCCTGTTTGATGGTCACTACACTAGTGAGCCATGGTTTTCTTGGGCAGACATGTTTCCATTTCCGTCCTGTATTAGGGACAGGGCTCTACTGTCCTTTCCAGTACAGTTGTCTTTTCCAATGCTTGAGCTACTGACTGTCCATACCGCCCCTGTGTCACAGCCTGCCTTTTCTTGGCCAAGGACATGGACTTGTAAGACCAATGGACAGTTTTCATTGTCTATCAGATTAGCATGTCATGGAAGTTGGGATATGCTTTTCAGTAAGTATTTAGGGTTTTGCTCTTTTAAAAAAAAAAAAAAAAAAAAAAAAAAAAAAAAAAAAAAACCAGTATTTATTTATTTAATGTGAGTACACTGTCGCTGTCTTCAGACACACCAGAAGAGGGCATCATATCCCATTACAGATGGTTGTGAGCCACCATGTGGTTACTGGGGATTGAACTCAGGATCTCTGGAAGAGCAGTTAGTACTCTTAACTGCTGAAGATTTTGCTCTGACTTAAATGATTGAAAATTTGTCTGTGTATTTTGTGTTTCTTTTGAACAGGACATTTGGTAGCAAGTTTCTCGGTCGAAGGTTACGAAGGCAGACCGGAATGGATGGGAGTCAGTGACAAGAACGTGATTGTCTGTTCAACTGTATTCTCTCTCTTGCTCTTCAGCATGGACGGATACATTCTGCACAGAGTTCCTTACTACCCAGTACAGATCTTGAGACTATGGGTGGTACGTTTGGAATATTTCCCCTCCAGTGGGTTTTAACTAAAATAGATTTACATTTTTTTGAAACTTCATACAGTTGGGGTGTGTGTGCATTGGCACGAGCGTGAGCATGTGCAGAGGCCAGAGGCCGACTTCCTGGAGTTGGTCTCTCTCTTTCCACCTTTACATGGTCAGAGCACCAGGCTTGCTCAGCAAGTGCCTTTACCTGATGGACCGTCTCCTAGTCCCTCTTTCTGTCTTTTGATCTGACATTGACTGCAGCCTACTCACATTTGGGTGTTCTTTGAAGGACCCCGTTAATGTCATCGTCACTTTTATTGATGGCTCTTTGGACGTGTATGCATGGGAGGAGAGAAGCCTGCTGCTGAGAAAGTGCTATCAGCTACCAAACTGGAGATGTCAGAAACAGCAATAGTAAGCTCTGTTTCTTAACTTAAACTAGATATTAATTTTAAAACATTTCTGAGGCTGGGGAGATGGCTCAGCAGTTAAGAGCACTGGCTGCTCTTCCAGAGGACCTGGGTTCAATCTCCAGCATCCACATGGCAGCTCACAAATGTCTGTAACTCCAGTTCCAGGAAATCTGACTGACACCTTCACTCCAATGCATTTAAAGTTCAGTTAAACATATTACAAAGGTCTATGTAAAAATGCATTTTTAAAAGAGAAATGAACTTTTGAGAAAAAGATATGACTATATTTATGACCTCCATTATCATACAGAGCAGACATGGTGCTGTGTGTGCTTAATATTTAAGTAGAGGCAGGAGGATCCAGAAGTTCAAGGTCACCTTCTGCTGTTTAGGAAATTTGGCAGCCAGACTAAGTTAATTGCAAAACCATCACAAACAAACGTAGGAACTGACTAAGCATAACACACACCTTTAATGCCAACACTCTGGAGGCAGAGTCAAGTGGCTCTCTTGTCAGTTTGATGCCAGCCTGGTCTACATAGTGAGTCCCAGGACAGCCAGGGCTCTAGAGAGAGATTATGTATTAGGAATGAAGGGAGGGAAGGAGGGAAAAGAAAGAATTGCTAGTTCTTGGGATCCAGTTATTATGTCAGCAGTCTCAGGCCCACAGTAGAAGTAGGGGGACTACATCCTTGTGTCTTGTCTTCAGTGGCAGAATGGGTCCTCCTGAGTGTGGGCCCCACTTGGGTTGCTTCATCAGTGAGCTGTCGTTATTTCCATTTGGCTAATTTTCCTTTGAGTTGTACTTGCCTTCATCCAAGTTACCTTCAGTGATTGTGGTGTGGTGGTACAGGCCCCAAATCCTGCACCTGGGATGCAGAACATTTAGCATGACACCCTGACCCTGTCTCCCCCACCAAAAAAAAAAAAAACGGGTCCCCACACCCCTTATAATATATCTCTGTGTAGCTTCTGCTGTCTTGAAATCAGGCTGACCTTGAACTCAGAGATCCACCTGTTTCTGCCTGGGACTGAAGTTTTTCACCCAGAGTCCCTTTTCAACAAGGGCCAACAGCACATGACAATTTACTAATATAATTTATATTACATGTATGACTTACAGATATGTCTCCCTTTGAACATAGTGGCACACAGCTATACTCCCAGCATGCAGGAAACTAAGGCAGAAGACTTACCTCAAGTTTTAGGCTAGCCTATGCTACATTCAAATTCATTGCAAATCTGGGCTATACACAATGAAAACTTATTTCAGTTTTTCCCCCACACTCTGTGGGGTTTCTCATCCTCCTCTTGATTGATGTTTTGTTGTTGGTTGGTTGGTTTTGGTGTTTTGTTTGTTTCCTCCACTAAGCTGTGGAGAGACTTTTTAGTTTGATTCTGTCCCATTGGCTAATTCCTGCTTTGCTTGCTGGTACTTGAGAGTTCCTAGCCAAGAACTCCTGCCTAGAGCTGAGTCACAGAGCTTTTTCTACAGACTCACTTTCCATGATTTTCCAGTCTCAGGTCTAGTGTTGCCTTCAGTGTGTTATGAATTGATCATTGAATCATTGAGTAGTGGGAAGTATAAGAAACTGATGACTTTTGAATCTTCCTGACACCATTTATTGGACAGCCTAGTCCTTGTCCTTAAAAAAAAAAAAATCACCAAACAATAAAAGTGCAGGTTCTCCTAGGCTCTGATTCATCTATTTGATGGCAGTATCATTCATTCTGCTTTGACCACAACCGCTTGCTGTGATATATTTTAAAATCTGATATTGTGATAGCTTCAGTTTTGTTGTTTCGCTCAAGAAGGCCTTGGCTATGTAAAGTGTGTGTGTGTTTTCGTGTGTGTGTACCTATGTGTGGGTGTGCATGTGTGTGTGTGTGTGTGTGTGTATGTATGTGTGTGAGCATGTGCATGTGTGTTTTGAGACATCTTGTATAACCCAAGACTGGCCTCAAACTTGCTCTGTATTTAAGGCTAGCATAAAACTTTATGTATCCAAGGCTTGCCTTGAACTCCTGAACCTTGTCCCTCTCACTCAGTCTTGGTTTTTTTAATTGGTATTAGCTTATTCTTCAGAATTTGGAAAGAGCTCTACCATGTCCTTCTAGTTTCTATGATGTTCTGAAAGATCAATTGTCATTGGGGTCTGTCATTCTATATAGATCAGGTGTAATGTCCCTCTGATTTCAAGTTCTTTGTTTAATTTTTAGAAACTTGCTTTTGGTGAATCTAGTGTAAATAGCTGGAACTTTTTGTATTTTGGGCTTGACCTGCTTTCGAGTCTCTGTAGACTTACAATTTAAGGAAGGGATTTTGTCTTTCTTGTGCTGGGGGAATGAATCCAGGGTCTTGCACATGGAAAGGATGAACCCTGATAATGATCTTTACCCCAAATTTCAGGAACTTTTGCTATGTCCTCAACATGCCAAGTAGAGAGAGTTAGGGGTGCCATTTTTACCACCTCAGTGCATAGGAGACTATGGGTGTGGACGACAGGTTTCGGCTAGTGTCTGCGTTGCGGTCATGGGCAGGAGGCTGTGTACTTGCCCAGGGCGGGCCTGACACTTATGAGCTCCCCAGTGATCTAGTAGAGGCTTCCCTCAGTAGTAGAGAATGGAGTGATGGACATGTGCCCCACCATCTCCACGCCCCCTGGTGGGGAGGGGATGCATTGCTTCTTTACTGTATTTGCTCTGAGTGGACCATGTTTGGCTAATGGAACAGAACTCAATTTTAAAATAAATTTATAAATTAAAATCTTTTATTTTTTCTGAGACAAGGTCTCACTGTATGGCCTAGATTAACCTCAAACTCTGTCAATTCTCTGGCCTCAGCCTCCTAAGTTGAAGTGACTTATAGGTATGCGGCATCACACCGGCTTCTCTCATTGTTCTTAAGCCTGGTAATCTACTGAACAACTGAGACTGAGAAGTGGGGCAGAGGTCTATTGCAGAAGGCTGGGATTGGAACTCACGCTATGAATGATAGTCTGCCTTTGCCAATGTGTGCAGTTACTCACAATTAACCTGAGATGGCTCAGCAGGTCAGGCAACTGCCACCAAGCTCGACAAGTTCAGTCTCTGGAACCTGCTTGGTGAAAGGAGAGAACTGATTACCACAAGTTATTATCTATCCACTCCATGCACATTAGCATAGGCATGCACTCACACACACACACACAGGCACACATAGACACACACACATATATACAGACACACATACACAGAGGCATGCACACATAGGCATATACACACTCAGGTACACACACAAAAACACACACAGTAGTACATACATATACATACACACATGACACGTAAGTATTAAAAGGTTTTAAACAAATTCAGGACTGTGATGAAACCACAGTCAAATTATCAATTGATAAGCTTCACTCCCATTTGAGTACTGACATCTTGTTTTTCCTTTGGCAGTGCTAATACAAAAACATTATGTGACAATGTGAGCATAATTCGAATGATGTCAACTGGTCCCACCTCCAACTATCTGATGGCATATACCTTGAATATCTTTTCTTGAAAACTGAGTAGGTTATGTGTCCTCTTCCTCAATGATAATAAAAGTCTATTTGCAAGCCAAGGCTGGTGATTTCAGTGTTGCTAAGAAGTGAAGAGGCCAATCCAGACACTGGGGAGGCAGAGGCAGGTGGAAGATCTGAGTTCTGAGGCCAGCCTGATCTACAGAGCTAGTTCCCGGCCAACCAGGGCTACATTATGAGAATCCATCTGAGAAACAAAACCCGTGGCTAGTTGTACAAGCAATTTGTCTGTGACATCTGTCACTTCACTGCTATAGGGTTGACTCAGGTGATCAGGGCATGTGGGCAGCTTCTCACTGTAGAAACCATGTGGCAAATTATAAAAAAGGCATTTGTTTAGACCATAATTATCCTTTCCCCCTTCCTCCTTTAAACCTTCTCATATACCTCTCCTCACTGTTCTCTTTTGAATTCTTGTCCTCTTTATACTCAAATCATTTTTTTTAAATCAAGGGCATATGTGCTGGAGAGATGGCTCAGCAGTGAAGACCACTGGCTGCTCTTCCAGAGGACCTGGTTTCAATTGCTAGCACACATGCAGCAGCTAACAAGTGTCCTTAAAGGCAAAACAGCAACACACTTAAAAATCTTTTTTTAAAAAAAAGAAGAAAGAAAGAAATGAAAAAAAAATTATTAAAAGCCAGGTGGTGTCAGAGTACACCTTTAATCCCAGCACTTGGGAGACAGAGTCAACCAGAACTGAGTTGAAGGCCAGCCCGGTTCACAGAGTGAGTTCCATGACAGTCAGGGCTATGTATGTATGTGTACACAGAGAAACCCTGTCTTGAAGAACCTTAAAATGAAAATTAAAATTTAATTGAGCTTATGGTTTTGTTGCAGGAAATATTAAAGTTGGCACCACCCCATGCTCTGTCCAGCTACTCTATCCCCAGCAGACCCAGTCTCCCCACCTCCAAGGCTAGCCCCCATATGGTAGTCTTCCCAGCTCTGGTTCGCTTGCCTCAGAGTTGCTCGTTCCTTCTCTGCCATCCATCCCTATGGCTGGTGGTAACAAATCCTCTTAACCCAGTAAATCAAAGCTCTTGAAGCTTATCATTAACCAGTCAGATTTATATATCAATAAATTCTCAATTCATAAGATGCCCACACAATACTTTCAGAGGCAATTGATGATGATACAAGCTGCCCACCTAGAGTAGACACGTTATCCCGATTGTTCTATCCCTGTATTGTAGCTACCTGTGGCTACTTAAAGCCACGCAGACTCTGAATCCTCCTGTGTATCCTCCATTACCTTCTCTGTCCTCATCTCTGAAACTCTTTGCTCCACCTCTTTTCCCTGTCCAATCACAGGCTTTTTGTTGTATTGATATTTAAAGTGATTGGACAGGGACAAATCTGCTCCATGGTTTCAAAGGATTAGAGTCAATAGGGCAGAGCAAAGCCAGGGAGGCAGAAACAGTGGAGTGTGCACATCTTGATCTGCAAAAAGGAAGCAAAGAGAAATCATGGGAATAACAACTCTTTCTAAACCTCAAAGCCTGTCCACAGTGACACAACCCCTCCAGCAGAGCCACACCTCCTAATCCTTCCAAAATAGTTCCACCAACTAGAGGCCAAGCTTACATTGGTGAGGGGGAGAAACATTCTCATTCAGATTACCACATATGCACACACGTTCATAGCACACAGAAAAATGCAAAGAAAGAAACCCCAGAGCTAAACCACTTGAGAGTCAAAAGCAAAGGAATCCTCAGCCATACAATGAGCTCAAGGCTAACCTGGGTTACAAGACACCACCTCTTGAAATAAAACCAAGGGACTCGAGACAAGACTTGGCAGTTAAGATCAGAGCTGGTCTTCCAGAGAACCTAACTTCAATTCCCAGCATTCACATGGCAGTTCACAACTGACAATTCAGTTCCAGGGGATCCAATGCCTTCTTCTAGCCTCTGAGGATACTATATGCTTCTGGTAAACATTCAGGCAATACATACATACTCACATACATACATACATACATACATACATACATACATGCTCCCTGGCTGTCTAGGTAAGAGTGTTGTATGCCTGGAGTCCCAGCACTCAGAAGGCTGAGCCTGATCACAGGGAGTTCAAGTTGCTCAGATTGTATAACAAAACCCTTTCTCAGGCCAGTAAACGAGGCTATATGCCTAAAAAGAGAATTTTCTGAGTTGGAGAATGAAAATACTACCAACTGAAAAAGCAGGCAAAACAGAATGTCTTCATAGAATGTTAAGGAATTTCATAATAACATTCAGTGTTTCTACAAACTTGGAGACCATATTAGAAATCAGACCCCAGACCCTCAGAAAAGTTTATCTTGGAGATAAATGGAAGGACTATTCCACTGGAGAAGGATGATGGTGATGTTCAATCCTAGAGAGAACAAAAGCAGAAAGGACCTTCTTGAAGTTCCAGATGGCAGCACTGCCCACTCTTGGCACTGGGCTTCCTGTCAGCTGAGGTCCTAGCATGATACGAAGTGTCATGGATCAGTTTGCAGAAGGTTTTATGAAAAAGATACTTTTGAAGCAAGGTTTAAAAAATAAAAGCTGTGCCAACCAGATGGCTCAGTGGGTGAGGGAGCTTTTGAGGCAAGCCTGATGGCTGGTGTGTTCAATCTCTGGAACCCACTCAGCAGAACAGGATCTAATTCCTGAAATTGGTGTCTGAGCTTCCGGTGCACGTTCTGGTGTGGGTATGAGCACTTGCACACTCTTACCACACACACATGTATAGGGTGAACTTAGCCTCCATGTAGCCTAGCGTGGCTATGCAGTCCACTTCTGGTCTGTCCTCACCAGCTCAGGCCTGATCCACATTTGCCTCAGTCACAGAAGCCCTGTCAGTAGGCACCTTTCAGTGGCAATTAATCAAACCTGCATCTTCCTTGTGTGGCTAAGATTCCACAAAGGAACAACACTAATGTGTATCAGGCAGTTGTAGCTGACTAATTAAAGGAGGGATGAGGAGACCTCCCATTTCCTCAGTTCCCCAGAATATACTGGGCTTCAAACTGTTACTCATAGGGCAGTTTACAACCATCTGTAACTCTAGTTCTAAGAGATCTAACACCCACTTCTGGTCCCTCTGGTACAAGGCTTGCATGTGGTGCACATACACACATCTAGACAGAACACACATGTTTTGATTTCAAAATATTAAAAACCATGTACCCATAAAATTAATTTTTATTTACTTTTGTTTTGTGGATTTAATTTTTTAAAAAATCTTAAGTGGTTTAATTATAGATCTGAGTACACGCATATATAAATGTGTGTGTGGCGGCCCGATATCTGTGTTTACATTTCCCTCTTTGGTCTACATTTAAAAATCAATTATTACACTTATTTGGAGTAGAGGGGAAGGTACAACACACATGCAGAAGTCGGAAGACAACTTGCAGGAGTTAAGTTCTCTCCTCGTACCTGTGGACACAG
The DNA here is from genome assembly GCF_011762505.2 of Arvicanthis niloticus. Classification (NCBI taxonomy): domain Eukaryota; kingdom Metazoa; phylum Chordata; class Mammalia; order Rodentia; family Muridae; genus Arvicanthis; species Arvicanthis niloticus. The sequence continues at coordinate 29,332,661 of NC_047678.1, read as the reverse complement.
ACATGGCACCCAGGCCATGAGAATGCTGGGCAGTGCTTTTGCTGACTGAGCATTTTGCTAACCTCCATCTAATGGCATTTACGCCTCTAATATCCCCAGAGATTAGATACATTGCAGAAAAAAAGTGGCTAGAGCAAGAAGTTGTAACTCACCAACTGCAAAGGAAGTCCACACTGAGCTGGCTAGAACAAGGATGGCAACTGAGGAGGTCACTCTCATGGTGACAGATCTGTGGAAGGAAGCAGTTCTTTGCCCTCTGGCATTACTTACTTTCAGCTGTGGAAGACACTCCTGACTGAAGGAGCCTCAGCTCAGTGTTAACAAAGTTGTCATCAGCCTTCTGTGGGTGGAAAGCAGCTTCTCTGTCTCCCCTGGCCTGAGATTGTAGAGAAAAGTAGCCTTTCCTGTCCTCCCTCATGCCTCCATTCTCCAGGGGAGAAATTCCTTCTGTGATAACCATCTGCAGAAACAGGGTTCCTGCAACAGACAGTTGTTCTCTTCAGTAATTTTTCTAACCCCTACATAAGAGCAAACCACAGTAATCCCAGCATTTGGGAGGCAGAGGCAGGCAGATTTCTGAGTTCAAAGCCAGTCTGGTCTACAAAGTGAATTCCAGGACAGCCAGGGCTACACAGAGGAAACCCTGTCTCAAAAAACAAAAAGCAAAAAAGCAAAAACAATCAAACAACCCACCCAAAAACAAAAACATAAAAACAAACAAAACGACAACCACAAAAGGAGCATACCACAGAAGCTAAGAAGCAAAGTTGAACAGTACCTTTCCCCAAAGCTGTCAGCCTGTCAGGCTGAGCAGGTGGGAACACACTGTTTACCACTAGAGACCTAATAACAAAGGACCTGGGAAGCTGCTTACATTGGAGACCCTAAGTTTGCCACAGGAGTTGAGTTGAATAGACTGCCTGCTGAGCTTGCTCAATACACCTCCAGCCTGTGATTAAGGATGCACACCCCTCACCCAAGCTGAGCTATCCTTGACACCTTCCAGACTGCTATCTTCTTGCCCAGACCCTGGGCTGAACCACCCAGACTCTGGGCTGAACCAAGAAGAGACTCTGGGGTGTGGGGCTTCCCCTTTATATGTGAAAGCAAATTATTAAACTACAAGCCTTGATCAGAGAACTTTGTCTTGGCTTCATCTCTTGCCACCATTATTTCCCTGTTCTCAGCTTCTCTTACAGGTGAACACCGTTCAGCTGTTGCTGCAGGCGGCAACATAAGTTGAGTATATTTAGACATTTTCTGAGAACTCCAGATTGGCAGGTGGTACTGTCTGTGTGCTGAGTTTTACAGCCTGAATGGTACTGCCATCATGGACTCAGTTGTGCTAATGTCTCAGGGCCTACTAAGTCTGGGGTCCTCTTACAGTGGTTTGAATAGGAATGGCCCCCATAGGCTCATACATTTGAATACTCATTCATCAGTGAGCAGCATTACTTGAGAAAGATGAAGAGGTGTGACCTTGTTGGCTGAAGGGAAAGTGTTTTGGGGTTTCAAAAGCTACTTCTCCAGCACAGTGTCTTACTGCACACCACCATACATTCCAACATGATGAAAATGAACTGATCCAAAAGCAAGCCCAAATGTTTTCTAAGAATTGCCTTGGTCATCCTGTCTTTTCACAGCCACAGAGCAGCAGCGAGCAGGCCAGTACTCTTGGGAATACTTTGACAGGACAGTGTAAGTAGCATTCAGTAGCTCACTCCAGTGCATGGCTACTGAATGTCACTTTAGCCTGATTTTGCCTTTCTTCCTGGTCATCACCCCTTTTTATGGGCCCCAAGTCATACCCAAGCCACTACTGCAGCTTCTGTTCATTTGTGTGCTTTGAGACAGGGTCTCACTCTAGCCTAGGCTAACCTTGACTTCACTTTGTAGTTCAGACTGCCAGTCCTGCTTCAGTGTGGGATTACAGGAATACAGCCATGTATGTGATCAAATTCTCTAAGCCCAGCTCTGTGTGTGAGCACAGGTCTATGTTTTGTGTTCTCTGTGGCTTTAGACATGCTCTCTATCGTGATCTGTAAAAGCAACAACACACCAAACAGCTTTTGTGTTTTTCCATTCTCATGGTGCTTTACAAGGCTGTGTGCAGAACAGGTACCTAGAGGAACACCTAGTTTCTCTATTGATTCCATGTTGGTTAGAATGAATGGCATATGACTTTAGGGAAGAGGAATTCTAAAGAACGGGGAAGACTGTTACTAGTGGTCAGCATTGGCTGATTGTAACCAGTAGCAAAAGCACTGAGAGGCCGCCAGGGGACAGCTACCTCCTCCTACACAAATGGATTCATAGACTCCACTCTAGAAATAACCATTTCCTGCTGGGAGCCTGTGAACAATGAAGTTCTAACAGTGTGGTGTTCTCTACAGAGCAGTGGCTTTGTTAGGGAGAGTGCCTGCTGACACTGCAAAGCAGAGTCACTGGGGCATATCAGCAGGAATGATGACAATTGGGGCCCCAACCCTCAGTTCCTCCAAAAGGGAAAAAGGGGGCAGAAATCCCATTGACAGTGTGAGGAAAAGAGTGGTGGAGTGGAGACAGTGATCCCTGTGTAATGTCACATGGAGTAAGGAGAGTGTGGCTACAGCAGACTCCACGGATGCCAAAGTAAAAGCCTTTTTTTGTTGTTGAATTTTTATGGAACTTATTTCTGAGGAAAATTCTTAGTGTTCTGTAGCCCCTTTGTATCAGAGAAGAAGAGGCTGAAAACTGTCTTCAGGCCCGACATACTGTTAAGTGAGTAGGTCACAGCCAGCCCAGAGGAAAAGAACTGGAGGCAGTAGCCTTACAGCAAGGTCATAGATATCTGGAGCTGATGAGAAGGCCGCAGACAATGTAAGACCCCCACAAAGGGGGAACTTCACCCAAGCCTCGGGAATTTGCAGCCACCCAATAACTCACAAGACTCCAATCTTGATGCAGTCAGCACGAGGTATATTTCCAGATCAACAGGCTGATGGTCAACTCATAACTCATGCAGGAGCAGAGGAATTGACCAAGAGCCTGGGGAGAGAAGGGTATTTAAAGGGAAAAACCACAAATGGGGGGCAGGGGAAAGGTCAGGGGGTAACCAAGGTAACATATCATAAAAAAAGAGGAAATTCTCAGCCCATAATGCAGTCAGTCATGTGAGGAACAAATTATACACACATTTTTTTTCAAGAATGTAATCTTGCTTGACCATTCACCTTATGGCCAGCTATCTCCTGGAACCACCCAGATGACTTACTTTTTTTGTGGTCAGCTAGTTCCTAGAACCACCCAGATGACTTGCATTTTTCTTTGTGGTCAAGTTGTTCCTGGAACAAGCTAGCCTACATTATTGGCTCAGCTCTAGGGGACATAGAGAATACTTTCTATATCTTTTAAAGAATTTTCTATACTTTTCATTCTCCACTCCTTCTAATGCATAGTTTTAATCATAAGACTAAACTTCAGTATCATCATAACACTCATTTTCTTGGCTAGGTAAAGTTTGATATTGTTGGAGTAGCATTAAGATCTGGACCGCACTTATACTTTCTCTAACAAAAGTTATTAATTCATTTAACATACAGGGGCCTATAGTCAGGAGAAAAAGCAGGATTAAAAGGGGTCCAGCGAGGGAAGATATCAGAGTAGTCATCTACGAGGATCTGTTAAACCAACTTTTAAACCAATTTTGTTGTGCTTCTCTGTCTTTCTGTCTTTGATCTAATCTCTCTCTGAGTTTATTCCTAGAGTCTCTAATCACCCCTGAGTGGACTATATATAAACACCATTCTTCTCTAAGAGTAGGGCAAAAACCACCTTCTTTAAGAAACAGTAAATCTAATCTTCACCTAGTTTGCAGGACAACTTCTGAAAGGGAGGTTAATGATTTTTCAAGCTTTGATATTGATTGTTCCAGGGCCCTTAGGTCAAGGTCTATGGCCACTCTTAAATCATAGAAATAATGAGGTGTCTATACTAGTGCCTCAGTGCCTGTTCCCACACCTGCAGCCACTCTAAATCCCAGTATGACAGCCAAGGTCAAGGAGATGGGCTCTCATTGGAAGAGTCTTGGTCGCATTTCGAACTCATTTTCAAGGGTATCAGTGGGGTGATAATAAACCCGAGGGACCAGCTCTACAAGTACACAATAATCTTTGGCCTCATCAAAGACAGAAGTGAATATATAAGGGGTTAATCCTGAACTGCAGACCTAACATTGATCAATCTCAGGCACTAAGTATCTGTTAGCGGGGTTCTCATGCTCTAGTCTATCGGCTAGGGGGTCTCAAAAAGTTTCTATTTCTTTCAAACACACATCTAAAGTTACCCTCTGGCTTCTACATACATCCTGGGGCACACAGTTGCCCATATACACATACATTCACACATATAATAAAGTGAAATTGTAAAAGCAACAAATCTATGTAACTCTAGATTCACATTTAGTTCTTACAACACAGCTCCTGATCTTTCAGACCCGTTGCTTCTGGCTAAATAAGGAACATTTCCAATGTGCCCAGCTATGACCTTTTTATAGATTATTAAAGATTTTTATGTCTCATTGTTTAACAACAAAAGAAAGAAAACTATTTATAAAGCAAAATTAATAAAGATACCAGAAAAGGTTAATAATATTTGTGAAATGAAGGAATAAGTGCCCAGAGTTTTTCAATAACTCTTTTAAAGTTGCAGTCACTTCTGGGGCAGGACCTGAAAGTCAACAGATAATAAGAAGCAGAAAGGGACAGAACCCCAGCCACACACTGCCACACTCTTAAGCTTTGGTAAGTATCGCTTTTGTGTTAACAGTAACCAATGAAATTCCCAAAATGAAAGCCAGAGAGTTGGTAGCAAGAGCTCACTGCAGAACTGAAACAGCAGAGGTACAGTCTGTTCTCATGTTCTGGAAAATGATCTGTCTGGGTAAAGTCAGCCAATGACCTTCCCTGAGGAGAAATGAATAATAAAACACTCTTTCAGTCTCAGAAAATTGGTTGTACACGTTACCTGCTGTGACTCCCACCATTGCTCTGAGAAACTGCCTGGCTGGAAGTCTTAAGCCAGTGAAGAAATAGGAAGACTGACAGGAGGCGGTGCTGGCTGTCTCAGGACAGTGCCTGGTCCTGGAAGCAGTGAGCTTTGAAGTTCAAAAGAACAAATACAAGCCAGGGCTGTGATGATGCATGTCTCTGGTCTCAGTAGTCAAGGAAGAGGCAGGTAGATCTTTGGGAGTTTGAGTGCAGCCAGCCTGGTCTACATAGCAAGTTCCAAGGCTACATATTCCATACTGAGACTTCATCTCAAAAAAAAAAAAAAAAAAAAAAAAGGAAATACAGATCAAATTATGAATCCCATGCTTCCTACCTCAGCAAGTTCGAATTCCAGCTTTCTGGGGATGGAATACATTGTCCACGGCCACTTGGAAATCCAACTCCTCTTGCCAAACTTGCTATTATGTACTATTTGCTATTAAATAGGGCATACTTAATTTGTTTGTTAAAGCAGGGTTTCCTGTAGCTGGGTTAGATGCTGAGGCTATCCTTGACATGATCCTCCTGCCTCTACTTTCTAAGTACACATCCCTGCAGTACTGATTTAATGATTGAGTTATTTTGTTTTAGGTTTTTTTTTTTTTTTTTTTAAAGCAGGTGGATTTATGTGATTTTGAGGCCAGCCTGGTCTACAGAACTAGTTCTAAGGCAGCCAGGGCTACACAGGGAAACCCTCTCTCAAAAAAAAAAAAAAAATTACTTTATGTGTCTTTCTGTCCCATGTTTATGGGTATCCATGGAGGCCAAAAGACGGCACCTTGAGCTGTAGTTACAGGGGCTTGTGAGCTAGGAATTGGGACGAGGAACTGAACTTGTGTCCTCTGGAAGAGCAGGAAGCTCCCCATCTGATGAGCCATCTTTCTGGTTTCAGGTTTTTGAGATGAGGTCCCACTCTGTAACTCAAGCCTCACTGTGTTGCTACAATTCTCTCCTGCTTCTGCCTCTCAAGTACTGGGATTCCAGGCTGAGCTACCATATCCTGCCCAGCAACCATGTTTAGGATAGCTTTAAATACTGGCACACCATATTAATGACCACATATGTATATGTAGTTAATTATTTTATCCAGAGTCAAAAATTAGCTAGTCATCTTTTGGGGAGGAAGTTTTCTTTTACTGACAGAGATTTCTCTGTGTAGCCCTGGTTGTCCTGGCACACACACACACACACACACACACACTCTCTATCTCTCTCTCTCTCTCTCTCTCTCTTTCTCTCTCTCTCTCTCTCTCTCCCTCCCTCCCTCCTCCCTCTCTCCCTCTTCCTCACTCTTCCTGCCTCCCTTTTCCCCCTACACCCCTCTGCTTCATTCCTCCCTCCTTCTCTGTAGACCAGGCTGGCCTTGAACTCACAGAGATCTGCCTGCTTCTGCCTCCCAAGTGCTGGGGTCAAAGGCATATGCCATCATGGCCCTATTGATGGTTCAGGTTTTAAGAGCACTCATTGCTCTTGTAGAGAACCTGGCTTCAGTTCCCAGTACCCACATGTGCTCACAGCCCTGCTAACTCTAGCTCCAGGAGATCCTATGCCATCCTCTCGTCTCTGAGGGCACCTGGAATGCATGTACACAGACATGTATGTGGACAAAAACTCATAAAGTAAAAAACAAGTTTTTTAAAGTTAGCTCTGGCTGTCAGGATGGCTCAGAGATTGAAGGTGTTTATCTTGTAAGCCTGGAAACTTGAATTCAATCTCCAGAGACCACATGAAATAGGAGAGAGCCGACCCAGAAGCCTGCCTTTGTACCTCCACCACCCAAACCCACACACTGTCTCCTCTTGCACAATTAAAATAATAAGCTAAGTCTCAGTGGATAAACCAGGCTTAACACCAAGCCTAATAACCTGAGTTCAATACTCCAGGAGAAGTACCTGCCATGGTGAAGCCTCTACAGGTACATTCTGGAGCACACAACCACTGCTCACCCAGTAAATAAATAAATGTAATAATGGAAAAATGTAATGTTAGACCATTTTCCAGTCTCATCAGTTTCTCCTTTATCTCTGTGTTCAATCAATAGGTAGGTGGAGGCCAAAGAGAAAGGCGGTGCATGCCTGGGGGCTCAGGCTACAGGAAACTTACCCTGTGCTGCCTTGGCTAGTTTTCATAAGATTGCAACAATCAGAAACTTGCTTAGCTTATGAGAGTGCAAGTAAACTCTAATAAGGGCAGTGTAAAGAGAGTTGATGGAAACCTTTTCTTCTGGAATGGGCATGGTATTGTAAATATTTATGGCATATATTTTAGAAATATTTAAAAAAATAAACCTTTATGTGGCTGGGAAACTAATACTCAACTTTAATGTTTTAATGAGGGCTGGACAGATGGCTCAGCTCTTAAGAACACTAACTGCTTTGCCAGAGGTCCTGAGTTCAATTCCCAGCAACCACATGGGGGCTCACAACCATCTGTAATGGAATCTGCTGCCCTCTTCTGGTGTGTCTGAAGAGAGTGACAGTGTACTCACATACATAAATACATAAATCTTCTTTTAAAAAAGTTATCCAAATACTTAGGTTATACACTTACCCAAAAATCAAGAAAACTGCTGGGCAGTGGTGGCACACATCTTTACTCCCAGCACTTTGGCATTACAGGCAGGTGGGTCTCTGAGTTTGAGGCCAACCTGGTCTACAGAGGGAGTTTCAGGACAGCCAGGGCTACACAGAGAAAACCTTATCTTCTTTAGTCATTCCCTGCCTTGTCTTTTGACACAGGATCTCACTGAAGTCGGAGCTAACCTGGCTGATTCAGCCAGTCTAACCAAACTGGCTAGGGATCGTCGTCCTCCTCTGCCTCCTCAGTGCTAGAACGGACATGGTTTCTCCCTTAGTAGATGCTGGGGATTGAATGCAGGCAGGTCCTTCTGTGTGAACAGCAAGAGCTCTATGTTCTGAGTCATTGTTATTTTTTCTTAGTTATGATCCCTCTAAGCAGTATTTTCATTTTCCACATAAGCAGGATATATTTCTGAAACAGTTCTTTAGAAACCATGATGAAGACTTAGCTGAAAGTTAAATTTGAACAGTAAATTTCTGCAAGGGACATAGCAAATTTGAAAGCATCTGATACACAGGTGTGCTAGGTGACTCATGCCTGTAACCCCAGCAGTTGGGAGTCAAAGGCAGGAGGATCAGAAGTTCAAGGTTACTTTTGGTTACTTAGCAAGTTCAAGTCCAGCCTGAGCTACTTGAGACCCTGGGTCAAAAAAACAAACCCAAACAGAATCAGAGATTGGTTGATTTCATGATAATTTATCAGTTACACATGACTGCATTCACACTGCCCTCCAAAACTTCCACAGCTTAAAATAAACCATTACCTCATGTTTTGGGGGGTTGGTGTTTTGGCCCTGGCTCAGCTGTTCTTTCTAAATGGTTTCTGGTTTAGCTCCTTCTCAGCTGTGTTTAATGCCTGTATCTGCCACCAGGTGGCAGGTCACTTGGGTGCTACTCCTCTGGCTGGTGCCCCTGTGTGTCTGGGGGGAGGATGATGAGTAAGAAGGTCAGGCTTCTCTGTCATCAGTCAGCCTAGCATCATCTGCTTGCCTGAACAGGGTCCCCAGAGACAGGAAGCTGGCCTATCCTCTTGAGGCAAATATTCTGAGATGGCAGGACCACATCTGCTGCTTTGTATTAGCCCGAGAAGAGTCACGGGCGCAGAACTGACTAAGGACATGAACACACTGGGTGCAGTTCCATACTGGAGTGAGTGCTTAGCATGCTCAAGTCCAGTCACTAGCCCAGAAAGTAGAGTGTGCAGGTGTGCCAGCTGGAAAGCATGGAGGAAGAGGAGCAGACCTAATCTGAATGGGAGGGGCTCCAGAGTCTTACTATAAAGAGGTGCCCTCCTTAAAGACACCAGGCACATTTTTTCTTGTAATCTCCTCACTGGAGACTTGTGGCTTCCTCACGCTTGTTGCACAGCTGGCCTAACCCCATCACTGAGCACCAGACCAAGAAGAATGAGAGGCTGTGTCAAAATCATAGATGGCACCTGAATAACAACAGCTGAGGCTGTCCTCCAGACTCCATTCTCACGTATGTGCCTATGCTAAAAAATGAACACACAAAATAAGAAGAACGCTTACAAAGAGGCATGGATGCTTGCAACCATTTTTACGACTTCTTCCAAGTCTATCTTTTTCTTTCTCTCACTTGGAACAACTTCAGTTTGTATCTTGTGCCTATAAGTCAACTGTTCCCTAACTTTCATATGTGCCCTTCCACTAACCAAGAGTTAACAAAGCTGTTTGGTCACTGTCCACAGTCACTTTAGAAAACACCCAGGGAGCTTCCTCTTTAACATTATGGACTTTCCCAAATATTCACCTAGGACTGACAAAGTGGCTTAGAGGGTAAAGGGGCTCGCTTTATTCTTTATTTTATTTTATTTATTTATTATTTGACAACCCCAGGTCAATCCCTAGAACTCACAAAAGGAGAGAATTAACTCCCCAAACTTGTCCTCTGACCTCCGCACACCTACTGTGACTATTTTCCCTCATACACGTGGTAGATACACATATTAAGTAATTTGAACAGATTTACTTGAAAAAATATAGATAAAAATATCTATTTACTTATTTTATGTATATGAGCACACTGTTGCTTTCTTCAGACACACCAGAAGAGGGCATCAGATCCCATTGCAGATGGTTGTGAGCCACCATGTGGTTGCTGGGAATTGAACTCAGGAAGAGCAGTCAGTGCTCTTAACTGCTGAGCCATCTCTCCAGCCTCTAAAATGTAGATCTTCTCAGAAAAGAAAGATCAGAGTCAGAATTGATAGAATTGTACATTTTTAAAATATATTTTCACACTCTGAGTAAGTCTATTAGTCTGTAGTTCTTTCCCCACCCCCCAACCCCCTTGTCCATGAGTTGATGAGAAAATCCAAACCACCAGCAGACAGCTCCCATGTATGAACGCATCTCTGGTTGTTATTTCATCTGCTGGTGTGACTTCTATTTACTTTGTCCTTAAGAAAAAGAACTTTTCCTATGGTGGTCAGGGTTGGAGAAATAGTTTTGCCTTGTTTGTCTTCTGAGACAGAGTCCTAGGATATAGAAATTGGCCTCAAATTCATCCTTCCACTTCAGTCCTTCAAGTGCTGGAATTTTGCGCAGGGACCTCCATGTATGTGTGTGTGTGTGTGTGTATACATATATGTATATGTGTATACATATATACATATATATATATACATACATACATACACAGTTTTATTTATCTGTCGTATGTGTGGAGGTGCACACAGCACAGCCTTGTTATAAAGATCAAAGGATAAGTGGGGGAGTCCTTCCCTCCTTCTCCCATGTGGCTCTTGGAGACTGAACCAGGTCCTCACATTTGGCAGTAAGTCCTTTACATGCTGAACCATCTTCTCAGCTCCCAGCTTAAAACAAGACATTTTCTCCACCCAGAAACCTTTACAAAGGTAAGTCAGAAAGAAAAGAGCTTTAATAAGCCTTCAGTCAGAATGTAACACACATCACAGGTAACACACTGGGAGACTGCAAAGACACACTCACCCTCTTGTGTTGCTATGTGAGCACAACCTATTACACAGATGTTCACAAGAGTCAGGGTAATTAGTCCTTAATTAGTTCTCCCAGTAAGAGAATTTGACAGCACCATTCATTTATCCTAAATCCAGCTGATATGGGGTCACCACCTGCATCAGTTCATTGATTTTATACAATGGAAAAACAGGCTTTCTTTATGAAAGAGGTAGTTTCCCAATCAGGAGCCAAGCTTTCCCTGAAGCCGGGCTCCTCAGCCACAGACACTGGGAGACGGGGACCTAGTATAGTTCATCACATTACAGATCTCTGTACATAAGTAATGAAACATTTTATAATGTAATGATATATTTATATTAAAAAGACATTTAATTGAAAATAATAAATATATAAATAAATATATAAGTATGTAATTGGTTTATACATGCTTGTAATAAGATCTCAGAAATCATAAGATTTTGAAAGTCAATCTTAATGATGTCATCAGAGAACTACCTAGGCAACTAAATTTGAGTAGACAGACTATTTAAAGAAATACACACACATTTTGAGAGAGAATGTAACTTTTTTTTCTGAAGGAAAATGCCTAAAGGAGGGAAATCTTTCCCTTGTCCTTTGGAGCAAGAGCTGAACCCCACATCTGATCTGTTTTCAGGCTGATCTTGAGCAGAGCTGCTCTGGGTCAGCCATGGTCATTCGTAACCACGGGAATGAGCTTGCTTATATTCTTGTTGGTTTAGGACTTATTAATCCAGTCCCTCATCTGTCAGGTCATAATTAAATCTCATGCACCAGAGAGAAGTCTGGACTGTGTGGATTCAGCAGTGAGTCAGAGGCAGACTCCCTTCACTAAGGAAATTGTACTGCACAAAAGGAAACAGAACGAACAGATGAATAAGTGTACTTGATAGTTTATTTCCAGTCTGCCCACAGGGCTGTGGAGTGCAAGGAGAAGAATGAAGCAGCCTGAGGGCCTGAGCTGGGAGGATACTGTAAGGAGGGTTGTGCAGTCTGAACTGTGAGGGAGTTCACTGCAGATGAAACCAGTCAGTGTCTCAGCAAAGGAAACAAATGTGTGGTTGGAGGAAGGGAACAGTGGCCAGGGGACGTTTCACTGGGAGTAGGAACATAGAAAAGTGGTCAGTGGGGCCAGATAGAATCCTGCTCTAAACATGGGAAGTTTGAGGTTTCTCTTTTTAAAATATTTGTTTAATTATTACTATTTTTATTTAGATGGTGTCGGTGTGTGCGAGCTTGCACGTGCACATGCATGCACGTTCAATGAAGCCAGAAGAGGGTGTTGGAGCCATTGGAGTTGGAGTTGCAGGCAGTTGTGAGCTGCTGGGAACTGACCTGGGTCCCCTGGTACAGTGTCAGGTACTCCTAATTACAGATCCATCTCTGCAGCTCCAGAGATGCCTCCAAAGAAACCCAAAACAATAATCCATTTTCGTATGGTTATAACAAGTGTTTCACAGACATGTATGTCTGTTTTGCTTGCATGTATGTCTGAGTACCTCCTGTGTGCCTCAGAAGAGGGCATCAGATCCCCTGGAACTGGAGCTGTGAGCTGCCATGTGGGTGCTGAGACTCAAACCTGGATCTTCTGCAAGAATAACTGCTCTTAGCCACCAATTTACCTCCTAACATCAAAATAGAGGGCTAGCCTGGGACTCCATCTCCAGGTCATCCAACACCCTTTTCCATCTTCCGTGGATACCCACTCACATCTAACATATGAACACATGTAGACACATTAAATAAATACATTCATACATACCACTCACATCGAACACATGAACATATGTAGACACATAAATACAAACCACTCACATCTAACATATGCACACATGTAGACACACACAAATAAACAAACAAAATTTTAATTAAAAAATCAAAATTCAAGACTGGAGACATGGAAGGATGGTTAGAGCACTGGCTATAGACCAGGCTGTCCTCAAACTCAGAGAGCTCCACCTGCCTCTGCCTCCTGAGTGCTGAACTTTGATGGTGTGCCTAGTTCCCTGCATTTTTTTTTTTTTTGAGACAGGGTTTGTCTCTATAGCCTTGGCTGTCCTGGAACTGACTCTGTAGACCAGGCTGGCCTCAAACTCAGAAATCCACCTGCCTCTGCTTCCCAAGTGCTGGTACTAAAGGCGTGAGCCACCACTGCCCAGCATCCCTGCCTATTTTTGACTATATAAATACTTAGGTTTAATGAAATTGTTGTTGCAAAGATTACCATTTGCCTTATAGAATGGCCCACAATGGGCTGGTCCTCCCACATCAATCACTAATTAAGGAAATCCCCTACAGGCTTGCCTACCACCTGATCATTTGAAGGCGTTTTCTCCATCGACGTTCCCTCCTCAGATGACTTTAGCTTCTGTCAAATTGACATAAAACTAGCCAGGACCAGGTCTAATGTGGTTGCAGTCAGATGGTGTTCCTGGCCCCAGTCATCCTCAGAACCTTCTGTATTCTGTCCACTGCCTGGGCTGCAGGATCTGAGCTTCTCCTTCGTCCTTCTTTCTACATTTCAAGGGTGTTTTGAGCCTTAGCTGTCCCTTTACAGAACCTCAGGGTAGCCAAATGTCTTACTGGAAGTTGAAGACTGTGATGGCAAGTGTCCCAAACCAACTGGATAACACACTGAAGCCTGTTATTAAGAGCTGCAGACATCTTGCCGTACCCAGCAGGGTCCCAACTGTTTGCAGCATGCACTGGTTAAGAACTTGTGTGCACTCTTGCTCCGTCCCTTGTTAATATTGTTAAATTAAGGTGGTATTACAGGATTTCCAAACGCTGTGAATGTGCAAATATGTCTTTATTCAATAACTGCAGTGGCCAGTCATGGTGGGCCCTTCTAAAAGATACATCTATGTCCCAATCCCTGGAACCTGTATTGCCTTAATTGACAAAGGTGGGAATGTCATTTAATATGATAAAATATATGACTGGGTAGGACTGGGGACATGGGTCATCAATTTAAAAAAGCACATACTGCTTCTACAGAAAACTCGGGTTCTAATCCCACAACCTCCTGGGGCAGCCCACAACTGCCTGCAACTCTAGCACCAGGGAGATCTGACACCTCTAACTTTGTGGGCACCTGTGATCAAGTTCACAAACACACATGCTCATTCACATAATTTAAAAAAATCAAAGATGTGACTGGGTTATCAATCTCAAATGAGGAACTTCTCTTAGTTTACCCAGATGTGCTCTGAATACATTTACAGGTGACCTAAAAAGAAAGACATCTAGCCAAATGATGGTGGCAGTGGTGTTTGCCTTTAATCCCAACACTTGGGAGACAGAAGCAAGCAGATCTCTGAGTTTGAGGTCAGCCTGGCTGACAGAGTGTGTATCAGGACAGCCAGGGCTACACAGAGAAACCGAGTTTCAAAAAAAAAAAAAAAAAGGCATCTCAGCTTGAAGATATGCACCTTTAATCCCAGCATTCAGCCCACTCAGCAGCAGGCAGAGGCAGGTGGATCCCTGTGAGTTCAAGTCCAGCCTTCTCTACAGAGTGAGCCTAGGCCACCAGAGCCACATAGTGAGATACAACAAAGCAGAGAAGAATATGGACCAGGATGAGAACATTGACTGGTGGCAGAGACAGGGAACAGTGTGATGTTTCTCAGGTCCAGGGATGCCAGGGTAGCTTCTGGGACCTGGCAGAGACAAGGGGTGGATAGTCTCCTAGTGTTCCTGCAGAGAACAGGGCCCTGCCACTGTCAGATAACCAATGTCCAAACCTGGGAGACAGTGTATTCTGCCACACACCCCATCTCATTGACACTCACTTATTAATGGCCCAGGAAGCTACTGCAACAACCATGTTCTACTCACCTTGTGTGGGAAATGTCAGAGCCCCAGAAAATATTTTCCAGCTCATTTCTCTACTGGTCCCTTGATGATCCCTTTGTCAGATGGCCATTATTGAAATACTGGTTTAAATACAGCGAGAAGAAGTATCTGTTTATGGTCAGGAGAGATGGCTCAGTGGTTAAGAGTACTGGAGGCTTTTCCAGAGGACCTGGGTTTGATTTTTAGTACCCACATGGTATCAGTACCACTCACAACTGTCTGTAACCTCAGTACCAGGAGGTCAAATGCCCTTTTCTGGCTTCAGCAGGCAAGAGATTTCATGTTTGAAACCAACCTAAACTTCACAGTGAATTCTAGTCCACTCTGGACCATAGGATGATGTCCTTTTTAATCCAGTCACACACACACACACACACACACACACCTTAAACAATTATCCATTGTAAAGTAATCAGATCTCCTTCATGGATGGAAAGTATCCATTGTTAAGGTGTCTGTGGTAGCAATGCCTCATGACTATCATAAGGAGTTATAACAGCTGTGCATGTGAACATCTACATCAGACACTCAGAGAAAGAAGCCAGGGCCATCCTCTGGCTCAGCAAACATGCAAACAGAAAGTCCAAAGCCAAGCACTGTGGCACACATCTTTCATGCCAGCCCTTGGGAGGCAGAGTCAGGCTGATCTGTAAGTTTGAGGCCTGGACTATATATATCAAGATCGAGGCTAGTCAGTCAGGGCTGGAGAGAGACCCTGTCTCAAAATATAACAAAGAAAAGAGAAAAAGGAAGGAAGGAGAAAGAGAGAGAGAGAGAGAGAGAGAGAGAGAGAGAGAGAGAGAGAGAGAGAGAAGTGAGAAAAGTATAGCACAAGGAGGCCTCTGGCTCCTTTCCGGGCCTGCACTGTGGCCTGTCGTCCTCTCTTCAGGCTGCTTTGCTTTTGATGGGTGCTTCACATTCAACCCTCCAAATATATAGAAGCAAAGTCAGGGTGGGGTCTGGAGTCCTCAAAACTATTTCCAGTCTGAATCAGAAGATAGCATAGTTGAAGAAGTGTGTCTTTGTGGGTATATACATATATCTGTTTTGTATGTGTGTCTTTGTGTGTATATACATATATCCATTTTGTATGTGTGTGTGTCTCTGTGTGTATATACATATATCCGTTTTATATGTGTGTGTGTCACTGTGTATATATACATATATCCGTTTTGTATGTGTGTGTCCACACATGTATGCATGCATTCATCCATTGTGTATGTCTGTGTACACTCTGTCATAGCACTGGTTCCTTGAGTTATTTATTGTCTTTTTGTTATTTTGTCTTTTTTTGTTTTCAGAGCTGAGAACTGAACACAGGGCCTTGTGCTTGATAGGCAAGTGTTCTACCAATCAGCTAACCCCCTAACCCCGAGTTATTGTCTTAAATGACAAAGGAGCACAGTTACCAAGGGTCCAGGACTTAAGCTCCACCCTGTGGCTGCACAGGAGAAGGTAATGTTAGATGAAAACACATTCCAATTTCTAGTCACTAACATAACGAGCATGAACAAAATCAGCATGACTCTTACTTTTCTATTTCTGACACAAAGTCTCAGTCTTTAGCCTGTTGAAAATTAGTGTGTTACTCTGTATTTTCTAGAAAGTTCTGACAAGTACATTATCAATCGGGGCTACCCCAGCTCATGTACTTTTTTGGTCTCCACAGTGCCAGGCAGGGGTTGTTGAGCTCATCTGTGAGATGAATAACACTGTGGAGTGAATTTAGGTGTGAACACTCTTAGCTGAGTGTATCTGGCTCTGGTGAGTGTGTGTGTGTGTGTGTGTGTGTGTGTGTGTGTGTGTGTGTGTGTGTGTCTGTGTTGGTGTGAGGCTGAGGGTCTACACACCTGCAGCTTGCTGCTATCAAAGCCTGAGGAGCTGCAGGTGGCAGCCTTGTTAAATCTTTGGCCAAGCCTTTAAAATTGCAGCAAGCTGGAGAGCAGAAAGAAGAGTCAATGTGGACTTAGGCCCCTTAAGATGGAGTTCTATTTGTCTCCTGTGACATCGCTGAAAATCTTCTCCTATCTGGATGCCTTCAGTTTGCTACAGGCTGCCCAAGTGAACAAGGTAAAAGCTCCTTGGCTGAACTCTCCATCTGGTGCATCATAAGGCCCTGGGCCTTTCCCGCTCAGTCTTGGAGTCTCAGCTACCCCAGCATTGTACTCACACAGCCTGGCTTCCTTCCTTCCTCCCTTCCTTCCCTCCCTTCCCTTCCTTCCCTTCCCTTTCTTCTGTCCCTTTTCTCTTCTCTCTCTTATGTCTTTTCTCTCTCCTCTCCCTTCTCTTCCTTCTCTCCCTTCTCTCTCTCTCCCTTCTCTCTCTCCCTTCTTCCTTCTCTCCCTTCCTTTCCTTCCCTTCCTTCTCTTTTTTTTCTTCCTTCCCTTCCTTCTCTTCCCTCTTTAAACTTACCTCATTCAGACCTGTCTACTCAGCTCTGACACATTAATGTCTCAGGAACTCAGCTGCTTCTCTTGACCAACAGGAGTGCCAACCTACAGAAAAGCAAACAGATATATATTCTCATGGGTTAGTATTATCCACTCTGAAGACCTCAACTACAGTTCAATGAGGCAGGAGTGGTGGCACATGCCTGTAATTGAAGCACTTGGGAGGTGGAAGCAAGATGGCAGGAGTTTGGGTCATACTCAATTACATGAATTTAGAACCAGCCCAGGCTACTTAGGCACCCTATCTCAGAGCAGCAACAGTGACAACAACATTCTGCTAAATGAAAAGAACAAGCTGCCGTGAGGAGACGTGCTGCTTATATGTGGCATCCTTGAGACTCCCTGTCAGACCTGTGGAGACTGGCCCTCCTTCCTCTGAGCCCTCCCAAGGTGACTTGTGTTTGCTGGGGTAGGTCTCTCCAGGCTGGCTGGGCCTGGGGAGCTAGGACTGTGCTTGATTAACCTGTGTAGGCCCAGCACAGACCAAACTGAGAGCAAGGGGAAGGGGGCTGTTGTTGATTTAAGGATTCTTTTCTCTCCCATAGGACTGGAATGCAATTGCAAGCAGTGACATCCTGTGGAAGTAAGGAGAGGGGCAGGGTGGGATGGGAAGAAGGGATGAGATGGGGCAGGAAGGGAAGAGGAGGCCTTCTGAGTCTGGACCTGGGCCTCTGCTGTGTGAGGATAGTTAGTGAATAAAAGTTGTGCTCACTGTAACTGTGGCTCTAAGGTGAGGTGACTGGGGTCAGCCTGATGAGATTGCAACTGTGCATTGCAGGAAGTTCTGTGTGAAGAGATGGCTCTTCTGTGACCTTGTCACCCTACAGCTCCTGGGTACAGAGACATGGAAGCAGTTCTTTGTTTATCAAACATGGCAAGAACACATCAAGTCCCGGGCAAGGCCAGAAGATTTTACTTACAAGGAAATTTATGTGGAGCCTGGTATGGCATTGGGTGTGCTAGAAGAGACACCCACTTGGTTTTTTTCATTCTCTGAAGTCCTGCATTCTCACTCAGTAAGAGGAAGGGAACTATAAGATGGGGCTGCCGTGCTAGGCTAGCCATAGAACCACTCTGTGATCTGCTGAGTGGTTGCTCAAAATCATAAAACCAGCCCTGCCCCTCTTTTTCCCTGAAGGCTTCATACCTTTCCCAGAGTATAAAGAGAATTTAATGGGGAAATTCCTAGAGAGGCTTTAGTATTTATCTTTTTTCTACAAACTTCCTCAGAACAGCTTTCTGATGGAGAGATACTTTTAAATTTCTTTCATTATTTTTAGTGTGTCTGTGTGTGTGTGTGTGTGTGTGTGTGTGTGTGTGTGTGTGTGTGTCTCTGTGTGTGTGTATGTAGACACACATACAGAATCGGTTTTGTGGAATTGGTTCTCCTGATGGGAAAAACCTTACCTTTTCTGTTTGTTTTGAAACTATATTGCTGTCGCTAGCCTAGAACCTGGTCTGTAGAGGACACTGGCCTCAAACTCAAGATCTGCAGCTTGCCTTCACTGGGACTGGGACATCTGGCTGTTTTATTTCTTTTGTTTCTTTTTCTCTTTCTTTGTTTCTTTCTTTGTTTTTTTTTGTTTCTTTCTTTTCTCTCTCTCTCTCTCTCTCTCTCTCTCTCTCTCTCTCTCTCTCTCTCTCTCTCTTTCTCTCTTTCTCTCTTTCTTTCTCCCAAGACAGGATCTCATGTACCACAGGCTGACCTCAAATTCTTCATGTAGAAAACATCAATCACCTTGATCCTTCTGCCTCCAAATGAGAACTGGGTTATGGTTTATAGGCCTCTAGGAACAGAACCCAGCACTCTGCCCACTGAGTTCCAGACCCAGCACCCAGTACCCATTTTGTATCTATAGAAGCACATTAAAAAGTAACTGTATCTGAACCAATGACCAACCTGCAGTGTGCTTGACTGTGTCTGCTTCATCCTTCCCACAACTTTTATACAAGCCTTCTACAAGGTAGAGGAAACTGAAACATACCTTCTGTGGTTTGAGTTGCCCCTCAACTGTCTCGTGTCCAAATATTGTTGGGGTTTCCTTGCAGGAACTCATGGATATGCATGTTATCTCTCAGGGCGTGGCTTAACAAGAATCCGACAAGACAGATCAGTTGTCTGTATCTTGAGTTCCAGAGCCAAGATTTCCACCTGGGATATTCACGAGGTGAGTCTGACCTAAGTAGCAAAAGTTACTTGGATGTGAATTCTGATTTCATCTTTTTGTTGTTGGTGATAATGAGACAGGATCTCTCTGTATAGACCTGACTGTCCTAGAAGTCTCCATGTAGATCCACCTACCTTGTTTCCCCATGTGCTCGGGTCAAAGGTTTACACAGCACACCTGATTTTCCCCTCTTACTATTTTTTTTTTACATTTAATTGTTTTATTTATTTTTTATTGGATATTTACATTTCAGATTTTATTCTCTTACCCCATTCCCCCCACCACCCAGGAACCTCCCATCCCATTCCCCTCCTCATGCTTCTATGAGGATGTGCCCCCACCTACCCTCCCACTCCCACCTCCCCACCCTTGAATTATTCCACCTCTAGGTGTTCAGTCTTCATGGGACCAAGGATCTTCTCTCCCACCTATTCCCAAAAAAAGGCCAAACTCCCCTACATGTATAGATGGAGTCATGGGTCCCTCCCTCTGTTCTCCCAGGCTGGTGGTTTAGACCCTGGGAGCTCTGGTTGGTTGGTATTGTTGCTCTCCTCATGGGGCCACAAACCCTTTCAGCTTCTTCAGTCTTCTCTCTAACTTCTCCATTGGGAAACCCTTGATCAGATCAGTGGTGAGCTGAGCATCTGCCTCTGACTATGTCAGACTCTGGCAGACCTCTAAGGAGACAGCTATATCAGGCTCTTGTCAGCATGCATTTCCTGACATCCACATCAGTGTCTACCTTTGGTGACTACACATGGGATGGATACCCAAGTAGAATGGTCTCCAGACAGCCCTTCCTTCACTTTCTGTCCCACACTAAGTCTCCATATTTGCTCCCTTGAGTATTTTTGTTACTCCTTCTAAGTAGGACCAATGCATCCACACTTGGTCTTCTTCATGAACTTCATGTGGTCTGTTAGGTGAGTCTTGGCTATTTCAGCTTTTGGGCTAATATCCACTTATCAGTGAGTAAATACCATCTGTGTTCTTTTGTGGTTGGGTTAACTCACTCAGGATGATATTTTCTAGATCCATTCATTTACCTAAGAATTTCTCAAATTCACTATTTTTAATATCTGAGTAATACTCCATTGTGTAAATGTACCACATTTTTTGTATCCATTCCTCTGTTGAAGGACATCTGGGTTCTTTCCAGCTTCTGGCTATTATAAATAAGGCTGCTATGAACATAGTGGAGCATATGTCTTTGTTATATGTTGGAGCATCTTCTGGATATATGCCCAGGAGTGGTATAGCTGTTATGTCCAATTTTCTGAGGAACCGCCAGACTGATTTTTAGAGTGGTTGTACCAGCTTGCATCCCACCAACAATGGAGGAGTGTTCCTCTTTCTCCACATCCTCACCAGCATCTACTCTCACCTGAGTTTTTGATCTTAGCCATTCTGACTGGTGTGAGGTGGTATCTCAGGGTTGTTTTGATTTGCATTTCCCTGATGACTAAGGATGGTGAGCATTTCTTTTTTTTTTTTAATTTTATTTATTTTTTTCAAAACACTTTATTTATCAATCTTTGTATAAACATATATACTTATACATGTATACATATATAAACAATAATTAAATAATAAGATGTATTTAAAAAGTATGGGGGGTTGGGAAAAGTGGGTGGAAGGAGAGAAAGGGGAAAATTATGCAAATACAGTGTTCATATATGAAATTCTCAAAAAGGAATCCAGTCTTTTAAAATGTTCAACAGATCAACTAGCATTTTACAATACGAAAATAAATATGACCCACAATTATGTTAAAGGACATTTTAACTCACTACAAACCTTGAAGTTTAAAATGAGATCCATAAAAATCATTTTACCCAGCATACTAACAAAAACCACAATAACATTTTATAATTCAAAGTGTTTCTGAGAACAATAAAACAGATTGTCAGGAGCTAAGTCAGCAGAACCAGGGGTACACTGTGTGTCTGTGTGGTCTTTTTTTTTTATCAAATAATAATTTTTACTTTTTAACATAGGGGTTATAAACACAAAAATGCAAGATGTGGGGAAGGGGATGACACAGGAGCATAGGTGTTCAGGGGGAGTACAGATATCTTTCAGAACAGGGTATCAGCTGGGTGAAGGTTCAGGGGTCAGGTCATTATGACTCTGCCTATGATTCACTTGTTTTTATCTAATTTGATACTATCTGCCAAAGGCTGCCTATTTAGAAGGTCTATGACTACTCAGGCTGGTAGATTTCAATAAAAGCTGCCTGTTTACAATAGTTTATAGCCCTCTGTTTCAGTGTTTTTTTCCATAGAGACCCAAGACTTTGTGTTAGCAGGCATGTAAGTCAGGCCTATTGCTGATTTTAGGCTTATGGCTGATTTTAGGCCTTCAGTGTATTAGCAGGGCTGCCCCTGACATCTCCTCCCTTCTCCAAGTATAGAAGGGCTGTGGCGATTCTAATCTTGCCAAGGCAAGGATAGAGGCCTACCTCCAGTAATTAGAGGGGACCTTGTAATGGCTCCAGTCCTCCTGTCATTGTTCAGTGAGGCATGAGGGCCATACCCGTCCCAATGTCTTTTTCCTGGAGAGGGGATATTTTTGACATCAACCCCTATGCAGTCAGGCTTGTCCCTCAGGGAACCCAGAAACATATTTTTAACTTTTATTTATATCCCCTTGCAGTGCTTAGCCTCATAGCCTATGCAAGAATTCAGATCACCAGATGGAGGGGGTTCTGGGTGGCCCCTCTCTGCTTGGTCTAGGGGTGGAAGTCCCCTCTTTTAGGTTGGGTGGAGATGGGACTTGGGAACACCCTGGATAGAGTAACATCCTCATCTAGAGTCTCATGGTCCTCCATAGTTAACATATGATAATGTATCTGAATAGATTTTGCTATCAGATTATCTATCTGTTGTTTCACAAAGTTAGCCTATTTAAGGCCCAGGGACCAAAGGAAATAAGCAAAAATAACCCAATTAATGATCCCAAGATGGAAGGAAGTAGGGTTAACAATCATGGAGAGGTTGAAGACCAATTCTTGTACAAGCTCTGATGGTGAACATTTCTTAAGGTGCTTCTCGGCCATTCAAGTTTCCTCGGTTGAGAATTCTTTGTTTAGCACTGTACCTCATTTTTTTTCTCTTTGTTTTTTTTTATTAGATATTTTATTTACACTTCAGATGCCATCCCCTTTCCCCATTCTCCCCCCCTTAGAAAACCCCTATCCCATGCCCCCTTTTCCTTTTTGCATTTATACATTTTTTTAAAATAATGTTAATCATAAGCGTTATAAGTTTGGAATTGTTCAATCAGAGGTGTAACCCACTGACCAACCTAGATATAACAACTATCTTTGACTGGTGGAGATACATGAATATCTGCCTCCCTGTCTCCCCCCTCTTTCTCTCTTTCATCACCTAGCTTCTCCTCTCCTTCTTCTTCTCCTCTTCTTACACCTTTTCTTCCTCTCAGTACTCCTCCTACCTTAGCTCCTCCTACATATCACCCTTCCTGTTAAAATGAAACTTTTCTCTCAAAATACAATTAAAGCATAATTATGCCAATTTGTACCAGTGAGGTACAAGATAGTCCTAATACCCAGTCCATCATTTTGTTGACTAACCAGCACCTCTGTCATCTATCCTAACTAAAACATTTAGTTCTGAACCTGGCTTTAGGATGAATGTCAGCTGACGACCATCCACTCAAATCTTTTCTCTTACAGTAAATAGCTATAAGTTTTCAACCCCGTCCGAAATCCAGAATGACTGAGTTAACTATAATTGTGGGAAGCACAAAGCATAGCTTCTAAAACTTAGCCAATTTATAGAGCCCTCTGAACACCTGAAAAGCCCCTATACTACCGAATGTTGGAGCATCAAATCTTCAGCCTTCTGGCCCAGAATCATCTGACAGACCTTGGTGATGCAGGATTATTAAGGACTGATTACTCTGTCTAGGCAGATATAATCAGTTGACTATTCTGCATGTGTGTCCTTTTCTGGACAGTAATTTGTCTGTAGATGGAGAGAGGCAATTCTTGCCTAGTGGCTGTTACCACACAACTGGAGTAACTCCAAGGATGCTCAATTTCTTCTTAGAATCCATGACAGGAGGCTGTCAGGAGCAGACAGGTCTCTAATCAATATGAACATTAATATATAAATATTTGTAGCGTCAGTTCTATGGACTTCTGATGTTTTGAAAACCAACTATCCATGTAAGGTAACCTGGACTGTTGTCTGTTCACTCCTCTCAGCTATTTCTAAATAAAATATGGAAAAAACACTAACAATAAACTCAAAAATATGAATTTGCTATAGTCCCTTAACTCATAGGTTAACCGTCCCAAATCAGTTAAAAAAGTTAAAAAAGGGCTGGGTCTAGGCATTGTATTCCTAAATGTGTTATACAGGCACAATGCCCATGAGCGTATCAATATTCATCTCATTTTTATATTAATAAGAGGCTCGTACCAATGAACACCTTAAATTTGAGATCAAAGTAAATTTTGTACCATTTAAGAAATTATAACTTCATCTTGATAATAATTATACAGATTTCTACCAATAGGTTATGGCTATGCAATAAGTCCTATCTAATCCCCCCTGTTCCAACAAAACCACGACTTGTCCCTAGAAAGACAGACCATTATTAACCACATTAGTCCCCAAGCTCAGGGAATAGGGGCGCTGACTCTCCTTTAACTTCTTCAAGCTGATTAAGGGCGTTGAGATTTTAGAAGAGGGGTGGGGGGAAGAGTAAGTTGATAAGCCTCTGATGCTGTGTCTTCACTGAATCCAGGTGGAATTCCAGGACATCAGAGGTTTGGGCAGGTCTGCTCAGTATGCTTGATGAGTAGATACAACAAGGCTGTGTATTCTGCAATATACAATTCTCAGAACAAGTTTTAGTATCAAGAGAAAAAAAAAATTTCCCACCCCCAGGGGGCTGACATTTTTTTTTTTTAAGATATTGGTTCTGAAGACTTTTTTTTTCCCGCTTGTTAAAATTGGTTGTAGTATTTACATTTCAGATTTTATCCCCTTAGCCTGCTTCCTTCCACCACCCAGAAACCTCCTATCCCATCCCCCTCCTCATGCTTCTATGAGGCAGTGACCGCACCTACCCCCCCTCACTATCCCCTCCCCGCCCTCACATCCCCCCCCACACTGTGTGTTCATTTTTTTTATGGGACCAAGAAACTCCTCTCCCACCTATGTCCGACAAGGCCATCCTCCCCTACATATACCTCTGGAGTATTGGGTACCTCCCTATGTGTTCCCAGGCTGGTGGTTTAGACCCGAGGGGGCTCTGGTTATTTGGTATTGTTGCTTTCCACCTGGGGTCAGTAACCCTTTCTGCTCCTTCAGTCCTCTCACTAAGTTCTCCATTGGGAAACCCCTGATCATATCAGTGGTTAATTGTGAACATTGTCCTCTGAGTGTGTTAGTTTTTGGCTGACCTCTAAGG
Organism: Arvicanthis niloticus; assembly: GCF_011762505.2. Classification (NCBI taxonomy): domain Eukaryota; kingdom Metazoa; phylum Chordata; class Mammalia; order Rodentia; family Muridae; genus Arvicanthis; species Arvicanthis niloticus. The sequence goes on along the minus strand of NC_047678.1, from coordinate 29,308,153 downwards.
AGACAGCTATATCATGTTCCTCACATTATGCACTTCCAGCCATCCACAACAGTGTTTAGACTAGGTGGCTGTACATGGGGTGAATACCCAGGTGGAATGGTCTCCTGATGGCCCCTCCTTCAGTTTCTGTTCCATGTTTTGTTTCCCTATTTGCTCCCTTGAGCATTTTTGTTTCACGTTCTAAGTAGAACTGAGGCATCCCCTCTTGGTCTTCCTTCTTCATGAGCTTCATGTGGTCTGTGGGTTGAGTCTTCGATAATCCAAGCTTTTGGGCTAACATCCGTGGAGATATGTTTGTATAACTATCTTCTTTTGGGGTTTTTGGAAGATTACTTTCTTGCTTTTTCTAGGCTGTAGTTTCCCTCCTTGTGTTGGAGTTTCGCACCAATTATTCTTTGAAGTGCTGGATTTGTGTTGAGATACTGTGTAAATTTGGATTTGTCATGGAATATTTTGGTTTCTCCATCAATAATGATTGACAGTTTTGCTGGATATAGTAGTCTGGGCTGGCATTTGTGTTCTCTTAGGGTCTGTATGATATCAGGCCAGGATCTTCTGGCTTTTATGGTCTCTGGTGAGAAGTCTGGAGTAATTCTTATAGGTCTGCCTTTATATGTTACTTTGCCTTTTTCCCTTACTGCTTTTAGTATTTTTTTCTTTGTTTTGTACATTTGATGTTTTGACTATTATATGGCGGGAAGTATTTCTTTTCTGGTCTAAACTATTTGGAGTTCTGTAGGCTTCTTGTATATTTATGGACATCTCTTTCTTTTGGTTAGGGAAGTTTTCCTCTATAATTTTGTTGAGGATATTTACTGGTCCTTTAAGTTGGGTGTCTTCCCCCTCATCTATACCTATTATCCTTAGGTTTGGCCTTCTCATTGTGTCTTGGATTTCTTGTATATTTTGGGTTAGTAGCTTTTTGTATTTCGCATTTTCTTTGACAGTTGTGTCAATGTTTTCCATGGTATCTTCTGCACATGAGATTCTCACTTCCATCTCTTATATTCTGTTGGTGATACTTGTGTCTATGACTCCTGATCTTTTTTTTTTAGGTTTTCTATCTCCAGGGTATTGTCCCTTTGTGATTTCTTTATTGTTTCTACTTCCATTTTTAGATCCTGCATGGTTCTGTTTAATTCCTTTTCCTGTTTGGTTGCCTTTTCTTGCAATTCCTTAAGGGATTTTTGTGTTTCCTCTTTAAAGGTTTCTATCTGTCTACCAGTGCTCTCCTTAAGTTCTTTGAGAGTGTTATTTATGTCTTTCTTAAAGCCCTCTATCATCATCATGAGAAGTGATTTTAATTCTGATTCCTGCTTTTCTGGTGTGATGGGGGTGTTCAGGGCGTGCTCTGATGGGGGAGCTGGGTTCTGATGATGCCATGTAACCTTGGTTTCTGTTGCTTACATTCTTGCTCTTGCCTTTTGACATCTGGTTAACTCTAGTGCTGCCTGTACTTTCTGTCTCTGACTGAAGCCTGTCTTTCCAGTTATCTAGCTTGTGTCTGATCTCCTAGGGGTCCAGATGTCTCTGTGATCTTTTCCAGCTGCACTGATTACAGTGGTACCTCTAGGATGCCTCAGGATATGGTGCCTCCAAGGTAGTAGTCCAGCTAGGTGTCTGCTGTTCTGGGTGCAGTGTCTCCTCTAGAATATCTCAGGATATGTTGTCTGAAGCTCTGAGTTCATTTGTTCTTCTGTGGCTCTGCATTGAGTGGACCTTCCAGTATGTCTCAGGTGGAATCCGGGGTCCACACAACAGCAGACCTGGCAGAGGTCTGATCCAGGCCTCAGATCTGAGAACTAGTTTCTAAGACACTGTCCAAGTTAGAGCACCTGGGATCCCTACTTCCTCTGGGTTCTTGGAGGTTGGGGACAGAGCTGTCACCCAAGATCTGCTCAGTGCTCTGGCCCAGACGGGAAGAAACCAGTGTTCTGGGCTGGGAGTGACTTCCTGGGTCCTTTTGGTTCCCAGTTACTCCCTGTTTAGGGCGGGCCCTGCTGTCTGCTTACCTAAGATACTGCCTGAGTTCAAGCGCCTGGGATCCCTGCTTCCTCTGGGTTCTTGGAGTTTGGGGACAGAGCTGCCACCCAAGATCTGCTCAGTGCTCTGGCCCAGACCAGAAGGAACCTGTACCTCATTTTTTAATAGAGTTATTTGATTGTCTGGAGTATAATTTCTTGAGTTCTTTGTATATATTAAATATTAGCCCTCTATCGGATGTAGGATTGGTAATGATCTATTCCCAATCTGTTGGTTGCCGTTTTGTCTTAGTAACAATGTCCTTTGCCTTACAGAAGCTTTACAATTTTATGAGGTCCCATTTGTCATTTCTTGATCTTAGAGCATAAGCCATTGGTGTTCTGTTCAGGAACTTTTCCCCTGTGCCTAGGTATTCAAGGGTCTTCCCCACCTTCTCTTCTATTAGTTTCAGTGTATCTGGTTTTGTGTGAAGGTCCTTTATCCACTTGGACTTGAGCTTTGTACAAGGGGATAAGAATGGATTGATTTGCATTCTTCTACATGCTGACCTCCAGGTGAGCCAGCACCATTTGTTGAAAACACTGTCCTTTTCCCACTGGATGGTTTTAGCTCCTTTGTCAAAGATCAAGTGACCATAGGTGTGTGGGTTCATTTCTGGATCTTCAGTTCTATTCCATTGATCTTCCTGCCTGTCTCTGTACCAATACCATGCAGTTTTTATTACTATTGCCCTATAGTATATGTTGAGGTCAGGGATGGTGATTCCTCCAGAAGTTCTTTTATTGTTGAGAATAGTTCTCATTATTCTAGGTTTTTTGTTCTTCCAAATGAATTTGCAAATTGCTCTTTCTATCTTTATGAAGAATTGATTTGGAATTTTGATGGGGATTGAATCTCTAGATTGTTTTTGGCAAGATGGCCATTTTCACTAAATTAATCTTGTCAATCCAGGAGGATAGGAAATCTTTCCATCTTCTGAGATCTTCTTCTATTTCTTTCTTCAGAGACTTGAAGTTCTTGTCATACAGATCTTTCACTTGCTTGGTTAGATTCACTCCAAGATATTTTATATTATTTGTGACTATTGTGAAGGGTGTCATTCCCCTAATTTCTTTCTCAACCTGTTTATCCTTTGAGTAGAGGATGGCTACTGATTTGTTTGAGTTGACTTTATATCCAGCCACTTTGCTGAAGTTGTTTATCAGGTTTAGGAGGTCTCTGGTGGAAGTTTTAGGGTCACTTAAGTATACTATCATATCATCTGCAAATAGTGAAATTTTGACTTCTTCCTTTCCTATTTGTATTTCTTTGATTTCTTTTGTTATCTAATTGCTCTGGCTAGAACTTCCAGTACTATACTGAATAGGTAGGGTAAGAGTGGGCAGCCTTGTCTAGTCCCTGATCTTAGTGGGATTGCTTCAAGTTTCTCTCCATTTAGTTTGATATTGGCTACTGGCTTGCTGTATATTGCTTTTACTATGTTTAGGTATGGGCCTTGAATTCCTGATCTTTCCAAGACTTTTATCATGAAGAGATGTTGAATTTTGTCAAATGCTTTCTCAGCATCTAGTGAGATGATTATGTGGCTTTTTTTCTTTGAGTTAATTTGTGTAGTGGATTACATTGATGGATTTCTGAATATTGAACCATCCCTGCATTCCTGGAGTAAAGCCTACTTGATCATGATGGATGATTGTTTTGATGTGTTCTTGGATTTGGTTTGTGAGAATTTTATTGAGTATCTTTGCATCAATATTCATAAAAGAGATTGGTCTGGAGTTCTCTTTCTTTGTTCGGTCTTTGTGAGGTTTAGGTATGAGCATAATTGTAGCTTCATAGAATGAATTGGGTAGTATTCCTTCTGTTTCTACTCTATGGAATAGTTTGAAGAGAATTGGTATTAGAGGTCTTGCTTGAAGATCTGAAAGAATTCTGCACTAAAACCATCTGGTCCTGGACTTTTTTTTTTTGTTGGGGAGACTTTTAACAACTACTTCTATTTCTTTAGGGGTTATGGGACTGTTTAGATGGTTTATCTGTTCCTGATTTAATTTTGGTACCTGGTATCTGTCTAGAAAATTGTCCATTTCATCCAGATTTTCCAATTTTGTTGAGTATAGGCCTTTGTAGTAGGATCTGACAATTTTTTTAATTTCCTCAGTTTCTGTTGTTATGTCTCCCTTTTCAGTTCTGATTTTATTAATTTGGATACTGTCTCTGTGCCCTTTGGTTAGTCTGGCTAAGGGTTTATCTATCTTATTGATTTTCTCAAAGAACCAGCTCCTGGTATTGTTGATATTTTGTATAGTTCTTTCTGTTTCTACTTGGTTGATTTCAGCTCTGAGTTTGATTATTTCCTGCCATCTACTCCTCTTGGGTATATTAGCTTCTTTTTGTTCTAACACTTTCAGGTGTGCTGTAAAGTTGTTAGTGTATGCTCTTTCCAGTTTCTTTTTGTAGGCACTTAGAGCTATGAGTTTTCCTCTTAGTACTGCTTTCATGGAGTCCCACAAGTTTTGGTATGATGTGTCCTCATTTTCATTTAATTCTAAAAAGTCTTTCATTTCTTTCTTTACTTCTTCCTTGACCAAGTCATCATTGAGTAGAGCATTGTTCAGTTTCCACGTGTATGTGGGCTTTCTGTTGTTTTTTTCATTATTAAAGACCAGCTTTAGTCCATGGTGGTCTGATAGGGTACAAGGGATAATTTCAATCTTTTTTTTTTTTTGTTTTTGTTTTTGTTTTTTTTTTGTTTTTTGTTTTTTTGAGACAGAGTTTTTCTGTATAGCCTTGGCTGTCCTGGAACTCACTCTGTAGACCAGGCTGGCCTCGAACTCAGAAATCCGCCTGCCTCTGCCTCCGAAGTGCTGGGATTAAAGGCGTGCGCCACCACTGCCCGGCAATTTCAATCTTTTTGTTATCTGTTGAGGCTTGTTTTGTGACCAATTATATGGTCTATTTTTGAGAAGGTACCATGAGGTACTGAGAAACGGGTATATTCTTTTGTTTTAGGATGAAATGTTCTATAGATATCAGTTAAATCCAATTGGTTCATAACTTCTGTAAGTTTCATTGTGGCTCTGTTTAGTTTTTGTTCCCATGATCTGTCCATTGCTGAGAGTGGGGTGTTAAAATCCCCCACTATTACTGTGTGAGGTGTAATATATGCTTTGAGGTTTAGTAAAGTTTCTTCTATGTATGTGGGTGCCCTTGCATTTGGGGCATAGATGTTCAAAATTGAGAGTTCATCTTGGTACATTTTTCCTTTGATAAGTATGAAGTGTCCTTCCTTATCTTTTTTGATTACTTTTGGTTGAAAATCAATTTTATTTGGTATTAGAATCACTACTCCAGCTTGTTTCTTGGGGCCATTTGCTTGGAAGATTGTTTTCCATCCTTTTACTCTGAGGTAGTGTCTGTCTTTGTCACAGAGGTGCGTTTCCTGTATGCAGCAAAATGCTGGGTCCTGTTTATGTATCCAGTCTGATAGTCTATGTCTTTTTATTGAAGAATTGAGTCCATTGATATTAAGAGATATTAAGGAAAAATGATTGTTGCTTCCTGTTATTCTTGTTATTAAAGGTCGAATTATGTTTGTGTAGCTATCTTCTTTTGGGGTTGTTGGAAGATTACTTTCTTGCTTTTTCTAGGTTGTAGTTTCCCTCCTTGTGTTGGAGTTTTCTGCCAATTATCCTTTGAAGTGCTGGATTTGTGGTAAGATATTTGGTTTTGTCATGGAATATCTTGGTTTCTCCATGAATAGTGATTGAGAGTTTTGCTGGGTATAGTAGTCTGGGCTGGCATTTGTGTTCTCTTAGGGTCTGTATGATATCAGGCCAGGATCTTCTGGCTCTTATATTCTCTGGTGAGAAGTCTGGTGTAATTTTTGTAGGTCTGCCTTTATATGTTACTTTACCCTTTTCCCTTACTACTTTTAGTATTTTTTCTTTGTTTTGTACATTTGATGTTTTGATTATTATGTGACAGGAGGTATTTCTTTTCTGGTCTAAACTATTTGGAGTTCTGTAGGCTTCTTGTATATTTATGGACATGTCTTTCTGTATGTTAGGAAAGTTTTCCTCTATAATGTGGTGAAGATATTTACTGGCCCTTTAAGTTGGGAGTCTTCACCCTCATCTATACCTATTATCCTTAGGTTTGGCCTTCTCATTGTGCCCTGGATTCCCTGGATGATGTGGGTTAGTAGCTTTTTGCATTTTGCATTTTCTTTGACAGTTGTTTCAATGTTTTCCATAGTATCTTCTGCACATGGGATTCTCTCTTCTATCTCTTGTATTCTGTTGGTGATGCTTGCATATATGACTCCTGATCTTTTTCCTAGGTTTTCTATCTCCAGGGTATTGTCCCTTTGTGATTTCTTTATAGATTCTACTTCCATTTTTAGATCCTGGATGGTTTTGTTTAATTCCTTCACCTGTTTGGTTGTGTTTTCTTGCAATTCTTTAAGGGATTTTTGTGTTTCCTCTTTAAGGGCTTCTACCTGTTTACCTGTGTTCTCAAATTCTTTGAGAGTGTTATTTATGTCCTTCTTAAAGTCCTCTATCCTTGTCATGAGAAGTGATTTTAATTCTGAATCCTGCTTTTCCAGTGTGATGGGGTGTTCAGGGCTTGCTATGGTGGGAGAACTGGGTTCTGATGATGCCAAGTAACTTTGGATTCTGCTGCTTATGTTCTTGCACTTGCCTTTCACCATGTGGTTAACTCTAGTGCTACCTGCACCCACTGTCTCTGACTGGAGCCTGCCTTTCCAGTTATCTTGCTTGTATCTGAACTCCTCAGGGTCCAGATGTCTCTGTGATCCTGAGCTCCAGTTGCTCTGAGTACATTGGCTCCTCTAGGATGTCTCAGGATATGGTGTCTTCACGGTAGAAGACCAGCTAGGTGTCCACTGCTCTGGGTGCAGTGTCTCCTCTGTATGTCTCAGGATAAGGTGTCTTCCCGGTAGCAGACTAGCTAGGTGTCCACTGCTCTGAGTATAATGGCTCATCAATGATGTCTCAGGATATGGGTGCCCGCAGCTCTGAGTTCAGTTGCTCATCTAGAATGTGTCTCGGGATATGGTGTTTGCTGCTCTGAGTTCAGTGGCCCCTCAGGATGTCTCAGGTTATGGTTTCCACACAGGAGCAGACCATCCAGGTATAGATTTGTTTTATATGAGTGTTTTCTATGCATATGTGTGTGTGTGTGTGTGTGTGTGTGTGTGTGTGTGTGTGTGATGCACGTGTGTCTGCTGCCTGTGGAAGTCACAAGAGGGTGTCAAGGCCCTTAAAACTGTAGTTGCAGATGGTTGTAAGCTGTAGGCAAGGCAATGGAGCAGTGTTTCTCAGTAGTTCTCATATCACAATCTAGGCAGTCTTGTTGTCACTGTGCCCGTATCACTCAGAGATCTTGGGAGTTGGGGGTTCACTGTCAGGATTTGGTAGTCTCTGTCTATCCTAGTAAGCTTTAACATTAGAAAATCCTAGTAACATAGTTACCATAGTAACATTGAACATTACATTTAGCAGATTTCTGACAGGAACGAGAGCCAGTATGTATTAAGTATATTGGAGTAAGACAATCTGTGTTTACTTGTTCTAGGATGTATCTAGTAAGTAAAGAGAGTACATTGTAAATTAATAACAGTAGCAAAAACAAGGCTAAAGATACCTTTTGGCAGATTAGAATTTTTTTCAGAAGTTCCTGAGGAACCATGGCTTTTATCTAACAGTCAGAAATCCAACAATCCAGCTTGATGTCATTTCTGGATATTTGGAGAGTCTTGAGAACCAACATTTACCACATAGTATAGTTTGCCACACGTTTGTGTGTTTGTGCTTTCTTTTGCTGTGTTAAAAGGCCATGACCAAAACTAACTTGGAGGAATGAACTCAGAGGTGAGTTCATCAGAGGAGGCTCAGACAGAAACTGAAGCAGAGACCATGGAGGATTGGTCATTCTTTATGGCTTGCTCTCCATGGCTTGCTCAGTTAGCTTTCTTATACCACCCAGGACCACCAGCCTGGCAGTGGCACTGCCGACAGTGGGCTGAGTCCTTCCACACTGATGATTAATTAGAGAAATATCTACAGATGTGCTTAGAGGCAATCTGCTGGCATGGATGTGGGGGTGATGCCCTCCCTCAATTCACTACCTGTGGTAGTCAGGAGAGCTGGCCATGAGGGCATAAGGAGAGCTGGCCATGCCCTCTCATTGGCTGTGGCACTAGGAGAATGGGCCTCCAATCTTTGCCTGGGGAGCACAGTGGAGCTGTACACTCTTGGGTGCATTTGGAGCAATTGACAGAGCTGTTCTCCACGTGATTCTTTCTCTGATAGTGTCTACTAGGGTTTGGAGTGCCTCTCCGCAGGACCTAACAGAACAAGGTGTGGCTAAGTGCTAGGTAGGATCCTGTGGTTCATTCTCATCTTACCACAATGGAGCAGAGGGAGCACGGAGTGGAGCTGGACCTCAACCTTGTGAGACTGAGTCTTGTGCTCCATGGTGACAAGGACTTCACCAGGTTGCCTTTCAAAGGAGGCAAGATTGACTCAAAGGGGAGATCACAGTTAGAGGGAAGGAGAGGTAATTAATAATTTTCATGCAAATGGAGCTAGGGCTTAGAAATGGCTATATTGATTGCTGCCTCTAATATTTTACTAAATTTAATTATGCTTTTGGCTTTTTGTTATTGATGCTCTGCTAGTGGAGTGAGTATGTGTGTGAGTGTGTGTGTGTGTGTATCTGAGTGTGTGTCTGAGTGTGAGTCTGTGTGAGTGTGTGAGTGATTTAAATAAAAGACTTATTTATTTTATTTGCTGTATCTGCATGTATGTATCTACATGCCCAAAGATGGCATCAGATCCCATTACAGATGGTTGTGAGTCACCATGTGGTTTCTGGGAATGGAACTCAGGACCTCTGAAGGAATAGTCCGTTCTCTTAACCACTGAGCCATCTCTCTAGCTAGCACCTTAATTTAAAAAAAAAAAAAAAAAAAAAAAGATAAAGAAAAGCCTGGAAAAGAACCTGCTTTCCCATTTACAATGTATAAGAATTGATGATACAATAACCAGTTTTGGAATTGATTCATTGTAAATAGGTTTGTTTCATGTGTTATAAAAGGTAATACTGCCAGAAGCATTGACTCCAGTACTCGGGAGGCAGAGGCCAGTGAGTTTAAAGCCAGCTTGGTTTACATAGTGAGTTCCAGGAAAGCCAGGGGTATAGAGTGACCCTGTCTCTAAAACAACAACAACAACAAATCTAGCCCCACCAGAAGTGACAATAGGCACATGCTCCCTGCTTGCACTGTTAGTGAAGGTGAAATGGCGTTGAGCACAGGACTGCTGATTGTTCTTCATACATGTTTGTGGGAGTTAGGTCTCCCTTCCATGTGGTTCCTGAGGATTGAAGCCCTGTCATCAGGTTTAGTGGCAAGTGCCCTTCCCTGGTGAGCCATGTGACAGCCATGTTCTTTCTGTCCTGAATAGTGAATGTGTGCTTGTGTCTGAGCACAATGTATGTGTCCTGTTTCCTGTCGACTCCTGCCATAATATTCCAGATGTTTGTTTTCCTTCTTTGTGTTTCTTTTTATTTCTATGTACATATGTATTTCTGCCTGCATGTATGTCCCTGTGAGGGTGTCATGTCCCCAGGAACTGGAGTTACAGACAGTTATGAGCTGCCATGTGTGCTGGGAATTGAACCCAGGTCCTTTGGTTAAGAACAGCTGGTGGTCTTAAATGCTGAGCTATCTCTCCAACCCTGTGTTTCTTTTTCTTTTTTCTTTTTCTTTCTTTCTTTCTTTTTCTTTTTTTTTTTTTTTTTTGAGATAGTCTTGTAATGTAGTTCCAAGTGTCCTGCAACTTGGCATTGCAGACCAGACTGGCCTCAGGCTTCTAGTGACCTTTCTGCCTCTGCCTCGCTGGGCTGGGATTCTAATCATGTGCTCCCATATCCAATGAGGGATGCTTAGAACTTCCATGCTCTTTTCTTGTAAGTAAGAAGGGGTTCCAGAGTGGAGGAGGCTTTCACATAAAGCTGGTGGGTGAAAGCAGCTGAACTAGAGGTGCTCAGACATGATGATGCTCTTGTTCCCCAGGGTGTGATGACCTGGGTCAGCCCAGAACAGCCCACCTACATCAAGATGTTGACGACCCTCCCTGAGATGCACATTGCAGTCACTGTAGATATAGAACAAACTATCAAACTGTGGGACTGTCACAAAACAGAAGCTCTGGCGACTAACAGGCTGCTCTTTCCCTGTGAATCACTGGAAGCTGTATTTACAAAGGATGGCCCGATTGTCTTGGTAAGTGACCCCCAAATCTGGAATAGCCACACAGAACAAAACACTTGCCAACTTGAGGTCCCATTACTGTCAAATCTTAACTTGCCATCTTGGAGTCTCTGCAAACCCTAAGAGTCAATCACAGTATACCAAAAACATGGCCATCTCTTAGCCTTTGACCTACTTCATGTACATTTAAGCCATTCTCTTTAAACTATCATTTCAAAATTCTTTCCTGGGAACTGGGGAGAGATGGTTCATTAGGTAGTAGTGTTGGCTTTGCAAGCATGAAGACCTGAGTTCAAATCCCTGACACTCACATAAAAAGTGAGCTGTGGCTAAAGGTGCCTATAACCCCAGTAGTGTAGGGGATGGAAACACAAGGGTCACTGGGACTAGAAGGCTGCTAGCCAAGCCAGCCTAAGTCCAGGCTCAATAAGAGACTCTCAGGAAATCAGGAGAAGAGGATAACAGGATACCTGGCATCCTTCTCTGGTTTCCATGTATGCCCTGGTATGAAATCTACATATAAACACATAAATATGCATATAACACACATACACACACACACAATTTTTCTTTTTTTTTCTTTGAAAAATCTAATTCATTTTCTTAATCAAAAAGAAGTATATTTGTGTTAAATTTAAAATATTTAGCTTTCCATTGATCTTTCCAACTCTTGCCAGATAGATACTAACACTGCTCAGATCTGTGAAAGTTAATACCCAACACCGCATTTTCTAAGAAGTCCCTCAAAGCATTGGTGATTTTAATTTAAAAGTAAAAGAATTTTAATTAGCATTGGAAGTCTAAGTGATGATGGGTTTTAAGAGCTAAAAATCAGATTTAAAAAAAAACAGATTTTTTTTTAATTTTTGGAGGACTCAGACCTGACACCTCCATTAGAATACAGTATGTCCCAACTCCCAAATTATTAAATTCATTATTTCACCTTAGAATAGCAAAACTATAAAATGGAATTTCTAAATTATTACATATATAAATACATCATTTTAACAGTCATGTTTGCCAGCAGAAGTATGGAATAAAAACAAATTCTACATTCAAGGTGCAAAGAATAATGCTCTTTCACTGTTTTATTCAAGATTCCATCCTATTCTTTCTTATTTTCCACCCTTTTATTTAAAGCTATGGTCAAAGCCAAGAGTCAATCGTCTTTCTGCACTCGATAGTCCTTGGTACCAGTCCCTATATACAGCAGGTGTCCTGTACTGGGCCCAGGACTCCTGAGACTGGACAATTTGACAACATGATTTAGGAACGCTTAGGAATTCCAATGTGACTCTGAGACACGCACCCAAACCTGACCAGCCAGCATCAGCAGGCTGTTCACACAATCTTTCTACGTGGTTTTATATCTTCTTGCCTTTGAAATGTCTATTATTGCTGAATCCATGAATTTGGGTAGAGACAATAGAGAGAAAATATGAACAATATTGAGGAAAAAAGGATAACGCTGACGTCCCAGCGAGTCCTGGGGAGGAGGGTTTTACCTCTTGGAAAATCTTTACACATACCCTACCTCATGTGTTTGAGGCAGAATCTCATGATATGGTCCTGGCTGGCCTAGAACTCACTGCGTAGACTAGGGTGGTCTAACTCTCTGAGTTTAGACTTGTAAGAAGCCGTGGTCAGCGGTTATACATTCACCATTCCAAGATGGCTCGGACATCGTGTCCTCTCCATTAGTAAACAATTAACTGCACAGCTGCAAAGGCAGAAAGCACGCCAAAGTCACTGGCCAATCCCGAGGTGTAATATTGGGTGATGAGTGAACAGCCAATCAGAAGTGAATACGTCACTCTAGGGTGTATTTAAGCTGTGCCTCTTCCTGTCTTTGGCCCTTCCGCATCTTTCCACGTCTGCTGATGCAGAGTAAAGCCTCGTCTGTGGTAATACCTGAATACTGTCTCATGTGTCCTTGTTCGCGGGAGGAGGGGACACGGGAGGCGCGTGGAACTTCTGAGTGTCGGGATTGAAGATAATAGGCTACCTTGTCCTATAAAAGTTTCTTTAAAAAAAAAAAAAAATCCTGCAAGGCATGGTGTATGCCATAGATGCAGGTGAATTTCTAAAGTTTGAGACCAGTCTGGTCAACAGAGTGAGTCTGGGATAGCCAGGACTACACAGAGAAATCCTGAAATCCTGTCTCAAAAAAACGCAAAAGGAAAAAAATTATTTTGCATGTGAATATTTTGCCTGCATGTGTGTCTATGTATCACGTGCATGCTTGGAGGTCAGAAAAAAGCCATTGGAGGCCTAGGATTGAACTCCCCCTTGTCTCTGACTTTCTGCACAATTACCCACTTAGTCATCTCCCCCCAGGTCTAGTGAGTCTTCTTCCATGATCATCCCAGATGCTCTGTGACACAGGCTGCTCAGAGCTTTGGATCTCTTGTTACTGGACTTAAAGACACAGTGGTGTATTTTAGAGCAGATAACACTGCCTCCTCCATGCTTAACCTTTTCCCACTGACCGGGTGCCGGTGCTCTGATTTCAGGCAGGTGATACTGGTGGTGACCTCTACATCTTTAGGATTCCCGACTTACACCTCATTTCCAAAGTCCATGTATTCCAATATGGTATTAACCAACTCTACTGCTCTCCTCAGAGGAAATGGGTCTTTGTGAGTAAGAAACACCCACATATCTCACCACAGGTAGGTCTGTTCTAGCAACTCCAGGGTGAAGGTGGAGATGGTGGGAAGGTCCAGACCTCAGGGAGGTTCAGGCAGATCACTCCTGCCCTCCTAGGCCCTATCATAAGGAAAGCCATTCCTATAGTCAGGAAATAGTAATGTGCTTGGAAGCAGTCACGTGACCGACCACAATGGTAAATGTCTATTAGTGAAGTGTCCTTGAAATGTGGCTCAGCCAAAGGACAAAGGCAGGTGACATAACAGTCCCAGAAGTCTTTGCTGGTCCGGAACTGGAAGCAGTTTTCTATCACTGGCTGACACGCCTACCCACCCCATGACACATTTCACATAAGTGCTACCATACCCAGTGCTTTATATACTGCCTTCTCTCTTAACTGCCAGCTCTCTGGTGCCTGGTTCTTAGGTACTGTGAGAGAGATGGTCCACTCAGAGGCCAAGTACTTCTTGGGGGCCCAAGAATATTGACTTGGTTTTATGCATCAAAATACTTTCAAAGCAACCTGGGTTACAGAAGACAGTCTCAATGCCTCATTTAAAAAAAAAAAATCCAGAACAGCCCTGGACTAGTCCTCTGCACAGGGAAAATGTACTTAACCAATCTCTGCCTGATGAGTCCATTACAGTAGGGTGACCGAGGCGCCCTTTGACCTGGGTCAGGGACTCCATTCTGTCTCTGAATGTTATGGGAGGGGCAGGAAGACAGTGAGTTATTTCAACCCTGAATGAGAGCAATGACTGTTCCACCCTGTGCTGGGTAAAGAACAGATGCAGCCACTCCTGGGTTTCTTTCAAAAGCCCCTTGTCTGGAGTGCACATGTGCCAGGCTGCAGAGGTGTTACTCCTCATTGATTGCACTGGGCCATACTCTCTGCAGGTATATTTCCTGAGCAGCTTACTGAGGACATCAGAATTCTCCGCCCCTGTGTCTACCATTCTCTCCTTCTCATTATGCCAAGGAGCCTGCTGGACCCCAAGAAGGGAAGACAGGATAACCCTGATGGCCAGAAGAGGCCCCAAACAAGCCACAAAATTTTCCACATTTGATATGAAGCTGGAAGAGATTGGGAACCAACTAACAGTTAAAGGTAAACCTTAGAAAATTCTCGGGTCAGACATGCTGGCACATGCTCCAAATCAGGAAACTGGTTCAGGAAGCATCATAGAGGGTGCTGTCTTGCAAAAGAAAAAGATGGAGCTGACAAGATGGTTTAGCATGTACACATGCATACATATACCAATGCATACGTGTACACACACACACATACACCCTCACATTGATAAAGTTAAAAAATAATAAAAATAAAAGTGCAAGCATTGTAATACATACATTTAATCACAGCGTTTAGAAGGAGAGACAGGCAGATCTCTCTGGGTTCCAGGTTCCTGATCTATACAGTGAGTACAAGGTTAGCCAGGGATACATAGTGAGACCTTGTCTCAAAAAAAAAAAAACAAAAAACAAAAAACAAAAAACAAAAAAAAAACAAAAAAACAAAACCCAAAGGACAAGCAATAACTAACTGTATTATGGGGTGGCAAAATGGCTTAGAGCAGTGGCTCTCTGCCTATGGGTCGTGACCCCTATGGCAAACCTCTCTCTTCAAAATACTTAAATCATAATCCATAACAGTAGCAAAATTACTGTTATGAAGTATCAATGACAGTAACTTAGTGGCTGGGGTGACCCTCAGTACTACATGAGAACTGTGTTAAAGTTCAATGGGAAGCATTAGAAAGGTTGAGAAGCACTGGCTTAAAGGAGAGAGACACTTAACTACCAAGCCTGACAACCTAGTTCAATTCCCGGAGTACCACATGATGGAGGAGAGAAACCAAATCCCTCAAGTTGTCCCCTGACCCCAATATATGTGCTTGTGGCATGAATTCCTTCACAAATGTAATAATTTAAAGACAATTTTAAAAGGAATCCTGTCCAGGCAGTGGTGATGCACACCTTTAATCCTAGCACTTGGGAGGCAGAGGCAGGCAGATTTCTGAGTTCAGGCCAGCCTGGTCTACAGAGTGAGTTCCAGGACAGCCAGGCTACACAGAGAAATCCTGTCTTGAAAAACCAAATAAGAAAAACCAAAGAAAAAAATTGATTTCTCCTGTGTCTCCCACAAGTGTTCCCCATAAACTATAAATGTTTGTCATTCTTTTATATTTTTAGTCATTCCATACAGGGTTTCATTGCATAGCCATGAATAACCTGGAACTTGCTCTGTAACTTGCTCTGTAGACCAGGCTCGCCTCGAACTTGGAGATCCACTGGACTCTGCTGGGATTGTGGATTACCTCATGATGATGTTTCAGTAAAGGGAGCAGCAGGCTCCTTGGTCAGAAGTGAACTTGTGCCTGTTTGATGGTCACTACACTACTGAGCCATGGTTTTCTTGGGCAGACATGTTTCCATTTCCATCCTGTATTAGGGACTGGGCTCTACTGTCCTTTCCAGTACAGTTGTCTTTTCCAATGCTTGAGTTACTGACTGTCCATACCGTCCCTGTGTCACAGCCTGCCTTTTCGTGGCCAAGGACATGGACTTGTCAGACCAATGGACTGTTTTCATTGTCTCTATCATATTAACACTCCATGGAAGTGTGGATATGTTTTTCAGTAAGCATTTAGGGTTTTGCTCTTACTTTTTTAAAAGTATTCATTTACTTAATGTGAGTACACTGTTGCTGTCTTCAGACACACCAGAAGAGGGCATCAGATCCCATTACAGATGGTTGCGAGCCATCATGTGGTTATTGGGGATTGAACTCAGGACCTCTGGAAGAGCAGTCAGTGCTCTTAACTGCTGAAGATTTTGCTCTTAATTAAATGATTGAAAAATTGTCTGTGTATTTTGTGTTTCTTTGGAACAGGATATTTGGTCGCATATTTTGTGTTCCAAGATTACGGAGAGTTCCCAGAATGGATGGGAGTCAGTGATAAGAACGTGATTGTCTGTTCAACTGTATCCTCTCTCTTGCTCTTTAGCATGGAGGGCAACCATCTACAGAGATTTCAGTACTACCCAGAAGAGATCTTGAGACTATGGGTGGTACGTTTGGAATATTTCCCCTCCAGTGGGTTTTAACTAAAATAGATTTACATTTTTTGAAACTTCATACAGATGGGGTGTGTGTGTGCATTGGCACGAGTGTGAGCACGTGCAGAGGCCAGAGGCCGACTTCCTGGAGTTAGTCTCTCTCTTTCCACCTTTACATGGTCAGAGCACCAGGCTTGCTCAGCAAGTGCCTTTACCTGATGGACCATCTCCTAGCCCTTCTTTCTGTCTTTTGATCTGACATTGACTGCAGCCTACTCACATTTGGGTGTTCTTTGAAGGACCCTGTTTATGTCATTGTCACCTTTCTTGATGGCTCATTGGATGTATATGCATGGGAGGAAAGAAGCCTGCGGCTCAGGAGGTGTTATCGGCTGCCAAACTTCAGATGTTGGACACGGCAATGGTAAGCTCTGTTTCTTAACTTAAACTGGACATTAATTTTAAAACCTTTCTGGGGCTGGAGAGATGGCTCAGCAGTTAAGAGCACTGGCTGCTCTTCCAGAGGACCTGGATTCAATCTCCAGCATCCACATGGCAGCTCACAAGTGTCTGTAACTCCAGTTCCAGGAGATCTGACTGACACCTTCACACCAATGCATTTAATGTTCATTCAAACATATTTAAAAAGTTCTATGTAAAAATGCATTTTTAAAAGAGAATGAACTTTTGAGAAAAAGGTATGACTAGATTTAGACCTTCATACAGATCAGACATGGTTCTGTGTGTGTGTAATATTTAAGTGGAGGGAGGAGGATCCAGAAGTTCAAGGTCACCTTCTGCTGTTTAGGCAATTTGGCAGCCAGATGGGTTAATTGTAAAACCATCACAAACAAAAGTAGGAACTGGCTAAGCATAACACACACCTTTAATGCCAGCACTCTGGAGGCAGAGTCAGAGGCTCTCTTGTTGGTTCCAGGCCAGCCTGGTCTACATAGTGAGTCTCAGTACAACCTGGGTTCTAGAGAAAGATTATGTATTAGGAATGAAGGGAGGGGAGGAGGGAAAAGAAAGAATTGCTAGTTCTTGGGATTGAGTTATTATGTCAGCAGTCTCAGGCCCACAGTAGAAGTAGAGGGACTGCATCCTCATATCTTGTCTTCAGTGGCAGGATGGGTTCTCCTGAGTGTGGGCCCCACTTGGGTTGCTTCATCAGTGAGCTGTCATTATTTCCATTTGGCTAATTTTCCTGAGTTGTACTTGCCTTCATCCAAGTTACCTTCAGTGATTGTGGTGTGGTATAGTCTCCTCTGTCTTGGAATCAGGCTGACCTTGGACTCAGAGATCCACCTGTTTCTTCCTGGGACTGAAGTTTTTCACCCAGAGTCCCCTTTCAACAAGGGCCAATAGCACATGACAATTTACCAGTATAATTTATATTACATGTATGACTTAAAGCTATGTCTCCCTTTGAACATAGTGGCACACAGCTATACTCCCAGCATGCAGGAAACTAAGGCAGAAGACTTACCTCAAGTTAGAGGCTAGCCTATGCTACATTCAAATTCATTACAAATCTGGGCTATACACAATGAAAACTTATTTCAGTTTTTCCCCACACTCTGTGGGGTTTCTCATCCTTCTCTTGATTGATGTTTTGTTGTTGGTTGGTTGGTTTTGGTGTTTTGTTTCCTCCACTAAGCTGTGGAGAGACTTTTTAGTTTGATTCTGTTCCATTGGCCAATTCCTGCTTTGCTTGCTGGTACTGGAGAGTTCCTAGCCAAGAACTTCTGCCTAGAGCTGAGACACGGAGCTTTTTCTACAGATTCTCTTTTAGTGACTTTCCAGTCTCAGGTCTAGTGTTGCCTTCAGTGTGTTATGAATTGATCATTGAATCATTGAGTAGTGGGAAGTATAAGAAAGTGATGACTTTTGAATCTTCCTGACACCATTTATTGGACAGCCTAGTCCTTGTCCTTAAAAAAAAAAAAATCACCAAACAATAAAAGTGCAGGTTCTCCTAGGCTCTGATTCATCTATTTGATGGCAGTATCATTCATTCTGCTTTGACCACAACCGCTTGCTGTGATATATTTTAAAATCTGATATTGTGATAGCTTTAGTTTTGTTGTTTCGCTCAAGAAGGCCTTGGCTATGTAAAGTGTGTGTGTGTGTGTGTGTGTGTGTGTGTGTGTGCGAGCATGTGCATGTATGCTTTGAGACATCTTGTATACCCCAAGACTGGCCTCAAACTTGCTCTATACTTAAGGCTGGCCTAAAACTTTATGTATTCAGGACTTGCCTTGAACTCCTGAACCTTCTCCCTCTCACTCAGTCTTGGTTTTCTTAAATTGGTATTACTTTCTACTCCTTCAGGATTTGAAAAGGGCTCTACCATGTCCTTCTGGTTTCTATGCGGTGCTGAAAGATCAATTGTCATTGGGGTCTGTCATTCTATAGATCAGGTGTAATGTCCCTCTGATTTCAAGTTCTTTGTTTCATCTTTAGAAACTTGTTTTTGATGAATCTAGTGAGCGAATCTAGGAGAGAACTGATTCCCACAAGTTATTATCTATCCACTCCATGCACATTAGCATAGGCATGCACTCGCACACACACACAGGCACACATAGACACACACACATACATACAGACACACATACACAGAGGCATGCACACATAGGCATATACACACTCAGGTACACATACACACAAGAGTACATACATATACATACACATACACACATGACACATAAGTATTAAAAAGTTTTAAACAAATTCAGGACTGTGATGAAACCACAGTCAAATTATCAGTTGATAAGCTTCACTCCCATTTGAGTACTGACATCTTGTTTTTCCTTTGGCAGTGCTAATACAAAAACATTATGTGACAATGTGAGCATAATTCGAATGATGACAAATGGTACCGCCCCCAACTATCTGATGGCATATACCCTGAACATCTTTTCTTGAAAACTGAATAGGTTATGTATCCTCTTCCTCAATGATAATAAAAGTCTATTTGCAAGCCAAGGCTGGTGATTTCAGTGTTGCTAAGAAGTGAAGAGGCCAAATATGGCGGTGCACACCTTCAATCCAGATACTAGGGAGGTAGAGGCAGGTGGAAGATCTTAATTCTGAGACCAGCCTGGTCTACAGAGCTAGTTCCCGGCCAACCAGGGCTACATTATGAGAATCCATCTGAGAAACAAAACCTGTGGCTAGTTGTAAGAGCAATTTGTCTGTGACACCTGTCACTTCACTGCTCTAGGGTTGACTCAGATGACCAGGGCATGTGGGCAGCTTCTCACTGCAGAAGCCATGTGGCAAATAATATAAAAGGCATTTGTTTAGACCATAATTATCCTTTCCCCCTTCCTCCTTTAAACCTTCCCATATACCTCTCCTCACTGTTCTCTTTTGAATTCTTGACCTCTTTATTCTCAAATCATTTTTTTTTTACATCAAGGGCATATGGGCTGGAGAGATGGCTCAGCAGTGAAGACCACTGGCTGCTCTTCCAGAGGACCTGGGTTCAATTGCTAGCACACATACAGCAGCTAACAACTGTCCTTAAAGGCAAAACAGCAACACACATAAAAATGTTTAAGAAAAGAAAGGAAGGAAGGAAGAAAAGAAAAAAATTATTAAAAGCCAGGTGGTGTCAGAGTACACCTTTAATCCCAGCCCTTGGAAGACAGAGTCAACCAAAACTGAGTTCAAGGCCAGCCTGGTTCACAGAGTGAGTTCCATGACAGTCAGGGCTATGTATGTATATGTACACAGAGAAACCCTGTCTTGAAGAATCTTAAAATGAAAATTAAAGTTTAATTGAGCTTATGGTTTTGTTGCAGGAAATATTAAAGTTGGCACCACCCCATGCTCTGTCTAAGTACTCTATGCCCCGGCAGTCCCAGTCTCACCACCTCCAAGGCTAGCCCCCATATGGTGGTCTTCCCAGGTCTGGTTCGCCGGCCTCAGAGTTGCTCGTTCCTTCTCTGCCATCCATCCCTATGGCTGGTGGTAACAAATCCTCTTAACCCAGTAAATCAAAGCTCTTGAAGCTTATTATTAACCAGTCAGATTTATATATCAATAAATTCTCAATTCATAAGATGCCCACACAATACTTTCAGAGGCAATTGATGATGATACAAGCTGCCCACCTAGAGTAGACACGTTATCCCGATTGTTCTATCCCTGTATTGTAGCTGCCTGTGGCTACTTAAAGCCACACAGACTCTGAATCCTCCTGTGTATCCTCCATTACCTTCTCTGTCCTCATCTCTGAAACTCTTTGCTCCACCTCCCTTTTCCCTGTCCAATCACAGGCTTTTTGTTGTATTGATATTTAAAGTGATTGGACAGGGACAATTCTGCTCCATGGTTTCAAAGGATTAGAGTCAATAGGGTGGAGAAAAGCCAGGGAGGCAGAAACAGTGGAATGTGCACATTGAAGCAAAAAGAAATAATGGGAATAACAAGTCTTTCTAAACCTCAAAGACTGTCCACAGTGACACAACCCCTCCAGCAGAGCCACACCTCCTAATTCTTCCAAAATAGTTCCACCAACTAGAGGCCAAGCCTATGTGGGTGAGTGGGGGAAGCATTCTCATTCAGATCACCACATATGCAAACACATTCATAGCACATAGAAATATGCAAAGAAAGGAACCCCATAGCTAAACCACTTGAGAGGCAAAAGCAAAAGAATCTTCAGCCATACAATGAGCTCAAGGCTAACCTGGGTTACAGAGACCACCTCTTGAAATAAAACCAAGGGACTAGAGACAAGACTTGGCAGTTAAGACCAGAGATGGTATTCCAGAAGACCTAGGTTTAATTCCCAGCATTCACATGGCAGTTCACAACTGACAATTCAGTTCCAGGGGATCCAAGGCCCTCTTCTAGCCTCTGAGGATACTACATGTTTCTGGTACACATTCAGGCAATATATACATATGTGCATATGTACGTACATATATACATAGGTACATACATACACACACACATACATACATACAAGCTCCCTGGCAGTCTAGGTAAGAGTGTTGTATGCCTGGAGTCTCAGCATTCAGAAGGCTGAGCCTGATCACAGAGAGGTCAAGTTGCTCAGACTGTATAACAAAACCCTTTCTCAAGCCAGTAAACGAGGCTATATGCCTAAAAAGAGAATTTTCTGAGTTGGAGAATGAAAATATTACCAACTGAAAAAGCAGGCAAAACAGATACAATGTCTTCATAGAATGTTAAGGAATTTCATAATAAAATTCAGTGTTTCTACAAACTTGGAGACCATATTAGAAATCAGACCCCAGACCCTCAGAAAAGTTTATCTTGGAGACAAATGGAAGGACTATTCCACTGGAGAAGGATGATGGTGATGGTTGATCTGAGACAGAATAAAAGCAGAAAGGACCTTCTCGAAGTTCCAGATGGCAGCACTGCCCACTCTTGGCACTGGGCTTCCTGTCAGCTGAGGTCCTAGCATGATATCCATGAGGTGTCATGGGTCAGTTTGAGGAAGGTTTTATGAAAAAGATACTTTTGAAGCAAGGTTTAAAAAAATAAAAGCTGTGCCAACCAGATGGCTCAGTGGGTGAGGGAGCTTTTGAGGCAAGCCTGATGGCTGGTGTGTTCAGTCTCTGGAACCCACTCAGCAGAACGGGATCTAATTCCTGAAGTTGGTGTCTGAGCTTCCGGTGCACGTTCTGGTGTGGGTATGAGCACTTGCACACTCTCACCACACATGCATGTGTAGGGTGACCTTAGCTTCCATGTAGCCTAGCGTGGCTATGCAGTCCACTTCTGGTCTGTCCTCACCAGCTCAGGCCTGATCCACATTTGCCTCAGTCACAGAAGCCCTGTCAGTAGGCACCTTTCAGTGGCAATTAATCAAACCTGCATCTTCCTTGTGTGGCTAAGATTCCACAAAGGAACAACACTAATGTGTATCAGGCAGTTGTAGCTGACTAACTAAAGGAGGGATGAGGAGACCTCCCATTTCCTCAGTTCCCCAGAATATACTGGGCTTCAAACTGTTACTCATAGGGCAGTTTACAACCATCTGTAACTCTAGTTCTAAGAGACCCAACTCCCTCTTCTGGTCCCTCTGGTACAAGGCTTGCATGTGGTGCACATACACACATCTAGACAGAACACACATGTTTTGATTTTAAAAAATTGAAAACCATGTACCCATAAAATTTTTATTTACTTTTATTTGTTCTGTGGAATTAATTTTTTAAAAAATATTAAGTGGTTTAATTATAGATCTGAGTACACTCATATATAAATGTGTGTGTGGAGGCCCGAGATCCATGTTCACGTTTCTCTCTTTTGCTCTACATTTAAAAAATCAATTATTACACTTATTTGGAGTAGAGGGGAAGGTACAACACACATGCAGAAGTCGGAAGACAACTTGCAGGAGTTAAGTTCTCTCCTCGTACCTGTGGACACAGACATGGCACCCAGGCCGGGAGGATGCTGGGCAGTGCTTTTGCTGACTGAGCATTTTTCTAGTCTCCATCTAATGGCATTTACACTTCTAATATCCCCAGAGATTAGATACATTGCAGAAAAAAAGTGGCTAGAGCAAGAAGTTGTAACTCACCAACTGCAAAGGAAGTCCACACTGAGCTGGCTAGAACAAGGATGACAACTGAGGAGGTCACTCTCATGGTGACAGATCTGTGGAAGGAAGCAGTTCTTTGCCCTCCAGCTTTTCTTATTTTCAGCTGTGGAAGACACTCCTGACTGAAGGAGCCTCAGCTCAGTGTTAAAGATGACGTCAGTGAACGTCATCAGCCTTCTGTGGGTGGAAAGCAGCTTCTCTGTCTCCCCTGGCCTGAGAGTGTAGAGAAAAGTAGCCTTTCCTGTCCTCCCTCATGCCTCCATTCTCCAGGGGAGAAATTCCTTCTGTGATAACCATCTGCAGAAACAGGGTTCCTGCAACAGACAGGAGTTGCATGTTGTTCTCTTCAGTAATTTTTCTAACCCCTACATAAAAGCAAACCACAGTAATCCCAGCATTTGGGAGGCAGAGGCAGGCAGATTTCTGAGTTCAAAGCCAGTCTGGTCTACAAAGTGAATTCCAGGACAGCCAGGGCTACACAGAGAAACCCTGTCTCAAAAAACAAAAAGCAAAAAAGCAAGAACAATCAAACAACCCACCCAAAAACATAAAAACAAACAAAACGACAACCACAAAAAGAGCATACCACAGAAGCTAAGAAGCAAAGTTAAACAGTACCTTTCCCCAAAGCTGTCAGCCTGTCAGGCTGAGCAGGTGGGAACACACTGTTTACCACTAGAGACCTAATAACAAAGGACCTGGGAAGCTGCTTACATTGGAGACCCTAAGTCTGCCACAGGAGTTGAGTTGAATAGATTGCCTGCTGACCTTGCTCAATACACCTCCAGCCTGTGATTAAGGATGCACACCCCTCACCCAAGCTGAGCTATCCTTGACACCTTCTGGACTGCTATCTCCTTGCCCAGCCCTGGGCTGAACCACCCAGACTCTGGGCTGAACCAAGAAGAGACTCTGGGGTTTGGGCTTCCCCTTTATATGTGAAAGCAAATTATTAAACTTCAAGCCTTGATCAGAGAACTTTGTTTTGGCTTCATCTCTTCCCGCCGTTATTTCCCTGTTCTCAGCTTCTCTTACAGGTGAACACCATTCAGCTGTTGCTGCAGGCGGCAACACAAGTTGAGTATATTTAGACATTTTCCAAGAACTCCAGATTGGCAGGTGGTACTGTCTGTGTGCTGAGTTTTACAGCCTGAATGGTACTGCCATCATGGACTGAGTTGTGCTAATGTCTCAGGGCCTTCTAAGTCTGGGGTCCTCTTAAAATGGTTTGAATAGGAACGGCCCCCATAGGCTCATACATTTGAATGCTCAGTCATCAGTGAGCAGCATTACTTGAGAAAGATGAAGAGGTGTGACCTTGTTGGAGGAAGGGAAAGTGTTTTGGGGTTTCAAAAGCTACTTCTCCAGCACTGTGTCTTACTGCACACCGCCATGCATTCCAACATGATGAAAATGAACTGATCCAAAAGCAAGCCCAAATGTTTTCTAAGAATTGCCTTGGTCATCCTGTCTTTTCACAGCAACAGAGCAACGAGCAGGCGAGTGTTCTTGGGAATACTTTGACGGGACAGCGTAACTAGCATTCAGTAGCTCACTCCAGTGTATGGCTACTGAATGTCACTTTATCCTGATTTAGCCATTCTTCCTGGTCATCACCCCTATTTATGGGCCCCAAGTCATACCCAAGCCACTACTGCAGCTTCTGTTCATTTGTGTGCTTTGAGACAGAGTCTCACTCTAGCCTAGGCTAACCTTGACCTCACTTTGTAGTTCAGACTGGCAGTCCTGCTTCAGTGTGGGATTACAGGCATGCAGCCATGTATGTGATCAAATTCTCTAAGCCCAGCTCTGAGTGTGAGCACAGGTCTATATTTTATGCTCTCTGTGGCTTTAGACATGCTCTCTATAGTGATCTGTAAAAGCAACAACACACCAAATAGCTTTTGTGTTTTTCCATTCTCAATGGTGCTTTAAAAGGCTGTGTGCAGAACAGGTACCTAGAGGAACACCTAGTTTCTCTATTGATTCCATGTTGGTTAGAATGAATGGCATATGACTTTAGGGAAGAGGAATTCTAAAGAATGGGGAAGACTGTTACTAGTGGTCAGCATTGGCTGATTGTAACCAGTAGCAAAAGCACTGAGAGGCCGCCAGGGGACAGCTACCTCCTCCTACACAAATGGATTCATAGACTCCACTCTAGAAATAACCATTTCCTGCTGGGAGCCTGTGAACTATGAAGTTCTAATAGTGTGGTGTTCTCTACAGAGCAGTGGCTTTGTCAGGGAGAGTGCCTGCTGACACTGCAAAGCAGAGTCACTGGGGCACATCAGCAGGAATGATGACAACTGGGGCCCCACCCCTCAGTCCCTCCAAAAGGGAAAAAGGGGGGGCAGAAATCCCATTGACAGTGTGAGGAAAAGAGTGGTGGAGTGGAGACAGTGATCCCTGTGTGATGTCACATGGAGTAAGGAGAGTGTGGCTACAACAGACTCTATGGATGACAAAGTAAAAGGCTTTTTTTGTTGTTGAATTTTTATGGAACTTATTTCTGAGGAAAATTCTTAGTGTTCTGTAGCCCCTTTGTATCAGAGAAGAAGAGGCTGAAAACTGTTTTCAGGCCCCACATACTGTTAAGTGAGTAGGTCACAGCCAGCCCAGAGGAAAAGAACTGGAGGCAGTAGCCTTACAGCAAAGTCCTAGATATCTGGAGCTGATGAGAAGGCCGCAGACAATGTAAGACCCCCACAAAGGGGGAACTTCACCCAAGCCTTGGGAATTCACAGCCACCCAATAACTCACAAGACTCCAATCTTGATGCAGTCAGCACGAGGTATATATCCAGATCAACAGGCTGATGGTCAACTCATAACTCATGCAGGAGCAGAGGAATTGACCAAGAGCCTGGGGAGGGAAGGGTATTTAAAGGGGAAAACCACAAATGGGGGGCAGGGGAAAGGTCAGGGGGTAACCAAGGTAACATATCATAAAAAAAGAGGAAATTCTCAGCCCATAATGCAGTCAGTCATGTGAGGAACAAATTGTACACACATTTTTTTTTCAAGAATGTAATCTTGCTTGACCATTCACCTTATGGTCAGCTATCTCCTGGAACCACCCAGATGACTTACATTTTTTTTTGTGGTCAGCTAGTTCTTAGAACCACACAGATGACTTGCATTTTTCTTTGTGGTCAAGTTGTTCCTGGAACAAGCTGGCCTACATTCTTGGCTCAGCTCTAGGGGACATAGAGAATACTTTCTATATCTTTTAAAGAATTTTCTATACTTTTCATTCTCCACTCCTTCTAATGCATAGTTTTAATCATAAGAGTAAACTTCAGTATCATCATAACCTTCATTTTCTTGGCTAGGTAAAGTTTGATATTGTTGACGTAGCATTAAGATCTGGACCGCACTTATACTTTCTCTAACAAAAGTTACTAATTCATTTAATATACAGGGGCCTATAGCCAGGAGAAAAAGCAGGATTAAAAGGGGTCCAGCGAGGGAAGATATCAGAGTAGTCATCTACGGGGATCTGTTAAACAAATTTTGTTGTGCTTCTCTGTCTTTCTGTCTTTGGTCTAATCTCTCTCTGAGTTTGTTCATAGAGTCTCTAATCACCCCTGAGTGGACTATATATAAACATCATTCTTCTCTAAAAGTAGCGTAAAAACCACCTTCTTTAAGAAACAGTAAATCTAATCTTCACCTATTTTGCAGGACAACTTCTGAAAGGGAGGTTAATGATTTTTCAAGCTTTGATATTGATTGTTCCAGGGCCCTTAGGTCAAGGTCTATGGCTAAGCTTAAATCATGGAAATAATGAGGTGTCTGTACTAGTGGTGCAGTGCCTGTTCCCACACCTGCAGCCACTCTAAGTCCCAGTATGACAGCCAAGGTCAAGGAGATGGGCTCTCATTGGAAGAGTCTTGGGCACATCTTGAACTCATTTCCAAGGGTATCAGTGGGGTGATAATAAACCCGAGGGACCAGCTCTACAAGTACACAATAATCTTTGGCCTCATCAAAGACAGAAGTGAATATATAAGGGGTTAATCCTGAACTGCAGACCTAACATTTATCAATCTCAGGCACTAAGTATCTGTTAGCGGGGTCCTCATGCTCTAGTCTATCGGCTAGGGGGTCTCAAAAAGTTTCTATTTCTTTCAAACACACTTCTAAAGCTACCCTCTGGCTTCTACATACATCCTGGGGCACACAGTTGCCCACATACACATACATTCACATATATAATAAAGTGAAATTGTAAAAGCAACAAATCTATATAATTCTAGATTCACATTTAGATCTTATAACACAGCTCCTGATCTTTCAGACCCATTGCTTCTGGCTAAATCAGGAACATTTCCAATGTGCCCAGCTATGACCTTTTTATAGATTATTAAAGGTATATATGTCTCATTGTTTAACAACAAAAGAAAGAAAACTATTTATAAAGCAAAATTAATAAAGATACCAGAAAAGGTTAATAATATTTGTGAAATGAAGGAATAAGTGCCCAGAGTTTTTCAATAACTCTTTTAAAGTTGCAGTCACTTCTGGGGCAGGACCTGAAAGTCAACAGATAATAAGAAGCAGAAAGGGACAGAACCCCAGCCACACACTGCCACACTCTTAAGCTTTGGTAAGTATCGCTTTTGTGTTAACAGTAACCAATGAAATTCCCAAAATGAAAGCCAGAGAGTTGGTAGCAAGAGCTCACTGCAGAACTGAAACAGCAGAGGTACAGTCTGTTCTCATGTTCTGGAAAATGATCTGTCTGGGTAAAGTCAGCCAATGACCTTCCCTGAGGAGAAATGAATAATAAAACACTCTTTCAGTCTCAGAAAATTGGTTGTACACATTACCTGCTGTGACTTACACCATTGCTCTGAGAAACTGCCTGGCTGGAAGTCTTAAGCCAGTGAAGAAATAGGAAGACTGACAGGAGGCGGTGCTGGCTGTCTCAGGACAGTTCCTGGCCCTGGAAGCAGTGAGCTTTGAAGTTCAAAAGAATAAATACAAGCCAGGGCTGTGATGGTGCATGTCTCTGGTCTCAGCAGTCAAGGAAGAGGCAGGTAGATCTTTGGGAATTTGAGGGCAGCCAGCCTGATCTACATAGCAAGTTCCAAGGCTACATATCCCATACTGAGACTTCATCTCAAAAAAAAAAAAAAAAAAGGAAATAGAATTCAAATTATGAATCCCATGCTTCCTACCTCAGTGAGTTCACATTCCAGCTTTCTGGGGATGGAATACATTGTCCACGGTCACTTGGAAATCTAACTCCTCTTGCCAAATTTGCTATCATGTACTATTAGCTATCAAATAGGGCATACTTAATTTGTTTATTAAAGCAGGGTTTCCTGTGGCTGGGTTAGATGCTGAGTCTATCCTTGCAATGATCCTCCTGCCTCTACTTTCTAAGTACACATCCCTGCGGCACTGATTTAATGATTGAGTTATTTTGTTTTAGGTTTTTTTTTAAAGCAGGTGGATTTATGTGAGTTGGAGGACAGCCTGGTCTACAGAACTATTTCTAAGGCAGCCAGAGCTACACAGGGAAACCCTCTCTCAAAAAAACAAAACAAAACAATAACAACAAGAATTAATTTTACTTTATGTGTCTTTCTGGCCCATGTTTATGGGTATCCATGGAGGCCAAAAGACGGCACCTGGAGCTGTAGTTACAGGGGCTTGTGAGCTAGGAATTGGGACGAGGAACTGAACTTGTGTCCTCTGGAAGAGCAGGAAGCTCCCCATCTGATGAGCCATCTTTCTGGTTTCAGGTTTTTGAGATGAGGTCCCACTCTGTAACTCAAGCCTCACTGTGTTGCTACAATTCTCTCCTGCTTCTGCCTCTCAAGTACTGGGATTCCAGGCTGAGCTACCATATCCTGCCCAGCAACCATGTTTAGGATAGCTTTAAATACTGGCACACCATATTAATGACCACATATGTATATGTAGTTAATTATTTTATCCAGAGTCAAAAATTAGCTAGTCATCTTTTGGGGAGGAGGTTTTCTTTTACTGACAGATTTCTCTGTGTAGCCCTGGTTGTCCTGGCACACACACACACACACACACTCTCTCTCTCTCTCTCTCTCTCTCTCTCTCTCTCTCTCTCTCCCTCCCTCCCTCCCTCCCTCCTCCCTCTCTCCCTCTTCCTCACTCTTCCTGCCTCCCTTTTCCCCCTACACCCCTCTGCTTCATTCCTCCCTCCTTCTCTGTAGACCAGGCTGGCCTTGAACTCACAGAGATCTGCCTGCTTCTGCCTCCCAAGTGCTGGGGTCAAAGGCATATGCCATCATGGCCCTATTGATGGTTCAGGTTTTAAGAGCACTCATTGCTCTTGTAGAGAACCTGGCTTCAGTTCCCAGTACCCACATGTGCTCACAGCCCTGCTAACTCTAGCTCCAGGAGATCCTATGCCCTCCTCTGGCCTCTGAGGGCACCTGGAATGCATGTACACAGACATGTATGTGGACAAAAACTCATAAAGTAAAAAACAAGTTTTTTAAAGTTAGCTCTGGCTGTCAGGATGGCTCAGAGATTGAAGGTGTTTATCTTGTAAGCCTGGAAACTTGAATTCAATCTCCAGAGACCACATGAAATAGGAGAGAGCCGACCCAGAAGCCTGCCTTTGTACCTCCACCACCCAAACCCACACACTGTCTCCTCTTGCACAATTAAAATAATAAGCTAAGTCTCAGTGGATAAACCAGGCTTAACACCAAGCCTAATAACCTGAGTTCAATACTCCAGGAGAAGTACCTGCCATGGTGAAGCCTCTACAGGTACATTCTGGAGCACACAACCACTGCTCACCCAGTAAATAAATAAATGTAATAATGGAAAAATGTAATGTTAGACCATTTTCCAGTCTCATCAGTTTCTCCTTTATCTCTGTGTTCAATCAATAGGTAGGTGGAGGCCAAAGAGAAAGGCAGTACATGCCTGGGGGCTCAGGCTACAGGAAACTTACCCTGTGCTGCCTTGACTAGTTTTCATAAGATTGCAACAATCAGAAACTTGCTTAGCTTATGAGAGTGCAAGTAAACTCTAATAAGGGCAGTGTAAAGAGAGTTGATGGAAACCTTTTCTTCTGGAATGGGCATGGTATTGTAAATATTTATGGCATATATTTTAGAAATATTTAAAAAATAAACCTTTATGTGGCTGGGAAACTAATATTCAACTTTAATGTTTTAATGAGGGCTGGACAGATGACTCAGCTCTTAAGAACACTAACTGCTTTGCCAGAGGTTCTGAGTTCAATTCCCAGCAACCACATGGGGGCTCACAACCATCTGTAATCTGCTGCCCTCTTCTGGTGTGTCTGAAGAGAGTGACAGTGTACTCACATACATAAAATAAATACATAAATCTTCTTTTAAAAAAGTTATCCAAATACTTAGGTTATACACTTACCCAAAAATCAAGAAAACTGCTGGGCAGTGGTGGCACACATCTTTACTCCCAGCACTTTGGCATTACAGGCAGGTGGGTCTCTGAGTTTGAGGCCAACCTGGTCTACAGAGGGAGTTTCAGGACAACCAGGGCTACACAGAGAAAACCTTATCTTCTTTAGTCATTCCCTGCCTTGTCTTTTGACACAGGATCGCACTGAAGTCGGAGCTAACCTGGCTGATTCAGCCAGTCTAACCAAACTGGCTAGGGATCGTTGTCCTCCTCTGCCTCCTCAGTGCTAGAACGGACATGGTTTCTCCCTTAGTAGATGCTGGGGATTGAATGCAGGCAGGTCCTTCTGTGTGAACAGCAAGAGCTCTATGTTCTGAGTCATTGTTATTTTTTCTTAGTTATGATCCCTCTAAGCAGTATTTTCATTTTCCACATAAGCAGGATATATTTCTGAAACAGTTCTTTAGAAACCATGATGAAGACTTAGCTGAAAGTTAAATTTGAACAGTAAATTTCTGCAAGGGACATAGCAAATTTGAAAGCATCTGATACACAGGTGTGCTAGGTGACTCATGCCTGTAACCCCAGCAGTTGGGAGTCAAAGGCAGGAGGATCAGAAGTTCAAGGTTACTTTTGGTTACTTAGCAAGTTCAAGTCAAGCCTGAGCTACTTGAGACCCTGGGTCAAAAAAACAAACCCAAACAGAATCAGAGATTGGTTGATTTCATGATAATTTATCAGTTACACATGACTGCATTCACACTGCCCTCCAAAACTTCCACAGCTTAAAATAAACCATTACCTCATGTTTTGGGGGGTTGGTGTTTTGGCCCTGGCTCAGCTGTTCTTTCTAAATGGTTTCTGGTTTAGCTCCTTCTCAGCTGTGTTTAATGCCTGTATCTGCCACCAGGTGGCAGGTCACTTGGGTGCTACTCCTCTGGCTGGTGCCCCTGTGTGTCTGGGGGGAGGATGATGAGTAAGAAGGTCAGGCTTCTCTGTCATCAGACAGCCTAGCATCATCTGCTTGCCTGAACAGGGTCCCCAGAGACAGGAAGCTGGCCTATCCTCTTGAGGCAAATATTCTGAGATGTCAGGACCACATCTGCTGCTTTGTATTAGCCCGAGAAGAGTCACGGGCGCAGAACTGACTAAGGACATGAACACACTGGGTGCAGTTCCATACTGGAGTGAGTGCTTAGCATGCTCAAGTCCAGTCACTAGCCCAGAAAGTAGAGTGTGCAGGTGTGCCAGCTGGAAAGCATGGAGGAAGAGGAGCAGACCTAATCTGAATGGGAGGGGCTCCAGAGTCTTACTATAAAGAGGTGCCCTCCTTAAAGACACCAGGCACATTTTTTCCTGTAATCTCCTCACTGGAGACTTGTGGCTTCCTCACGCTTGCTGCACAGCTGGCCTAACCCCATCACTGAGCACCAGACCAAGAAGAATGAGAGGCTGTGTCAAAATCATAGATGGCACCTGAATAACAACAGCTGAGGCTGTCCTCCAGACTCCATTCTCACGTATGCGCCTATGCTAAAAAATGAACACACAAAATAAGAAGAACGCTTACAAAGAGGCATGGATGCTTGCAACCATTTTTACGACTTCTTCCAAGTCTATCTTTTTCTTTCTCTCACTTGGAACAACTTCAGTTTGTATCTTGTGCCTATAAGTCAACTGTTCCCTAACTTTCATATGTGCCCTTCCACTAACCAAGAGTTAACAAAGCTGTTTGGTCACTGTCCACAGTCACTTTAGAAAACACCCAGGGAGCTTCCTCTTTAACATTATGGACTTTCCCAAATATTCACCTAGGACTGACAAAGTGGCTTAGAGGGTAAAGGGGCTCGCTTTATTCTTTATTTTATTTTATTTATTTATTATTTGACAACCCCAGGTCAATCCCTAGAACTCACAAAAGGAGAGAATTAACTCCCCAAACTTGTCCTCTGACCTCCGCACACCTACTGTGACTATTTTCCCTCATACACGTGGTAGATACACATATTAAGTAATTTGAACAGATTTACTTGAAAAAATATAGATAAAAATATCTATTTACTTATTTTTATTTATGTATATGAGCACACTGTTGCTTTCTTCAGACACACCAGAAGAGGGCATCAGATCCCATTGCAGATGGTTGTGAGCCACCATGTGGTTGCTGGGAATTGAACTCAGGAAGAGCAGTCAGTGCTCTTAACTGCTGAGCCATCTCTCCAGCCTCTAAAATGTAGATCTTCTCAGAAAAGAAAGATCAGAGGCAGATTTGATAGAATTGTACATTTTTAAAATATATTTTCACACTCTGAGTAAGTCTATTAGTCTGTAGTTCTTTCCCCACCCCCCAACCCCCTTGTCCATGAGTTGATGAGAAAATCCAAACCACCAGCAGACAGCTCCCATGTATGAACGCATCTCTGGTTGTTATTTCATCTGCTGGTGTGACTTCTATTTACTTTGTCCTTAAGAAAAAGAACTTTTCCTATGGTGGTCAGGGTTGGAGAAATAGTTTTGCCTTGTTTGTCTTCTGAGACAGAGTCCTAGGATATAGAAATTGGCCTCAAATTCATCCTTCCACTTCAGTCCTTCAAGTGCTGGAATTATGCACAGGGACCTCCATGTATGTGTGTGTGTGTGTGTGTGTATGTATGTATATATACATATATGTATATATGTATACATATATACATATATACATACATACATACATACACAGTTTTATTTATCTGTCGTATGTGTGGAAGTGCACACAGCACAGCCTTATTATAAAGATCAAAGGATAAGTGGGGGAGTCCTTCCCTCCTTCTCCCATGTGGCTCTTGGAGACTGAACCAGGTCCTCACATTTGGCAGTAAGTCCTTTACATGCTGAACCATCTTCTCAGCTCCCAGCTTAAAACAAGACATTTTCTCCACCCAGAAACCTTTACAAAGGTAAGTCAAAAAGAAAAGAGCTGTAATAAGCCTTCAGTCAGAATGTAACACACATCACAGGTAACACACTGGGAGACTGCAAAGACACATTCACCCTCTTGTGTTGCTATGTGAGCACAACCTATTACACAGATGTTCACAAGAGTCAGGGTAATTAGTCCTTAATTAGTTCTCCCAGTAAGAGAATTTGACAGCACCATTCATTTATCCTAAATCTAGCTGATACTGGGTCATCACCTGCATCAGTTCATTGGTTTTATACAATGGAAAAACAGGCTTTCTTTATGAAAGAGGTAGTTTCCCAATCGGGAGCCAAGCTTTCCCTGAAGCCGGGCTCCTCAGCCACAGACACTGGGAGACAGGGACCTAGTACAGTTCATCACATTACAGATCTCTGTACATAAGTAATGAAACTTTTTATAATGTAATGATATATTTATATTAAAAAGACATTTAATAGAAAATAATAAATATATAAATAAATATATAAGTATGTAATCGGTTTATACATGCTTGTAATAAGATCTCAGAAATCATAAGATTTTGAAAGTCAATCTTAATGATGTCATCAGAGAACTACCTAGGCAACTAAATTTGAGTAGACAGACTATTTAAAGAACTACACACACATTTTGAGAGAGAATGTAACTTTTTTTTCTGAAGGAAAATGCCTAAAGTAAAGGAGGGAAATCTTTCCCTTGTCCTTCGGAGGGAGAGCTGAGCTCCATACCTGATCCGTTTTCAGGCTGACCTTGAGCAGAGCCACTCTGGGTCAGCCACAGTCATTCATAACCACGGGAATGAGCTCGCTTATATTCTCGTTGGTTTAGGATTGGTTAATCCAGTCCCTTATCCTTCAGGTCATAATTAAATCTCATGCACCAGAGAGCAGTCTGGACTGTGTGGATTCAGCAGTGAGTCAGAGGCAGACTCCCTTCACTAAGGAAATTGTACTGCACAAAAGGAAACAGAACAAACAGATGAATAAGTGTACTTGATAGTTTATTTCCAGTCTGCCCACAGGGCTGTGGAGTGCAAGGAGAAGAATGAAGCAGCCTGAGGGCCTGAGCTGGGCGGATACTGTAAGGAGGGCTGTGCAGTCTGAACTGTGAAGGAGTTCACTGCAGATGAAGCCAGTCAGTGTCTCAGCAAAGGAAACAGATGTGTGGTTGGAGGAAGGGAACAGTGGCCAGGGGTCTTTTACTGGGAGTAGGAACATAGAAAAGTGGTCAGTGGGGCCAGATCAAATCCTGCTTTAAACATGGGAAGTTTGAGGTTCCTCTTTTTAAAATATTTGTTTAATTATTACTATTTTTATTTAGATGGTGTGGGTGTGTGCGAGCTTGCACGTGCACACACATGCACGTTCAATGAAGCCAGAAGAGGGTGTTGGAGCCATTGGAGTTGGAGTTGCAGGCAGTTGTGAGCTGCTGGGAACTGACCTGGGTCCCCTGGTACAGTGTCGGTTACTCCTAATTACAGATCCATCTCTGCAGCTCCAGAGATGCCTCCAAAGAAACCCAAAACAATAATCCATTTTCCTATGGTTGTAACAAGTGTTTCACATACATGTATGTCTGTTTTGGTTGCATGTATGTCTGAGTACCTCCTGTGTGCCTCAGAAGAGGGCATCAGATCCCCTGGAACTGGAGCTGTGAGCTGCCATGTGGGTGCTGAGACTCAAACCTGGATCTTCTGGAAGACCAACTGCTCTTAGCCACCAATTTACCTCCTAACATCAAAATAGAGGGCTAGCCTGAGACTCCATCTCCAGGTCATCCAACACCCTGTTCCATCTTCCGTGGATACCCACTCACATCTAACATATGAACACATGTAGACACATTAAATAAATACATACATATATACCACTCACATCTAACATATGCACACATGTAGACACACACAAATAAACAAAATTTTAATTAAAAAATCAAAATTCAAGGCTGGAGACATGGAAGGATGGTTAGAGCACTGGCTGTAGACCAGGATGTCCTCAAACTCAGAGAGCTCCACCTGCCTCTGCCTCCTGAGTGCTGAAATTTGATGGTGTGCCTAGTTCCCTGCCTTTTTTTTTTTTCTTCTTCTTTTTTTTTCTTCTTTTTTTTTTTTTTTTTTTTTTTTTTTTTTTTTTTTTTTTTTGAGACAGGGTTTGTCTCTATAGCCTTGGCTGTCCTGGAACTGACTCTGTAGACCAGGCTGGCCTCGAACTCTGAAATCCATGTGCCTCTGCCTCCCAAGCGCTGGGGCTAAAGGCATGTGCCACCACTGCCCAGCATCCCTGCCTATTTTTGACTATATAAATACTTAGGTTTAATGAAATTGTTGTTGCAAAGATTACCATTTGCCTTATAGAATGGCCCACAATGGGCTGGTCTTCCCACATCAATCACTAATTAAGGAAATCCCCTACAGGCTTGCCTACCATCTGATCATGTGAAGGCATTTTCTCCATAGACTTTCCCTCCTCAGATGACTTTAGCTTCTGTCAAGTTGACTTAAAACTAGGCAGGACAAGGTCTAATGTGGTTGCAGTCAGATGGTGTTCCCGGCCCCAGTCATCCTCAGAACCTTCTGTATTCTGTCCACTGCCTGGGCTGCAGGATCTGAGTTTCTCCTTCGTCCTTCTTTCTACATTTCAAGGGTGTTTAGAGCCGGGCAGTGGTGGCGCACGCCTTTAATCCCAGCACTTGGGAGGCAGAGGCAGGCGGATTTCTGAGTTCAAGGCCAGCCTGGTCTACAGAGTGAGTTCCAGGACAGCTAGGGCTACACAGAGAAACCCTGTCTGGAAAAACCAAAAAAAAAAAAAAAAAAAAAAAGGGTGTTTTGAGTCTTTGCTGTCCCTTTACAGAACCTCAGGGTAGCCAAATGTCTTACTGGAAGGTGAAGACTGTGATGGCAAGTGTCCCAAACCATAACACACTGAAGCCTGTTATTAAGAGCTGCAGACATCTTGCCGTACCCAGCAAGGTCTCAACTGTTTGCAGCATGCACTGGTTAAGAACCTGTGTGCACTCTTGCTCCGTCCCTCGTTAATGTTGTTAAATTAAGGTGGTATTACAGGATTTCCAAACGCAGTGAATGTGCAAATATGTCTTTATTCAATAACTGCAGTGGCCAGTCATGGTGGGCCCTTCTAAAAGATACATCTATGTCCCAATCCCTGGAACCTGTATTGCCTTAATAGACACAGGTGTGAATGTCATTTAATATGATAAAATATATGACTGGGTAGGACTGGGGACAGGGGTCATCAATTAAAAAAAGCATAAACCACTTCTACAGAAGACTCAGGTTCTATTCCCACAACCTCCTGAGGCAGCCCACAACTTCCTGCAACTCTAGCACCAGGGAGATCTGAGACCTCTAACTTTGTGGGCACCTGTGATCAAGTTCACAAACACCCATGCTCATTCACATAATTAAAAAAAATTAAAGATGTAACTGGGTTATCAATCTCAAATGAGGAACTTCTCTTAGTTTACCCAGATGTGCTCTGAATACATTTACAGGTGATCTAAAGAGAAAGACATCCTAGCTGGATGATGGTTGCAGTCGTGTTCGCCTTTAATCCCAACACTTGGGAGACAGAAGCAAGCAGATCTCTGAGTTTGAGGTCAGCCTGGGCTACAGAGTGAGTATCAGGACAGCCAGGGCTACACAGAGAAACTGTGTCTCAAAAAAAAAAAAAAAAAAAAAAAAAAAAAGTCATCTCAGCTTGAAGATATGCACCTTTAATCCCAGCACTCAGCCCACTCAGCAGCAGGCAGAGGCAGGTGGATCCCTGTGAGTTCAAGTCCAGCCTTCTCTACAGAGTGAGCCTAGGCCACCAGAGACACATAGTGAGATACAACAAAGCAGAGAAGAATGTGGACCGGAATGAGAACATTGACTGGTAGCAGAGACAGAATACGGTGTGATGTTTCTCAGGCCCAGGGATGCCATGGTACCTTCTGGAACCTAGCAGAGACAAGGTGTGGATTGTCTCCTCCTGTCCCTGCAGAGAACAGGGCCCTGCCACTGTCAGATAAGCAATGTCCAAACCTGGGAGACAGTGTATTTTCCCACACACCCCATCTCATTGACACTCACTTATTAATGGCCCAGGAAGCTACTGCAACAACCATGTTCTACTCACCTTGTGTGGTGAATGTCAGAGCCCCAGAAAATGTTTTCCAGCTTATTTCTCTACTGGTCCCTTGATGATCCCTTTGTTAGATGGCCATTATTGAAATACTGGTTTAAATACAGTGAGAAGAAGTATCTGTTTAGGGGCAGGAAAGATTGTTCAGTGGTTAAGAATACTGACTGGGCCGAGAAGCACCTTAAGAAACGCTCAACATCCTTAGTCATCAGGGAAATGCAAATCAAACCAACCCGGAGATACCACCTCACACCAGTCAGAATGGCATAGATCAAAAACTCAGGTGATACTAGATGCTGGTGAGGATGTGGAGAAAGAGGAAAACTCCTCCATTGTTGGTGGGATTGCAAGCTGGTACAACTACTCTGGAAATCAATCATGGCGGTTACTCAGAAAATTGGACATAGCATTACCTGAGGATCCAGCTATACCACTCCTGGGCATGTACCCAGAAGATGCTCCAACATATAACAAGGACATATGCTGTACTATGTTCATAGCAGCCTTATTTATAATAGCCAGAAGTTGGAAAGAACCCAGATGTCCTTCAACCGAGGAATGGATACAAAAAATGTGGTACATCTACACAATGGAGTATTACTCAGATATTAAAAGTAATGAATTTGAGAAATTCTTAGGTAAATGAGTGGATCTAGAAAATATCATTTTGAGTGAGTTAACCTAGTCACAAAAGAACTCACATGGTATTTACTCACTGATAAGTGGATATTAGCCCAAAATCCTGGAATAGCCAAGATTCAAATCACAGAACACATGAAGCTCATGAAGAAGGAAGACCAAGTGTGGATACATTGGTCCTACTTAGACAGAGTAACAAAAATATTCAAGGGAGCAAATATGGAGACAAAGTGTGGGACAGAAACTGAAGGAAGGGCTGTCTGGAGACCATTCCACCTGGGTATCCATCCCATGTGCAGTCACCAAAGGCAAACACTGATGTGGATGTCAGGAAGTACATGTTGACAAGAGTCTGTTATAGCTGTCTCCTTAGAAGGATGCCAGATTCTGACACAGTCAGAGGCAGATGCTCACAGCTAACCACTGATCTGATCAAGGGTTTCCCCTGGAGAAGTTAGAAAGAAAACTGAAGGAGCTGAAAGGGTTTGTGGCCCCAAGAGGAGAGCAACAATACCAACCAACCAGAGCTCCCAGGGTCTAAACCACCAGCCTGGGAGTACATAGGGAATGACCCATGACTCCATCTGTACATGTGGGGAAAGATGGCCTTTTTGGGCATAGGTTGGAGAGGAGATCTTTGGTCCCATGAAGGCTGAACACCGAGTGGGGGAGAATTCAAGAGTGGGGAGGTGGGAGTGGGCACATCCTCATAGAAGCATGAGGAGGGGGGATGGGATAGGAGGTTCCTGGGTGGTGGGGGGAAAGGGGTAAGGGGATAAAATCTGTAATGTAAATATAATATCCAATAATAAATAAATCGTCCACCTTTTTTTAAAAAAAAAAAAAGAGTATTGGCTGTGTTTTTGGTTTGTTTTTTTTTTTTCCAGAGGACCTGGGTTTGATTTTTGGTACCCACATGGTGTCAGTACCACACACAACTATCTGTAACCTCAGTACCAGGAGGTCAAATACCCTTTTCTGGCTTCAGCAGGCAAGAGATTTCCTGTTTGAGGCCAACCTAAACTTCACAGTGAATTCTAGGCTAGCCTGGACCATAAGATGGTATCCTCTTTAATCCAGTCACACACACACACACACACACACACACACACACACACACACACACCCTCCTTAAACAATTATACATTGTAAAGTAATCAGATCGCCTTTATGGATGAAAAATATCCATTGTTAAGGTGTCTGTGGTAGCAATGCCTCATGACTATCATAAAGAGTTATAACAGCTGTGCATGTGAACATCTAAATCAGTCACTCAGAGAAAGAAGCCAGGGCCATCCTCTGGCTCAGCAAACATGCAAACAGAAAGTCCAAAGCCAAGCACTGTGGCACACATCTTTCATGCCAGCCCTTGGGAGGCAGAGTCAGGCTGATCTGTAAGTTTGAGGCCTGGACTATATACATCAAGTTCCAGGACTAGATAGCGAGACCCTGTCTCATAATAAAACAAAGAAAAAAGGAAAGTAAAAAAGAAAGAAAGACAATTGAGAAAAGTATAGCACAGGGAAGCCTCTGGCTCCTTTTGGAGCCTGCACTGTGGCCTGTCGTCCTCTCTTCAGGCTGCTTTGCTTTATCTGGGTGGTTCACATTCAACCCTCCAACTCTGTAGTAGTAAAGTCAGGGGTGGGGTCTGCAGTCCTCAAAACTATTTTCAGTCTGAATCAGTAGAGAGCATAGTTTAAGAAGTATGTCTCTGTGTGTATATACATATGTCCATTTTGTGTATGTCTTTGTGTATATATACATCTATTTTGTATGTGTGTGTGTCCCTGTGTGTATATACATGTTTATTTTGTATGTGTGTGTGTCTCTGTGTGTATATACATATATTTGTTTTGTATGTGTGTGTGTCTCTGTGTGTATATACATATATCCATTTTGTATGTGTGTGTCTACACATGTATTCATGCATCTGTCCATTCTGTATGTCTGTGTACACTCTGTCATAGCACTGGTTCCTTGAGTTATTGTCGTTTTATTATTTTATCTTTTTGTTGTTGTTATTTTCAGAGCTGAGAACTGAACACAGGGCCTTGTACTTGATAGGCAAGTACTCTACCACTCAGCTAAATCCCCAACCCCGAGTTATTGTCTTAAATGACAAAGGAGCACAGTTGCCAAGGGTCCAGGACTTAAGCTCCACCCTGTGGCTGCACAGGAGAAGGTAACGTTAGAATGAAAACACATTCCGATTTCTGGTCACTAACATAACTAGCATGAACAATATCAGCTTGACTTTTACTTTTCTATTTCTGACACAAAGTCTCAGTCTTTAGCCTGTTGAAAATTAGTGTGTTACTCTGTATTTTCTAGAAAGTTCTGTCAAGTACATCATCAATGGGGGCTACCCCAGCTCATGTACTTTTTTGGTCTCCACAGTGCCAGGCAGGGATTGTTGAGCTCATCTATGAGATGAATAACACTGTGGAGTGAATTTAGGTGTGAACACTCTTAGCTGAGTGTATCTGGCTCCGGTGAGTGTGTGTGTGTGTGTGTGTGTGCATTGATGTGAGGCTGAGAGTCTACACACCTGCAGCTTGCTGCAATCAAAGCCTGAGGAGTTGCAGGTGGCAGCTCTGTTAAACCTTTGGCCAAGCCTTTAAAATTGGAGCAAGCTGGGGAGGAGAAAGAAGAGTCAATGTGGACTTAGG
Organism: Arvicanthis niloticus; assembly: GCF_011762505.2. Taxonomy (NCBI): domain Eukaryota; kingdom Metazoa; phylum Chordata; class Mammalia; order Rodentia; family Muridae; genus Arvicanthis; species Arvicanthis niloticus. The sequence goes on along the minus strand of NC_047678.1, from coordinate 29,267,785 downwards.
CCCCTTAAGATGGAGTTCGATTTTCCTTATGTGGCGCTGCTGAGAATCCTCTCCTATCTAGACGGCTTCAGTTTGCTACAGGCTGCCCAAGTGAACAAGGTAAAAGCTCCTTAGCTGAACTCTCCATCTGGTGCATCATAAGGCCCTGGGCCTTTCCCGCTCAGTCTTGGAGTCTCAGCTACCCCAGCATTGTACTCACACAGTCTGGCTTCCTTCCTTCCCTTCCTTCCCTTCCTTCCCGCCTTCCCCCCTTCTCTCCCCTTCTCACCCCTTCTCACCCCTTCTCACCCCTTCTCACCCCTTCTCACCCCTTCTCACCCCTTCTTACCCCTTCTTACCCCTTCTCCTCCTTCTCCCCTATTCTTCTCACTTCCTCCTTTCCCCCTCCATTCCCCCTCCTTTCCCCCTCCATTCCCCCTCCTTTCCCCCTCCTTTCCCCCTCCTTTCCCCCTCCTTTCCCCCTCCTTTCCCCCTCCTTTCCCTCCTTCCCTTTCTTTTCTTCCATCCCTTCCTTCTCTTCCCTCCTTAAACTTGCCTCATTCAGACCTGTCTACTCAGCTCTGACACAGTAATGTCTCAGGAACTCAGCTGCTTCTCTTGACCAACAGGAGAGCCAACCTACAGAAAAGCAAACGGATATATATTCTCATGGGTTAGCATTATCCACTCTGAAGACCTCAACTACAGTTCAATGAGGCAGGAGTGGTGGCACATGCCTGTAATTGAAGCACTTGGGAGGTGGAAGCAAGATGGCAGGAGTTTGGGTCATACTCAATTACATGAATTTAGAACCAGCCCAGGCTACTTAGACACCCTATCTCAGAGCAGCAACAGTGACAACAACATTCTGCTAAATGAAAAGAACAAGCTGCCGTGAGGAGACGTGCTGCTCATATGTGGCATCCTTGAGACTCCCTGTCAGACCTGTGGAGACCGGCCCTCCTTCCTCTGAGCCCTCCCAAGGTGATTTGTGTTTGCTGGGGTAGGTCTCTCCAGGCTGGCTGGGCCTGGGGAGCTAGGACTGTGCTTGATTAACCTGTGTAGGCCCAGCACAGAACAAATTGAGAGCAAGGGGAAGGGGGCTGTTGTTGATTTAAGGATTCTTTTCTCTCCCATAGGACTGGAATGCAATTGCAAGCAGTGACATCCTGTGGAAGTAAGGAGAGGGGCAGGGTGGGATGGGAAGAAGTGATGAGATGGGGCAGGAAGGGAAAAGGAGGCCTTCTGAGTCTGGACCAGGACCTCTGCTGTGTGAGGATGGTTAGTGAATAAAAGTTGTGCTCACTGTAACCGTGGCTCTAAGGTGAGGTGACTGGGGTCAGCCTGATAGGATTGCAACTGTGCATTGCAGGAAGCTCTGTCTGAAGAGATGGCTCTTCTGTGAGGACGTCACCCCACAGCTCCTGGGTACAGAGACATGGAAGCAGTTCTTTGTTTGCCAAACATGGCAAGAACACATCAAGTCCCGGGCAAAGCTAGAAGATTTTACTTACAAGGAAATTTATGTGGAGCCTCATGTGGGCTTGGGTAAGATAGAAGAGACACCCATGTGGTTGTTCCCATTCTCTGCTGTCCTACATTCTCACTCAATAAGAAGAAGGGACTTGTAGTTTAATGGGATGGGGCTGCCGTGCTAGGCTAGCCATAGAACCACTCTGTGATCTGCTGAGTGGTTGCCCAAAATCTTAAACCAGCTCTATATATCGGTCCCTTGCCCTGAAGGCTTCATACCTTCCCTAGAGTACAGAGAGAATTTAATGGGGAAATTACTAGTTAGGCTTTAGTATTTATCTTTTTTCTAAAAACTTCCTCAGAACTGCTTTCTGATGGAGAGATACTTTTAAATTTCTTTCATTATTTTTAGTATGTCTCTCTCTCTGTGTGTGTGTGTGTGTGTGTGTGTGTGTGTGTGGACAACTTTGTAGAATTGGTTCTCCTGATAGGAAAAATCTTACCTTTTTGTTTGTTTTGAAACTATATTGCTGTCGCTAGCCTGGAACCTGATATGTAGACTACACTAGCCTCAAACTCAAGATCTGCAGCTTGCCTTCAACTGGGACCGGTACATCTTTATATCTGGCTTTTTCATTTCTTTTGTTTCTTTTTCTCTTTATTTCTTTCTCTTTCTTTCTTCCTTCCTTCCTTCCTTTCTTTCTTTCTCTCTCTCTTCTTTTCTTTTCTTTTCTTTCTTTCTTTCTTTCTCCCAAGACAGGTTCTCATGTACCACAGGCTGACCTCAAATTCTTCATGTAGAAAACACCAATGACCTTGATCCTTCTGCCTCCAAATGAGAACTGGGTTACAGTTTATAGGCCTCTAGGGACAAAACCGAGCACTCTGCCCACTGAGTTCCAGCCCCAACCCCCAGTACCCATTTTGTATCTATAGAAGCACATTAAAGAGTAACTGTATCTGAACCAATGACCAACCTGCAGTGTGCTTGACTGCCTCTGCTTCATCCTTCCCACAACTTTTATACAAGCCTTCTACAAAGTAGAGGAAACTGAAACATACCTTCTGTGGTTTGAGTTGCCCCTCAACTGTCTCCTGTCCAAATATTGTTGGGGTTTCCTTGCAGGAATTCAGGGATATGCATGTTATCTCTCAGGGCGTGGCTTAACAAGAATCCGACAAGACAGATCAGTTGTCTGTATCTTGAGTTCCCTGGCCAAGATTTCCACCTGGGATATTCACGAGGTGAGTCTGGCCGATGAGTAGCAAAAATTACCTGGAAGTGAATTCTGATTACATCTTTTTGTTGTTGGTGATAATGAGACAGGATCTCCCTGTATAGACCTGACTGTCATAGAAGTCCCCATGTAGATCCACCTACCTCTGTTCCCCATGTGCTCAGGTCAAAGGTTTACACCACACACCTGATTTTCCCCTCTTACCTTTTTTTTTTTTTTAGATTTAATTATTTTATATGAGTGTTTTCTGTACATATATGTATGTGTGATACACATGTGTCTGCCGCCTGTGGAGGTCACAAGAGGGTGTCAAGTCCCTTAAAACTGTAGTTGCAGGTGGCTGTAAGCTGTGTGGGTACTGGACTCAGGTCCTCTGCTAAGCCATCTCTGCAGTGCCTGTCAGTGTTTCAAAGTTTTCATCATAGAGATTGTTCACATACTAGGTTGGGGTTACTCCCAGGGATTCCTTTTTAGGATACGTGTCTTATTTTATATATATATATGTGTGTGCCTGTGTTAGTTTGTGGTTGGTGCCTGCTGGCCGAGGCCAGAGACTGAGATGTTGTGTAGGCTTTGGGAACCCACCTAGGGTCCTCTGCAAGAGCATCACTTGCTCTGAGCTGCTGACCCATCACTCTGGCCTCTTACTCCAGGGTTTGTTTGTTGTTGTATTTTTGGTTTGGAACAGGGTTTCACTGTGTGAGAGCCTTGGGGGACACTTGCTCTGTAGACTAGGCTGACCTCAAACTCTGAGATCTGCCAACCTCTGCCTGCTGGGATCAAAAGCGTGTACCATGTCCACCAGGCCGTTTCAGGGTGGTGTTTCAAGGCTGCTGTGGATGGGATGGCTTCCCTGATCCTCTCTCACTGTGTCTATTGCTATATAGGAAGGGCACTAATTTTTTCCCATGTTAACTTCATAGCCTATCAATCTGCTGGAAGTTTATCAGTTCTAAGAGTGTTCCTGTGGAGTCTCAGGGTCTCTAAGTACAGGCTCATAGTGTCTGCCAATGAGGCAACTCTGGCTTCTCTTTCCTATTGACATCCCTTTTGTTTGCTTCCCTTTTTTGATTATTCTAGCTAAAACAATACCATTTTGAGGGAGAGTAGAGAGTGTGGATATACTTGTCTTCTTCCTGATTTTGCTGGAAATGCTTTGAGATTTTTTTTAAGCTATTTGAGGGGATGCAGTAAAGAAACTTCTGACATGACTCTCCATGATAATGATTAAGGTTGTTTACTGTACATATGAGAGCGGCCAGAAGCATCTAGAAGAGTCCAGAGCAAACAGAGAAAGAAGTAGACTGTGTTGTGTTTTTAAAAGACCAGGATATGTTTTGTAGAGCAAAGTATGATGAGGAGGGAGAGGTGCCTTGGTGGGCCCACATTGAGGCATCCCTTCCCCCAAGGTACCAAACATATGATGTGTATAGTATAGAATAGAGGTTATTTAGGGCATGGGAAGGGGAGTTGAGAAGAGAGTAGAAACAGAAAGGTAGAGAGAAAGAGAGGAGAGGAGAGGAGAGGAGAGGAGAGGAGAGGAGAGGAGAGGAGAGGCCTGTCAGAACACATAGAGAGAGGGAGAAGGAGAGGGGGAGGGAGAATAGGGAAAAGGAGTTAGGGAGAGAAAAGAGCCAGACAGAAGGGGCAGAGAGAGCAAATAGGGGACAAACATCCCCTTTTATGGCAAGCCAGGCCTACCTGGCTATTGCCTAGGCTGGAGTCTAGAAGGCATGCTGACATTCCTCCATTTTGGTTTAATTATTAAAAGGAGAAACTAGAAAGAGGTGGTGGTGAACCAGGGATAGAGTCATTGTGATCTTTAGCCATTTTCTGCTGACTTTGAGGTGTTGTGTCCCTGGGAAACCTAAGAAAACGGAAATGGGGATGTTGGTCCAGTCTTAGGAGAATTGGCTGTTTCTTTGCTATCTAGGATCTGTGGGACCATCTGTGGATAGGAAGAAGCAGGTCCAGTACAAGCATCTGTGTCTGTGAGAGCAGGTGCTGGTGCATCTGTGGGTTGCTTCTCTGGAGCTGTCCTGGATGCAGATTTTGAGTAGATGCCTGGACATAGCAAGATGCTGAAATATGTATATATATTAGAGGTAGAAAATACAGTTTAGTACTGTGGGGAGAATAATCTTCTTAGGTGTACATTTGAAACCGTTAGGTCTTGGTGGTTGGGGTGAGATAAGGCCCAATCCCAGGGAACAGGAGAGAAATCCCATCCTCTGGAATAGGTAACAGGTAGAAACTCAGGCTATTGATTGGCAGATGTACTTATCTAGATGGAGTCTGTTTAATCTATGAGAGGTGGATCTGAGTGGGTTTTCTGGAGCTTATAAGTTTACAAAAGAGTTAAATCTCTTAACAGCATGAACACTATTGTAGATGCATTTAGGGAAGACAAACACCTTTCATGGAGCAGAAAAAGCAAGAAGGGCTTTTTCCTTCTATCTGGGAGATTGAATCTATATAAATTTAGCACAATGATAAACATTTTAAGCTTACATTTAAAAGATAATTAAATAAAACTTGAAAATTTGACCTTGTAAACATGATAGTTGATTATATAGATTAGTATGAGAAACACCTTAAGTCTATAGTTAAGAGTGATAGAGAAAAGGTATGGGGCCTTGGCAACAGCAGAGTCAGGGCAGCTGGTGAAAGGTGAAGTAAGATGACTTGACAGGGTCACTGGAGAAGCTGTAAGTGGCAATTGTGAGTTTGTTCAGGGGGTACACATAGCCAGCAATCTTTAAAGTGCCCAGGTTGCATGACATTAAGGAGTTGGTAGGCCGAGGTCGGGGTCTGAAGCAGAAGGCAAAATGACAGGTTAGTGTTATTTATGAGGGGGGATGTCAAGGAAGTAAGGAACTTGGAGGAGTGTAAGAGTGTTCTGTGGTGGGTGAAACAGCTGAAGCTACTTTGTCAGCTCGGTTGTTTCCTTTGGAAACAATAGAGTCATGCATGTGGTAGGACCTGCAGTGGACAATTCCATCATGACTCGGGCAGAGGTAGTCTGGCCATCAGGCCCAGAAGATGAGAAGCTTTTTCCTGTGTGGGAGGAACCTGGGAGAAATGACTCACTTGTCTTAGGCAATATGAGACATGCAACTCTCTGGGTGTCCTCTGTCCACAGTTTAGACCAAGCCCTGGCAGTGGGCAAGGCAATGGATCGGCGTTTCTCAGTGGTTGTCATATCACAATCTAGGCAGTCTTGTTGTCACTCTGCCCGTATCACTCAGAGATCTTGGGAGTTGGGGGTTCACTGTCAGGATTTGGTAGTCTCTGTCTGTCCTAGTAAGCTGTAACATTAGAAAATCCTAGTAACATAGTTACCATAGTAACATTGAACATTACATTTAGCAGATTTCTGACAGGAACGAGAGCCAGTATCTGTTAAGCATATTGGAGTTAGACAATCTGTGTTCATTTGTTCTAGGATGTATCTAGTAAGTAAAGAGAGTACATTGTAACATAGTACATAGTAACAGTAGCAAAAACAAGGCTAAAGATACCTTTTGGCAGATGGGACCTTGTTTCAGAAGTTCCTGAGAAACAATGGCTTTTATCTGTCAGAAATCCCATAATCCAGCTTGATCTCATGTCTGGATATCTGGAGAGTCTTGAGAACCAACATTTACCACATGGTATAGTTTGCCACACGTTTGTGTGTTTGTGCTTTCTTTTGCTGTGTTAAAGGTCATGACCAAAAGTAACTTGGAGGAAAGAACTCAGAGGTGAGTTCATCAGAGGAGGCTCAGACAGAAACTGAAGCAGAGACCATGGAGGATTGGTCATTCTTTATGGCTCACTCTCCATGGCTTGCTCAGTTAGCTTTCTTATACCACCCAGGACCACCAGCCTGGCAGTGGCACTGCCAACAGTGGGCTGAGTCCTTCCACACTGATGATTAATTAGAGAAATATCTACAGATGTGCTTAGAGGCAATCTGCTGGCATGGATGTGGGGGTGATGCCCTCCCTCAATTCACTACCTGTGGTAGTCAGGAGAGCTGGCCATGAGGGCATGAGGAGAGCTGGCCATGCCCTCTCATTGGCTGTGGCACTAGAAGAATGTACCCCCACTCTTTGCCTGGGGAGCACAGTGGAGCTGTGCTCTCTTGGGGGGTGTGTGGAACAATTGACACAGCTGTTCTCCACGTGATTGTTTCTCTGATAGTGTCTACCAGGGTTTGGGGAACCTCACCCCAGGAGCTAACAGAACAAGGTGTGGTTTGCTCTGAGCACAGTTCTCTTGAGACCTTCCTGGGCTGTGTGTCTTAGGGGAGGAAACCCGGCTACAGCTGTGGCAGTGTTGCTTGATCTGGCACCAGCACACCTGTGTAGGTAGAGAATCTCTGTTTTCTATGGTGTTGTGAGTGCTAGGGGCCCATATGATGCCCTGGGAGAGGGATGGTGGGGACCCTAGTACCAGTGGGAAAGAACACAGGACTAGCCATGCCTGTGGTTCTTGAGGACATTGCTCATGGCTTGTCTCAGTGTTATGACACTAGATTCCCACTGTGCAGTCCCTGCTGCTTTATACAAGAGTATTTTTCTCTTGTGTACTCTGACTTGTGAGACAGCCAGCTGCTGAGCCATTGTAGGAGAGAACTGTGTGACTGCTGGATACCTCAGTACGTGTTTCTTCATTATCCTCCGTTCTCTCAAAGATTTTTTATTTTAAAAGATAAAAGAGTCTAATGGAGTGAACATTAATCCATTCTTAAGGTTGGTTGGTTCTGTCTGTCTGGGAGAAGGTCTCACCCTGTAGTCTTAGCTGGCCTGGAACTATGTAGACCAGGCTAGCCTCCAGCTCAGATCTGCCTGCCTCTGTCTCCTGAGTGCTGGGACTAAAGGGGTGACCCAACACACCCAGCAAAGGGGTTTTTATCTTGTTAGACAGAATCTGAATGTTTACAAACATTGTCTTCTACAGCAAACTGAAGATGGAACATAATGAACAGGATGATCTTGGGGTTGGAGGTTTTGAGGGTTTGTTTGGTTTATATTGGGGGGGGTTAGGAGGAGGCTGTTTAGGACAATATCAGGCTGTCCTAGAGTTCACTGTGCAGTCCAGGCTGGCCTCGGACTCATGGGGACCCTCTGACCTCTGCCTCCTAAGTGCTAGGCAGGATCCAGTGGTGCATCTTCATTGTACCTGGCAGAGGGAGCAGGGAGTGGAGCTGGACCTCAACCTTGTGAGACTGAGTCTTGTGCTCCATGGTGACAAGGACTTCACCAGGTTGCCTTTCAAAGGAGGCAAGATTGACTCAAAGGGGAGATTATGTTTAGAGGGAAGGAGAGGTAATTAATAATTTTCATGCAAATTGAGCTAGGGCTTAGAAATGGCTATATTGATTGCTGCCTCTAATATTTTACTAAATTTAATTATGCTTTTGGCTTTTTGTTATTGATGCTGCTGCTGGTGGAGTGTGTGTGAGTGTGTGTGAGTGTGTGTGAGTGTGTGTGAGTGTGTGTGAGTGTGTGTGAGTGTGTGTGAGTGTGTGTGTGAGTGTGTGTGTGAGAGTGTGTGTGAGTGTGTGTGTGAGAGTGTGTGTGAGAGTGTGTGTGAGAGTGTGTGTGTCAGTGTGTGTGTGTCAGTGTGTGTGTGTCAGTGTGTGTGTGTCAGTGTGTGTGTGAGTGTGTGTGAGTGTGTGTGAGTGTGTGTGAGTGTGTGTGAGAGTGTGTGAGAGTGTGAGTGTGTGTGAGTGTGTGTGTGAGAGTGTGTGTGAGAGTGTGTGTGTCAGTGTGTGTGTGTCAGTGTGTGTGTGTCAGTGTGTGTGTGTCAGTGTGTGTGTGTCAGTGTGTGTGTGTCAGTGTGTGTGTCAGTGTGTGTGTGTCTGTGTGTGTGTGTGTCTGTAACTGTGTGAGTTGTGTCTAGGTATGAGTTGTGTCTGTGTGTAGGTATATGAGTATGGGTGATTTTGAGTGTATGTGAGTGTGATTTTAAAAAAAAAAAAAAAAAACAAAAAAACTTATTTTATTTGCTTCATCTGCATGTATACCTTCATGCCCAAAGATGGCATCAGATCCCATTACAGATGGTTGTGAGCCACCATGTGGTTGCTAGGAATTGAATTCAGGACCTCTGGAGAAATAGTTGGTTCTCTTAACCACTGAGCCAGCTCTCTAGCCTCTTGAATTTTTTTTTTTAAAGCTGCAGAAAAGCCCGGAAAAGAACCTGTTTTTCACATTTATAATGTATAAGAATTGTTGATACAATAACCAGTTTTGGAATTGATTCATTGTAAATAGGTTTGTTTCAGGTGTTATAAAAGGTAATACTGCCAGAAGCTGTGGCCCAGGCCTTTAACTCCAGCACTCAGGAAGCAGAGGCCAGTGAGTTTGAAGCCAGCCTGGTTTACATAGTGAGTTCCAGGAAAGCCAGGGGTATAGAGTGACCCTGTCTCTGAAACAACAACAAGAACAACAACAACAAATCTAGCCCCACCAGAAGTGACAATAGGCACATGCTCCCTGCTTGCACTGTTAGTGAAGGTGAAATGGCGTTGAGCACAGGGCTGCTGATTGTTCTTCATACATGTTTTTGGGAGTTAGGTCTCCCTTCCATGTGGTCCCTGAGGATTGAAGCCCTGTCATCAGGTTTAGTGGCAGGTGCCCTTCCCTGGTGAGCCATGTGACAGCCATGTTCTTTCTGGTCTGAATAGTGAATGTGTGCTTGTGTCTGATCACAATGTATGTGTCCTGTTTCCTGTCTACTCCTGCCCCAAATAATACAGATCTTTGTTTTCCTTCTTTGTATTTCTTTATATTTCTATGTACCTGCATGCCCAAAGATGGCATCAGATCCCATTACAGATGGTTGTGAGTCACCATGTGGTTGCTGGGAATTGGATTCAGGACCTCTGGAGAAAAAGGTATTCTGCCTGCATGTATGTTCCTGTGAGGGTGTCATGTCCCTAAGGAACTGGAGTTACAGACAGTTATGAGCTGCCATGTGTGTGCTGAGAATTGAACCCAGGTCCTTTGGTTAAGAACAGCTGGTGGGGGCTAGAGAGATGGCTCAGCGGTTAAGAACACTGACTGCTCTTCCAGAGGTCCTGAGTTCAATTCCCAGCAACCACATGGTGGCTTACAACCATCTGTAATGGGATTCGATGCCCTCTTCTGTTGTATCTGAACACAGTTACAGTGTACTCATATACATAAAATAAATAAATATTTAAAAAAAAAAAAACAGCTGGTGGGCTTAAATGCTGAGCCATCTCTCCAACCCTGTTTCTTTTTCTGTTCTTTCTTTTTTTTTCTTTTTTTTTCTTTTTTTTTTTTGAGATAGTCTTGTAATGTAGTTCCAAGTGTCCTGCAACTTAGCATTGTAGACCAGACTGGCCTCAGGCTTCTAGTGACCTTTCCACCTCTGCCTCACTGGGCTGGGATTCTAGTCATGTGCTCCCATGTCCAGTGAGGGATGCTTAGAACTTTCATACTCTTTTCTCCTAAGTAAGAAGGGGTTCCAGTGTGGAGGAGGCTTCCACATAAAGCTGGTGGGTGAAAGCAGCTGAACTAGAGGTGCTCAGACATGATGATGCTCTTGTTCCCCAGGGTGTGATGACCTGGGTCAGCCCAGAACAGCCCACCTACATCAAGATGTTGACGACCCTCCCTGAGATGCACATTGCAGTCACTGTAGATATACAACAAACTATCAAACTGTGGGACTGTCACAACACAGAAGCTCTGGCGACTAACAGGCTGCTCTTTCCCTGTCAGTCACTGGAAGCTGTATTTACAAAGGATGGCCCCATTGTCTTGGTAAGTGACCCCCAAATCTGGAATAGTCACACAGAATAAAACACTTGCCAATTTGAGGTCCCATTACTGTCAAATCTTAACTTGCCATCTTGGAGTCTCTGCAAACCCTAAGAGTCAATCACAGTATACCAAAAACATGGCCATCCCTTAGCCTTTGACCTACTTCATGTACATTTCTTTAAACCATTCTCTTTAAACTATCATTTTAAAATTCTTTCTTGGGATCTGAGGAGAGATGGTTCATTGGGTAGTAGTGTTGGCTGTGCAAGAATGAAGACCCGAGTTCAAAGTTTTTACACTTACGTAAAAAGTGAGCTGTGGCTAAAGGTGCCTGTAACCCCAGTAGTGTAGGGGATGGAAACACAGGGTCACTGGGACTAGACAGCTGCGAGCCAAGCCAGCCTAAGTCCAGGCTCAATAGAGACTCACAAGAAATCAGGAGAAGAGGATAACAGGATACCTGGCATCCTTCTCTGGTTTCCATGTATGCCCTGGTATGTAATCCACGTACACACACACAAATATACATATAACACCCACACACATACACACACAATCTTTCTAAGTGGTTTTACATCTTCTTGCCTTTGAAATGTCTATTATTGCTGAATCCATGAATTTGGGTAGAGACAATAGAGAGAAAAATGTGAACGATATTGAGGAAAAAAGGATAACGCTGATGTCCCAGTGAGTCCTGGGGAAGAGGGTTTTACTCTTGGAAAATCTTTGCACATTCCCTGCCTCATGCATTTGAGACAGAATCTAATGATATAGTCCTGGCTGGCCTAGAACTCGCTGTGTAGACTAGGGTGGTCTAACTCACTGAGCTTAGACTGTCTCTGTCTTCTCAGTGTTGGCATTGAAGATATTATCCTACTTTGCCCTACAAAAGTTTCTTTAAAAAAAAAAAATCCTGCAGGACATGGTGCATGCAATAGAGGTACGTGAATTTCTAGAGTTTGAGGCCAGTCTGGCCAACAGAGTTAGTCTAGGATAGCCAGGGCTGCACAGAGAAATCCTAAAATTCTGCCTCAAAAAAAAAAAGGAAAAATATTATTTTGTGTGTGAATATTTTGTCTGCATGTGTGTCTATGTAACACGTGCATGCTTAGAGGTCAGAAAAAGCCATTGGAGGCCTAGGGTTGAACCCCTCCAACCGCCATCTCTCTCGCTCTCTCTCTGCACAATTACCCACTGAGTCATAACCCTCCCCCCAGGTCTAGAGAGTCTTATGTCTTATTCCATGATCATCCCAGATGCTCTGTGACACAGGCTGCTCAGAGCTTTGGATCTCTTGTTACTGGACTTGAAGACACAGTGGTGTATCTTAGAGCATATAACACTGCCTCCTCCATGCTTAACCTTTTCCCACTGACCGGGTGCTGGTGCTCTGATTTCAGGCAGGTGATACCATTGGTGACCTCTACATATTTAGGATTCCCGACTTACACCTCATTTCCAAAGTCCATGCATTTCAATCCAGTATTGAAGAACTCTACTGCTCTCCTCAGAAGAAATGGGTCTTTCTGAGTAAGAAACACACGAATATCTTGCCAAAGGTAGGTCTGTTGTAGCAACTCCAGGGTGAAGGTGGGAGATGGTGGGAAGGTCCAGACCTCAGGGAGGTTCAGGCAGATCACTCCTGCCCTCCTAGGCCCTATCATAAGGAAAGCCATTCCTATAGTCAGGAAATAGTAATGTGCTTGGAAGCAGTCACGTGACCGACCACAATGGCAAATGTCTATTAGTGAAGTGTCCTTGAAATGTGGCTCAGCCAAAAGACAAAGGCAGGTGACATAACAGTCCCAGAAAACTTTGCTGGTCCGGAACTGGAAGCAGTTTTCTATCACTGGCTGACACACCTACCCACCCCATGACACATTTCACATAAGTGCTGCCATACCCAGTGCTTTATATACTGCCTTCTCTCTTAACTGCCAGCTCTCTGGTGCCTGGTTCTTAGGTACTGTGAGAGAGATGGTCCACTCAGAGGCCAAGTACTTCTCAGGGCCCAAGCATATTTATTTGGTTTTAAACATCGAAATACTTTCAAAGCAACCTGGGTTACAGAAGACAGTCTCAATGCCTCATTAAAAAAAAAAAAAAATCCAGAACAGCCCTGGACTAGTCCTCTGCACAGGGAAAATGTACTTAACCAATCTCTGCCTGATGAGTCCATTACAGTAGGGTGACCAAGGTGCCCTTTGACCTGGGTCAGGGACTCCATTCTGTCTCTGAATGTGATGGGAGGGGCAGGAAGATGGTGAATTATTTCAACCCTGAATGAGAGCAATGACTGTTCCACCCTGTGCTGGGTGAAGAACAGATGCAGCCACTCCTGGGTTTCTTTCAAAAGCCCCTTGTCTGGAGTGCACATGTGCCAGGCTGTAGAGGTGTCACTCTTAATTGATTGCACTGGGTCATACTCTCTGCAGGTGTATTTCCTGAGCAGCTTACTGAGGACATCAGAATTCTCCGCCCCTGTGTCTACCATTCTCTCCTTCTCATTATGCCAAGGAGCCTGCTGGACCCCAAGAAGGGAAGACAGGATAACCCTGATGGCCAGACATGGCCCCAAACAAGTCACAAAATTTGCCACATTTGATATGAAGCTGGAAGAGATTGGGAACCAACTAACAGTTAATGGTAAACCTTAGAAAATTCTCACATCAGACATGCTGGCCCATGTTGAAAATCAGGAGACTGGGTCAGGATGGGTCATAGACAGTGCTATCTCACAAACAGAAAAGATGGAGCTGACAAGACGGATTAGCATGTGCACATGCATGCATACATACATACATACATACATACACCCATGCAGACGTGTACACACACATACACACACACACACACAGTCTGATGAAGTTAAAAAAATAATAAAAATAAAAGTGCAAGCATTGTAATACACACCTTTAATCCCAGCATTTAGGAGGAGAAACAGGCAGATCTCTCTGGGTTCCAGGCCAGCCTGATCTACACAGTGAGTACAAGGTTAGCCAGGGCTGCATAGTGAGACCTTGACTCAAAAACAAAAAATCCCAAATGACAAGCAATAACGAACTGTATTATGGGATGGCAAAATGGCTTAGGGCAGTGGTTCTCTACCTATGGATTGTGACCCCTATGGCAAACTTCTATCTTTAAAAATATTTAATCACAATTTATAACAGTAGCAAAATTACTGTTATGAAGTATCAATGACAGTAACTTAGTGGCTGGGGTGACCCTCAGTGCCACATGAGAACTGTGTTAAAGTTCAATCGGAAGCATTAGGAAGGTTGAGAAGCACTGGCTTAAAGGAGAGAGACACTTAACTACCAAGCCTGACAACCTAGTTCAATTCCTGGAGTACCACATGACTGAGGAGAGAAACCAAATCGCTCAAGTTGTCCCCTGACTCAATATATGTGCTTGTGGCATGAATTCCTACACAAACATAAAAATATAAGAAGAATTTTAAAAGAAATCCTAATTTCTCCTGTGTCTCCCACAAGTGCTCTTCATTGTTTTATATTTTTTGTCATTCAAGACAGGGTTTCTTTGTGTAGCCATGGCTAACCTGGAACTTGCTCTGTAGACCAGGCTGGCCTCAAACTTGGAGATCCACTGGACTCTGCTGGGATTGTGGATTACCTCGTGATAATGCTTGTTTTTGTAAAGGGAGCAGCAGGCTCCTTGGCCAGAAGTGAACTTGTGCCTGTTTGATGGTCACTACACTAGTGAGCCATGGTTTTCTTGGGCAGACATGTTTCCATTTCCGTCCTGTATTAGGGACAGGGCTCTACTGTCCTTTCCAGTACAGTTGTCTTTTCCAATGCTTGAGCTACTGACTGTCCATACCGTCCCTGTGCCTTTTCCTGGCCAAGGACATGGACTTGTCAGACCAATGGACAGTTTTCATTGTCTATCAGATTAGCACGCCATGGAAGTTGGGATATGCTTTTCAGTAAGCATTTAGGGTTTTGCTCTTAAAAAAAAAAAAACAAAAAAAACATATTTATTTGTTTAATGTGAGTACACTGTCCCTGTCTTCAGACACACCAGAAGAGGGCATCAGATCCCATTACAGATGGTTGTGAGCCACCATGTGGTTACTGGGGATTGAACTCAGGACCTCTGGAAGAGCAGTCAGTGCTCTTAACTGCTGAAGATTTTGCTCTTACTTAAATGATTGAAAAATTGTCTGTGTATTTTGTGTTTCTTTGGAACAGGACATTTGGTCGCAAGTTTTGAGTTACAATATTATGACGAGATCCTGGAATGGATTGGAGTCAGTGATAAGAATGTGATTGTCTGTTCAACTGTATCCTCTCTCTTGCTCTTTAGCATGGAGGGCTACCATCTGCAGAGATTTCAGTACTACCTAGAAGAGATCTTGAGACTATGGGTGGTACGTTTGGAACATTTCCCCTCCAGTGGGTTTTAACTAAAATAGATTTACATTTTTTGAAACTTCATACAGTTGGGGGGGGGGTGCATTGGCACGAGCGTGAGCACGTGCAGAGGCCGACTTCCTGGAGTTAGTCTCTCTCTTTCCACCTTTACATGGTCAGAGCACCAGGCTTGCTCAGCAAGTGCCTTTACCTGATGGACCATCTCCTAGCCCCTCTTTCTGTCTTTTGACCTGACATTGACTGCAGCCTACTCACATTTGGGTATTCTTTGAAGGACCCAGTTTATGTCATTGTCACCTTTATTGATGGCTCTTTGGACGTGTATGCATGGGAGGAGAGAAGCCTGCTGCTGAGAAAGTGCTATCGGCTACCAAACTGGAGATGTCAGAAACAGCAATAGTAAGCTCTGTTTCTTAACTTAAACTGGACATTAATTTTAAAACATTTCTGGGGCTGGAGAGATGGCTCAGCAGTTAAGAGCACTGGCTGCTCTTCCAGAGGACCTGGGTTCAATCTCCAGCATCCACATGGCAGCTCACAAGTGTCTGTAACTCCAGTTCCAGGAAATCTGACTGACACCTTCACTCCAATGCATTTAAAGTTCAGTTAAACATATTACAAAGTTCTGTGTAAAAATGCATTTTTGAGAAAAAGATGTGACTATATTTATGACCTCTATCATCATAGAGATCAGACATGGTGCTATGTGTGCTTCATATTTAAGTAGAGGCAGGAAGATCCAGAAGTTCAAGTTGTTTAGGAATTTTGGCAGCCAGATGGGTTAATTTCAAAACTATAACAAACAAAAGTAGGAACAGGCTAAGCATAGCACACACCTTTAATGCCAGCACTCTGGAGGCAGAGTCAAGTGGCTCTCTTGTCAGTTTGAGGCCAGCCTGGTCTACATAGTGAGTCCCAGGACAGCCAGGGCTCTAGAGAGAGATTATGTATTAGGAATGAAGGGAGGGAAGGAGGGAAAAGAAAGAATTGCTAGTTCTTGGGATCCAGTTATTATGTCAGCAGTCTCAGGCCCACAGTAGAAGTAGGGGGACTGCATCCTTGTGTCTTGTCTTCAGTGGCAGAATGGGTTCTCCTGAGTGTGGGCCCCACTTGGGTTGCTTCATCAGTGAGCTGTCATTATTTCCATTTGGCTAATTTTCCTTTGAGTTGTACTTGCCTTCATCCAAGTTACCTTCAGTGATTGTGGTGTGGTATAGTCTCCTCTGTCTTGGAATCAGGCTGACCTTGGACTCAGAGATCCACCTGTTTCTTCCTGGGACTGAAGTTGTTCTCCCAGAGTCCCCTTTCAACAAGGGCCAACAGCACATGACAATTTACCAGTATAATTTATATTACATGTATGGCTTACAGATATGTCTCCCTTTGAACATAGTGGCACACAGCTATAATCCCAGCATGCAGGAAACTAAGGCAGAAGACTTACCTCAAGTTTGAGGCTAGCCTATGCTACATTCAAATTCATTGCAAATCTGGGCTATACACAATGAAAACTTATTTCAATTTTTTTCCATACTTTATAGGGTTTCTCTTCCTTCTCTTGATTGATGTTTTGTTGTTGGTTGGTTGGTTTTGGTGTTTTGTTTGTTTCCTCCACTAAGCTGTGGAGAGACTTTTTAGTTTGATTCTGTCCCATTGGCCAATTCCTGCTTTGCTTGCTGGTACTTGAGAGTTCCTAGCCAAGAACTCCTGCCTAGAGCTGAGTCACGGAGCTTTTTCTACAGATTCTCTTTTAATGACTTTCCAGTCTCAGGTCTAGTGTTGCCTTCAGTGTGTTATGAATTGATCATTGAATCATTGAGTAGTGGGAAGTATAAGAAACTGATGACTTTTGAATCTTCCTGACACCATTTATTGGACAGCCTAGTCCTTGTCCTTAAAAAAAATCACCAAACAATAAAAGTGCAGGTTCCCCTAGGCTCTGATTCATCTATTTGATGGCAGTATCATTCATTCTGCTTTGACCACAACCGATTGCTGTGATATATTTTAAAATCTGATATTGTGATAGCTTTAGTTTTGTTGTTTTGCCCAAGAAGGCCTTGGCTATGTAAAGTGTGTGTGTGTTTTCGTATGTATGTACCTATGTGTGGGTGTGTGTGTGTGTGTGTGTGTGTGTGTGTGTGTGTGTGAGCATGTGCATGTATGTTTTGAGACATCTTGTATACTCCAAGACTGGCCTCAAACTTGCTCTGTATTTAAGGCTGGCATAAAACTTTATGTATCCAAGGCTTGCCTTGAACTCCCAAACCTTCTCCCTCTCATTCAGTCTCGGGTTTCTTAAATTGGTATTAGTTTCTACTCTTTCAGGATTTGGAAAGGGCTCTACCATGTCCTTCTGGTTTCTATGATGTTCTGAAAGATCAATTGTCATTGGGGTCTGTCATTCTATAGATCAGGTGTAATGTCCCTCTGATTTCAAGTTCTTTGTTTAATTTTTAGAAACTTGCTTTTGGTGAATCTAGTGTAAATGGCTGGAACTTAATGTATTTTGGGCTTGACCTGCTTTCGAGTCTCTGTAGACTTACAATTTAAGGAAGGGATTTTGTCTTTCTTGTGCTGGAGGAGTGAATCCAGGGTCTTGCACATGGAAAGGATGAACCCTGATAATGAACTTTACCCCAAATTTCAGGGTCTTTTTCTGTGTTCTCAACATGCCGAGTGGAGGGAGATAGGGGTGCCATTTTTACCACCTCAGTGCAAAGGAGACTATGGGTGTGGATGACAGGTTTCGGCTAGTGTCTGCATTGTGGTCACGGTCAGGAGGCTGTGTACTTGCCCAGGGCGGGCCTGACACTTATGAGCTCCCCAGTGATCTAGTAGAGGCTTCCCTCAGTAGTAAAGAATGGAATGATGGACATGTGCCCCACCATCTCCACGCCCCCTAGTGGGGAGGGGATGCATTGCTTCTTTACTGTATTTGCTCTGAGTGGACCATGTTTGGCTAAGGAACAGAATTCAATTTTAAAATAAATTTATACATTAAAAATCATTGGGTTTTTTTCTGAGACAATGTCTCACTGTATGGCCTAGATTAACCTCAAACTCTGTCAATTCTCTGGCCTCAGCCTCCTAAGTTGAAGTGACTTATAGGTATTTGGCATCACACCCGGCTTCCCTCGATGTTCTTAAGCTAGGTAATCTGTTGAACAACTGAGACTGAGAAGTGGGGCAGAGGTCTACTGCAGAAGGCTGAGATTGGAACTCACACTATGAATGATAGTCTGCCTTTGCCAATGTGTGCAGTTACTCAAAATTAACCTGAGATGGCTCTGGATTTAGGCAACTGCCACCAAGCTCGACAAGTTCAGTCTCTGGAACCTGCTTGGTGAAAGGAGAGAACTGATTCCCACAAGTTATTATCTATCCACTCCATGCATATTAGCATAGGCATGCACTCACACACACACACACAGGCACACATAGACACACACACACACATACAGACAGACACACATACATGGAGGCATGCACACATGGGCACATACATATATACAGACACATACACGGAGGCATGCACACATAGGCACATACACACTCAGGTACAAATACAAAAACACACAGGAGTGCATACATATACATACACACATGACACATAAGTATTAAAAAATTTTAAACAGCTGGGCAGTGGTTGCACATGCCTTTAATCCCATCACTTGGGAGGCAGAGGCAGGCAGATTTCTGTCTTCAAGGCCAGCCTGGTCTACAAAGTGAGTCCCAGGACACCCAGAGCTATACAGAGAAAACTTGTCTCAAAAAAAAAATTTTTTTTAAAGGTTTTAAACAAATTCAGGACTGCGATGAAGCCACAGTCTAATTATTAGTTGATAAGCTTCACTCCCATTTGAGTATTGACATCTTGTTTTTCCTTTGGCAGCACTTGTAACAAAACATTATGTGATGATGTGAGCATAATTCGAATGATGACAAATCGTCCCGCCCCCAACTATCTGATGGCATATACCTTGAACATCTTTTCTTGAAAACTGAGTAGGTTATGTGTCCTCTTCCTCAATGATAATAAAAGTCTATTTGCAAGCCCAGGCTGGTGATTTCAGTGTTGCTAAGAAGTGAAGAAGCCAAATGTGGCAGTGCACACCTTCAATCCAGATACTGGGGAGGCAGAGGCAGGTGGGAGATCTGAGTTCTGAGGCCAGCCTGGTCTACAGAGCTAGTTCCAGGCCAACCAGGGCTACATTATGAGAACCCATCTCTGAAACAAAACCCGTGGCTAGTTGTAAGAGCAATTTGTCTGTGACAACTGTCACTTCACTACTATAGGGTTGACTTAGATGACCAGGGCATGTGGGCAGCTTCTCACTGCAGAAGCCATGTGACAAATAAAAATTTTAAAAAAAGGCCTTTGTTTAGACTATAATTATCCTTTCCCCCTTCCTCCTTTAAACCTTCCCATATACCTCTCCTCACTGTTCTCTTTTGAATTCTTGACCTCTTTCTTTCTTCCTTTCTTTTCTTTTTTTTTTTTTTTTTTAAAGATTTTTATGTGTGTTGCTGTTTTGCCTTTAAGGACAGTTGTTAGCTGCTGCATATGTGCTAGCAATTGAACACAGGTCCTCTGGAAGAGCAGCCAGTGGTCTTCACTGCTGAGCCATCTCTCCAGCACATATGCCCTTGATTTTTAAAAAATGATTTGAGAATAAAGGAAGAAATGAAAAAAATAATTATTAAAAGCCAGGTGGTGTCAGAGTACACCTTTAATTCCAGCACTTGGGAGACAGAGTCAACCAGAACTGAGTTCAAGGCCAGCCTGGTTTACAGAGTGAGTTCCATGACAGTCAGGGCTATGTATGCATATGTACACAGAGAAACCCTGTCTTAAAGAACCTTAAAATTCTTGAGAGTAACAATATTCATCTCACTCTTATATCACTAAGAAGCTCATGCCAATGAAAACCTTAAACACATTTAGGAATACAAAGCTTAGACCCAGTCCTTCTTTAACTTTTTTTAACTGATTTGAGATGGTCAGCCTGTGAGTTAAGGGACTATAGCAAATTCATGACTTGGAGTTTATTATAATGGTGTTCTCTATGTTTTATTTAGAAATAGCTGAGTGGAGTTAACAGGCAACAGTCCAGATTACCTTACATGGATAGTTGGTTTTCAAAACATCAGAAATCCTTAGAGTTGACATGACAAACATTTCTGTATTAATGTTCATTTTCATTAGAGACCTGTCTGCTCCGGACAGCTTCCTATATTGAATTCTAAGAAGAAATTGAGCATCCTTGGAGTTACTCCAGTTGTGGTGAGACAGCCACTAGGCAAGAATTACCTCTTTCTTTCTACAGACAAATTACTGTCCAGAAAAGGACACACTTGCAGAATAGTCGACTGATTATATCTGCCTAGACAGAGTAATCAGCCCTTAATAATTCTGCAGCACTAAGGTTTGTCAGATGATCCTGGGCCAGAAGGCAGAAGATTTGATGCTCCAACGTTTTGAAGTAGAGCAAGTGTCCAGGTGTTCAGAGGTCTCTATAAATTGGCTAAGTTTTAGAAGCTATGCTTTGTGCTTCCCACAATTATAGTTAACTCAGTCATTCTGGATTTCTGATGGGGTTGAAAACTTATAGCTATTTACCTTAAGAGAAAAGATTTGAGTGGATGGTCGTCAGCTGACATTCATCCTAAAGCCAGGTTCAGAACTAAATGTTTTAGTTAGGATAGATGACAGAGGTGCTGGTTAGTCAACAAAAGGATGGGTATTAGGACTATCTTGTACCTCACTGGTACAAATTGGCATAATTATGCTCTAATTGTATTTTGAGAGAAAAGTTTCATTTTAACAGGAAGGGTGATATGTAGGAGGAGCTAAGGTAGGAGGAATACTGAGAGGAAGAAAAGGAGTAAGAAGAGGAGAAGGAGAGGAGAAGCTAGGTGATGAAAGAGAGAAAGAGGGGGGAGACAAGGAGGCAGATATTCATGTATCTCCACCAGTCAAAGATAGTTGTTATATCTAGGTTGGTCAGTGGGTTACACCTCTGATTGAACAATTCCAAACTTATAAAGCCTATGATTAACATTATTTTTAAAAATATGTATAAATGCAAAAAGGAAAAGGGGGCATGGGATAGGGGCATTCTAAGGGGAGGATGGGGAAAGGGGGTGGTATCTGAAGTGTAAATAAAGTATCTAATAAAAAAACCTTAAAATTAAAGTTTAATTGAGCGTATGGTTTTGTTGCAGGAAATACTAAAGTTGGCACCACCCCATGCTCTGTCCAGCTACTCTATCCCCAGCAGACCCAGTCTCACCACCTCCAAGGCTAGCCCCCATATGGTGGTCTTCCCAGCTCTGGTTCGCTTGCCTCAGTCGCTCGTTCCTTCTCTGCCATCCATCCCTATGGCTGGTGGTA
This sequence comes from Arvicanthis niloticus, assembly GCF_011762505.2. Lineage (NCBI taxonomy): Eukaryota > Metazoa > Chordata > Mammalia > Rodentia > Muridae > Arvicanthis > Arvicanthis niloticus. Next base: position 29,246,520 of record NC_047678.1, on the reverse strand, counting down.
ACAAATCCTCTTAACCCAGTAAATCAAAGCTATTGAAGCTTATAATTAATCAGTCAGATTTATATATCAATAAATTCTCAATTCATAAGATGCCCACACAATACTTTCAGAGCCAATTAATGATGATACAAGCTGCCCACCTAGAGTAGACACGTTATCCCGATTGTTCTATCCCTGTATTGTAGCTGCCTGTGGCTACTTAAAGCCACACAGACTCTGAATCCTCCTGTGTATCCTCCATTACCTTCTCTGTCCTCATCTCTGAAACTCTTTGCTCCACCTCCCTTTTCCCTGTCCAATCACAAGCTTTTTGTTGTATTGATATTTAAAGTGATTGGACAGGGACAATTCTACTCCATGGTTTCAAAGGATTAGAGTCAATAGGGTGGAGAAAAGCCAGGGAGGCAGAAACAGTGGAGTGTGCACATCTTGATCTGCAAATAGGAAGCAAAGAGAAATCATGGGAATAACAAGTCTTTCTAAACCTCAAAGCCTGTCCACAGTGACACAACCCCTCCAACAGAGCCACACCTCCTAATCCTTCCAAAATAGTTCCACCAGCTAGAGGCCAAGCTTATGTGGGTGGGGGAAGCATTGTCGTTCAGATTACCACATATGCAAACACATTCATAGCCCACAGAAAAATGCAAAGAAAGGAACCTCATAGCTAAACCACTTGAGAGGCAAAAGCAAAAAAATCCTCAGCCATACAATGAGCTCAAGGCTAACCTGGGTTACAAGACACCACCTCTTGAAATAAAACCAAGGGACTCTAGACAAGACTTGGCAGTTAAGACCAGAGCTGGTCTTCCAGAGAACCTAAGTTCAATTCCCAGCATTCACATGGCAGTTCACAACTGATAATCCAGTTTCAGGGGATCCAATGCCTTCTTCTAGCCTCTGAGGATACTATATGCTTCTGGTACACATTCAGGCAATACATATGTATGTACATACATACATACATACATACATACATACAAACAAACAAGCTCCCTGGCAGTCTAGGTAAGAGTGTTGTATGCCTGGAGTCCCAGCACTCAGGAGGCTGAGCCTGATCACAGGGAGTTCAAGGTAGCTCAGACTGTATAACAAAACCCTTTCTCAAGCAAGTAAATGAGGCTAAAAAGAGAATTTTCTGAGTTGAGGAATGAAAATATTACCCACTGAAAAAGCAGGCAAAACAGATATAATGTCTTCATAGAACGTTAAGGAATTTCATAATAAAATTCAGTGTTTCTACAAACTTGGAGACCATATTAGAAATCAGACCCCAGACCCTCAGAAAAGTTTATCTTGGAGATAAATGGAAGGACTATTCCACTGGAGAAGGATGATGGTGATGGTCGATCTGAGACAGAACAAAAACAGAAATGACCTCCTCGAAGTTCCAGATGGCAGCACTGCCCACTCTTGGCACTGGGCTTCCTGTCAGCCGAGGTCCTAGCATGATATCCGTGAGGTGTCATGGGTCAGTTTGAGGAAGGTTTTATGAAAAAGATACTTTTGAAGCAAGGTTTAAAAAATAAAAGCTGTGCCAACCAGATGGCTCAGTGGGTGAGGGAGCTTTTGAGGCAAGCCTGATGGCTGGTGTGTTCAATCTCTGGAACCCACTCAGCAGAACGGGATCTAATTCCTGAAGTTGGTCTCTGAGCTTCCGGTGCACGTTCTGGTGTGGGTATGAGCACTTGCACACTCTCACCACACAGGCATGTATAGGGTGAACTTAGCCTCCATGTAGCCTAGCGTGGCTATGCAGTCCACTTCTGGTCTGTCCTCACCAGCTCAGGCCTGATCCACATTTGCCTCAGTCACAGAAGCCCTGTCAGTAGGCACCTTTCAGTGGCAATTAATCAAACCTGCATCTTCCTTGTGTGGCTAAGATTCCACAAAGGAACAACACTAATGTGTATCAGGCAGTTGTAGCTGACTAATTAAAGGAGGGATGAGGAGACCTCCCATTTCCTCAGTTCCCCAGAATATACTGGGCTTCAAACTGTTACTCATAGGGCAGTTTACAACCATCTGTAACTCTAGTTCTAAGAGACCCAACTCCCTCTTCTGGTCCCTCTGGTACAAGGCTTGCATGTGGTGCACATACACACATCTAGACAGAACACACATGTTTTGATTTTAAAAAATTGAAAACCATGTACCCATAAAATTAATTTTTATTTACTTTTATTTGTTTTGTGGAATTAATTTTTAAAAAAATATTAAGTGGTTTAATTATAGATCTGAGTACACTCATATATAAATATGTGCATGGAGGCCCGAGATCTGTGTTCACGTTTCTCTCTTTTGCTCTACATTTTAGAAATCAATTATTACACTTATTTGGAGTAGAGAGGGAGGTACAACACACATGCAGGAGTCGGAAGACAACCTGCAGGAGTTAAGTTCTCTCCTCGTACCTGTGGACCACAGAGCTGGAACCCAGGCCGTGAAGTTTGCTGGGCAGTGCTTTTACTGACTGCAAGTATTTTGCTAGCCTCCATCTTTTTTGAGACATGTTATCTCACTGAATCTAGAGTTTACCCTTTCCACTAGGCTGCCTCACAGCACTGTGATTACAGCCACAGCGTGCTGTAATTACAAGGCTACTAGGTATCTGAACTTAGACCTTCAAGCTTCAAGCAGCTCGCACTTTACTCATGGCTGGAGCATCCCCCAAGCCTCAGACTTGACCAATATATTCTATCCAGGAAAAAAGTCACAGGAAAAGCCATCCTTATTTAGCACCCATCAACTTGTGATAAAAACACTTTGGGACAAATCTGGAACTGCTCCTAACACACTGAAGACTGAACTGTAGTCCTCTTTCCCTAGGCATGGATTTGCTTCTGTTTTTCAGTTACCCATGCCAAACAACCTGAAAATACTGAATAGAAAATTCTGGAAATAGGCTGAGGAGATGTGTGTGTGTGTGTGTGTGTGTGTGTGTGTGTGTGTGTGTGTGTGTATGTTAGTGGCAAAGTGCTTGCCTAGCACACCCAAAACCCTGGGTTTGATCCATGTATACACACCTATTCACAATGTAAGTTTTACAATTTTTATACTGGAGTTTCCAGTTTGTGAGTATACAATCCAATGCCCTCTTCTGATCTCTGTGGGTACTGCATGCATGCAGTGCACAGATATGCATGCAGGCAAAACCACTCATATATAAAATAATAATAAATCTTTAACCTGCTGGGCATAGTGGCACACATTCAGGCAGGTGGGTCTGAGTTCAAGACCATTCTAGTTTACATAGTAAGTTTCTAAGACAGCCGAGGCGATGTAGAGGGCTTGTCTCAAAAACAAAACAGGAAACTGAGGCATGTCTGGTTTACACAGCGAGTTCCAGGACAAAACCCTATCCCATCCACCGCAATGGAGTCCCCAGGGTGTGTCTCCTAGGGGATGCCAAATGCAGTTAGACCGACCTTGAACATTAGTCTCCACTCACATCATTCTGAGCAGTGTGAAGAAATCTTCCTCCTTCCCATCCAGGGTAGGAATCATCCCATTGTCCAACATGTGCCCACTCTATACATGAGCCATTCATCAGTCTCTTAGTGGCTGCCCTCTGGGACAAAGTGTCACAGTGTATCAATCAGTGTGAATGAACACAACTGCTTCATATCTTGGTGAGTGCAAAGCTAAAACAAAAGGGCATGGAAGACAAGTGCCCTGTCAAAGAAAGGAAATGGGAGGATTTATTCCGGGATCCTGCATTCACTCATATGGGAAGGCACTTAAAGGTCAGATGCTTCTTGAGCATGCCCAGTTTAAAGTCCTAATCCAGGAGTCACGGACAGCAGACTTGGATCTGTATTCCTGAGTGAACTCAAGGAATATATGTTCAAAGGGCGCGAAGCTGGACAAAATTACTTCTGCTTACTTTTAGCTGAAAGTTTTCTAGTTTTAGCTGAAGCAAAAGGGGACATTTGAAGGCACCAGAAGGGGCTTGCCTTGCCTTGTTGCTCACAGCAGGTTACTGGTGGGCAGCCCCCGTTGCACGACGAACAAGCCCAGAAACTTACTTCGCTTGCATTGTCTACCTGGATTTCTGTTTGTTTTGATTTGGTTTGAGAATGGTTTGGTAGGGGTGTTCATTTAAGACAGAACTCGTTATATAGCCCAACTCATTGGTGAGCACAAGAATTCTCCTACTTCAGCTACCTGAATGCCGAGGTTACAGACATGAGCCACCACGACCAGATTGTCTTTCATTAAACAACAACAACAAAATCTTTAGATATATATAGAGAAAGGGGTGGCATATGCTGGGGGTGGCAGACTCTGTGGGTAGTGGATGTTGGGGGTGGCATGCTAGGGGATGGCATATACCAGAGACGGCATATGGATGTGACTACAGGTGCCCTGGTGCCCAGGGGCTGATGCATGTCAGACACAGATCCTCTAGAACTGTAGTTATGGGTGGTTGTAAGCTTGATAGGCAGAGGAACTCACACCCTCTAGAATTAAGTGTGTCTCTAATTCATGACTCCTCTCTCCAGTCCCATTTCCCCCCTCTACAATGTGGGTCCTGGGGACCGAACGCAAGTCATGAGGGTCAGTTACAAGTGCCTTTACCCTCTGAGCAGCTGAGATGTCACCCACTCCATCTTATTGATGACAAATTCTGCAGTAATAGTTCATTATAAATTTCCTGATGTGGATTGTGGTACCTTTAACCCCAGCACTCAGGAAGCAGACACAGGCAGATCTCTGAGTTCGATGTTAGGGTCTACAGAGCAACTTCCAGGACAGCCAGGGCTACACAGAGAAACTGTCTTGGAAAAACAAAACAAAATTTCCTGATTTTCCTGACTGTTGATTTCCTGAGAATTGGGATATAGAGAAACACTTTAACGAGAAATGCTGATGTATCCCATGTTCTTTTAAACATACTATAACATTATCACAATGGAGGGATTCAACTTGACGTGACTGCAGCCATAGCAACCATAGTTACTTCTAAATAATCCTGTCAGGTCCCCTCCCATTGTCTCATTGGACTATAATGAAACTAACCCATCAAAATGATAAAGTTTTGCCACCCACACCTGGTACCAGCAGTGCAGGGATGCTCCCCAAATCTTTGCTATTAGCTTGAGAAGAGCAGGCATTTGCTTACGTTGCTTTTGTCCTCACTCCATAAGCTCCCTCTGCTCGCACAGACTGTAGGGATCCACTGGTCTTACTGCCACCCAGAAACATGCTTCTGATGACAAGAAATTCCCCCAATAAAGGGCAGTCTGAAATCCTGGGTTTGTCTACCTCATTCCCAGGTCTGCACTGCAGAATGCTGTGATAATGAACAGTGCACACTCTTCTCTTTTTTATAAAGACATTGTGTGGTGTGCTTTTTCCACATGAAGACTGTGCACCAGTAATTGATGGCAACAGCAGGAGGATCAGAAATTAGACCTAGTTAAGGCTATTAGCCTTGGGACAGAGCAGTTGATCAGAGAATTGAGGATATTGGAAATGACATCAATAGCTTATTTTTAAAAACAAGGCAAAGTAAGTTGGTCATGATGGTGCACACCTTTAATCCCAGCACTCAGGTGTCAGAGGCAGGCAGATCTCTGAATTCAAGGCCAGCTTGGTCTACAAAAGGAGTGCCAGGACAGCCAGGTTTATACAGAGAAACCCTGTCTTGAAACAAACAAATGAGCAAAACAAGGCAAAATGGGTGGTGTGAAATGCCCTTCTGGATTTGCGGGACCCAGAACTGGTACTTGCAGTTAGCTGCTGTCTTGGTTAGATTTTTGTCAACTTGATGAAGCTGAAGTTATTTGAGAAAAGAGAGCCTTCATTGAAAAAATGCCTTCATCAGGCTGGCCTGTAGGCAAGACTGTGAAGCGTTTTCTTGATCAATGATTGATGTGGGGGAGCCCAACCCACTGTGGGTGGTGCTACCCCCACTCCATTCCCTATGCCTAGGGAAGTATTCCTGGGTGGTATAAGAAAGCTGGCCGAGTAAACCCATGCTACTGTTCCTCCATGACCTCTGCTTCAGTTCCTGCCTCTGGGTTCCTGTTTTGGCTTCCCTAGTGATGGGCTGTGACCTTAAGCCAAATGTTTTCTTCACCAAGTTGTTTGTGGTCATGTTTAGACATCCAACTAGAACAGCATAGCAACTATCTTACCTGGGACTTTCCTTTGGCCATTTGAAGTCTGAGAAGGACATTGTAAGGGCAGGGGTCTCTAGGTGGCTGGCACATAGCAAATGCTTCCCACAGCAAATGATGAGACTTGGGTAACTCTGTCGTCTAAGACCTGGGCTGACCTTGGCCTATATGTGCTAGCAAGGCTGTGTGAGTTTGCTTGGGTCAGCCTACAGTTCTGTTGGCTGGGCCCAGAGTCAAAAACAGAGTTCTACAAGTGAATAAAAGCCAATCATTTTATTGAGCTGCTTTGACACTGTGCAAACAAACTCCCACTGAGGATGCCATTTAATATAAAGCCAGATGCCCTGTATGCATTTGTGGGTTTGTGTGCATTTTTATTTATTTATTTATTTTTAAATGTTAATCAAAGGCTTTATAAGTTTGATAATGCTCAATAACAAGATGCCCACACAATCAGAAGTGTAACCCAATACCCAACCTAGATATACCAACTACCTTTGACTGGCAGAGACATGCAAACATCCACCTCCATGTTTCTCTCTCTCTCTCTCTCTCTCTCTCTCTCTCTCTCTCTCTCTCTTTCTCTCTCTCTCTCTTTCTCTCTCTCTCTCTTCTGTCTCCCCTAGCTCCTTCTCTTCTTCTCCTCCTCCTTCCTCTCTTTACTCCTCCCACCTTAGCTCCTTCTACATATCACCCTTCCTGTTAAAATAAAAAAAAAATATTTCTCTCAAAATACAATTAGAGCATAACTTCAAATTGGTAAATTTGTATCAGTAAGGTACAAGATAGATCTAACACCCAGTCCATCATTTTGTTGACTAACCAGAACCTCTGTCATCTCTCCTAACTAAAAGACTTAGTTCTGAACCTGGCTTATTTTTCTTGTCTTTAGAATGAATGTCAGCTGAAAACCATCCTCTCAAATCTTTTCTCTCAAAATAAATAGCTGGGATTGACTATAGATTATAAGTTTTCAACCCTGTCAGAAATCCAGAATGACTGAATTAACTGAAATTATTGGAAGCATAAAGCATAGCTTCTAAACCTTAGCCAATTTATAGAGACCACTGAACACCTGGACAGTTCCTATACTACAAAACATTGGAGCATCTGTTCTTCTGCCTTCTGGCCCAGGATCATCTGACAGACCTAGTGATGCAGAATTATTAAGGGCTGATTACTCTGTCTTGGCAGATATAATTCCACAAGTGTGTCCTTTTCTGGACAGTGATTTGTCTGTAGATGAAAAGAGGCAATTCTTGCCTAGTGGCTGTCTCACCACAACTGGAGTAACTCCAAAGATGCTCAATTTCTTCTTAGAATCCAAGACAGGAAGCTGTCAGGAACAGACAAGTCTCTAATCAAAATGAACATTAATACAGAAATGTTTGTAACGTCAATTCTGTGGACTTCTGATGTTTTGAAAACCAACTATCCGTGTAAGGCAATCTGGACTGTTGTCTGTTAACTCCTCTCAGCTATTTCTAAATAAAATATAGAAAATACCCTAACAATAAACTCAGAGCCATGAATTTGCTATAGGCCCTTAACTCACAGGCTAACCATCTCAAATCAGTTTTAAAAAGTTAAAAAAAGGACTAGATCTAAGCCTTGTATTCCTAAGTAAATAGTGTTATATAGGCACTGTGAGATGTGATATGTTACATCATATATATATGATATATATATGATATATATATGATCATATGTCATATATATATCATATATATATATCATATCATATAATGTAACATATATATCATATATCATATATATGTTACATTATATGATATATATATCATATCATATATATATCATATATCATATATATCATATCATATAATGTAACATATATATCATATATCATATATATATGTTACATTATATGATATGATATATATACATATATATATATATATGTATATATTGCCTATGAGAGTAACAATAATAATCTCACTTTCATATCAATAAGAAACTCATACCAATGAAAACCTTAAATTTGAAATCAAAGTAAATTTTGTACCATTTAAGAAATTATAACTTCAGCTTAATAACAATTATACATATTTCTACCAATAGGTTATGGCTATGCAATAACCCCTAGCTATTCCTCTCTGTTCCAACAAAACCACTACTTTTCCCTAGAAAGACAGCCCAATATTAACCACCTAAGTCCCCAAGTCCAGGGAATAGGGGCATCGACTCTTCATTAACTTCTTCAAGCTGATTATGGGAGTTAAGATATTAGAAGAGGGGCAGGGGGAAGAGTAAATTGATAAGCCTCTGATGCTGTGTCTTCACTGCATCCAGCTGTAATTCGAGGACATCAGAGGTTCGAGCAGGTCTGCTCAGCTTGCTTGATGAATAGATACGCCAAGACTGTGTATTCTGTAAAATACAATTCTCAAAACAAATTTTAGTATCAAGATAATTTTTTGTTTGAATTCTGGAATCTAGTCTTCTGGTGGCCTGCCTCTGTCATGTCTAATCCATATAATTCTGGGAGTTTCTATGAGGGTGTGCTCCCACCATCCTCCCATTCCCACCTCCCTGCTCTTGAATTCCCCAACACTAGGGAATTCAAACTTTCAGGCACCAAGGCCCTACACTTCCACTGATGCCTGACAAGGCCACCCTCAACTACCTATACAGGTGGAGTTATGAGTCCCTCCCTTTGTGTTCTTGGGCTGGAGGTTTTAGAATGGCTGCTCCAGCTTGTTTCTTAGGACCATTTGCTTTTACTCTAAGGTGGTGTCTGTTTTTGTCACTGAGGTGGGTTTCCTGTATGCAGCAAAATGCTGGGTCCTGTTTATGTATCTAGTCCATTAGCCTATGTCTTTTTATTGGGGAATCGAGACCATTGATGTTAAGAGATATTAAGGAACAGTGATTGTTGCTTCCTGTTATTTTTGTTATTAGAGGTGGAATTATCTTTGTGTGAATATCTTCTTTTGGATTTGTTGGAAGAGGATTACTTTCTTGCTCTTTCTAGGGTATAATTCCCCTCCTTATATTGGAGCTTTCCTGCTATTATCCTTTGTAATGCTGGGTTTGTGGAAAGATATTGTGTAAATTTGGTTTTGTCATGGAATATCTTGGTTTCTCCATCTATGATAATTGAGAGTTTTGCTGGGTATAGTAGCCTGGGCTGGCATTTGTGTTCTCTTAGGGTCTGTATGACATCTGTCCAACATCTTCTAGCTTTTATAGTATCTGGTGAGAAGTCTGGTGTAATTCTGATAGGTCTGCCTTTATATGTTACTTGGCCCTTTCCCTGACTGCATTTAATATTCTTTCTTTGTTTTGTGCATTTGGTGTTTTGATTATTATGTGACGGAGAGGTACTTCTTTTCTGGTCTAGTCTATTTGGAGTTCTATAGGCTTCTTGTATGTTTATGGGCATTTGTTCTTTAGGTTAGGGAAGTTTTCTTCTATAATTTTGTTGAAGATATTTATTGGCCCTTTAAGTTGGAAATCTTCACTCTCATCTATACCTATTATCCTTAAGTTTGGTGTTTTCATTGTGTCCTGGATTTCCTGGATGTTTTGTGTTTTTTTGTTTTTGTTTTTGTTTTTGTTTTTTTTTTGACAGTTGTGTCAATATTTTCTATGGTATCTTCTGCTCCTGAGATTCTCTCTTCTATCTCTTGTATTCTGTTGGTGATGCTTGCATCTATGACTCCTGATTTCTTTCCTAGGTTTTCTATCTCCAGAGTAGTCTCCCTTTGTGATTTTTTTTATTGTTTCTACTTCTATTTTTATGTCCTGGATGGTTTTGTTTAATTCCTTCACCTGCTTCGTTGTATTCTCTTGTAATTCTTTAAGGGATTTTTGTGTTTCCTCTTTAAGGGCTTCTACCTGTTTACCTGTGTTCTCTTCAAATTCCTTGAGAGTGTTATTTATGTCTTTCTTAAAGTCCTCTATCATCATCATTAGATGTGATTTTAAATCTGAATCTTGCTTTCCTGGTGATATGGGGAATTCAGGACTTTCTAGTGTGGGAGAACTAGGTTCTAATGGTGCCAAGTACCCTGGGTTGCTGATGCTTATGTTTTTGTGCTTGCCTTTCACCATCTGGATCTCCTTAATGCTACCAGCCCTGACTCTGACTGGAGCCTGTCTTTCCTATTATCTTGGTTGTGTCAGAACTGTGTAGGGTCGATGTTACTACTGGGGTTAGAGCTGGGGCCCAAGATCTGCTCAGTGCTCAGGCGCAGACAGGAAGGAACCAGTGCTCTGGGCCAGGAGTGAATTCCTGGGTCTCTGAGGGTCACAGTTACTCCCTGTTTGGGACAGGTGTTGCTGTCTCCTTACTTAAGATACTGCCCAGGTTAGAGCTCCTGGGAGGCCTGCTTTCTCTGGGTTTTGTGAGACTGGGTGCAGAGCTGCCACCCGGGATCTGCTCAGTGCTGAGGCCCAGACCCGAAGGGTTTGTGTGCACTTTTGAGCCCTAGGACCCATGTGGTAGAAAAGAACTGACTCCCTCAAGTTTTTGTTGAGGAAGACCACAGGTGCACTGTGACATATTCTGCCTAGAGCCTGACAGAGCCAATCAGGCAAGGGAAAAGATGATGCATGACAAAGAAATTTATTAACTCATGAGCTAGCTGGTCACAAAATGGCCAGTGAGAAGACAACACTTCCAGGAAGCTGATTATTTTCTAGAAATAGGTGACTGGAGGCAAGGTGGGTGGGTGCCTTCTCATGTGTGAAGTCAGTGGCCTGGTATGCAGATGTGACCCTGATCACTGGTCACATGTTTTTCAGTTCTGCAGATCTCAAGAAAAAACAGTGATTATTTTTGTAAAACTGGTAATTTCTTTGGGTTATCCTTACTGATGCATAGTTCCTGGCATATTACACAATGGGAGGCTAGTGCAGGTAGCTGCCCAGAGGCCTGTTCTTGATCTGCGAACACAGTGATTTTTTTTTAAATGATGGTGTGTGCACCTTTAGTCCCAGCAGAGGCAGACAGATCTCTGAGTCTGAGGCCAGCCTGGTCTACAAAGTGAGTTCCAGGACAGCCAGGACTACACAGAGAAACCCTGTCTCAAAAAAAAAAAAAAAAAAAAAAAAAAAAAAAACCCAACCAACCAACAACCAACCAACCAACCAACCCCCCACTTGATTTCACCTGATTACTATGGAACAAAAAGGTCAGGTGGAGTTAAATATGAAGTCAGGCAGGGCGGGGGAGGGGAAGCAGGGGGCAGAGATTGAGATTGGATTTTAATGTTCTGTTTCAGCTACAAAATCAGCTTATGATAGAGAGGCCCTAATGGCAGAAAGGTTCCCTATATAGTTTGTTATGGGGACACTGAGTCCCAGCAAGGACCCAGGTCCTCTGGCTCCCAGTTTCTGCCCTTCCATCACCACCTTTCACCTCAGCAGGGGCCAATGTGGGACTTACAGCTTCTGCTCGCCTCCCTCCCTCTTCTCCTCATCTTCCAAGGAACCTGTGCAGAGTGGTCTGCCCAGCAGGCCTGGCCTCTGGGCATGGAGAGCCTGCGGGTCTACAGGGTCCTGCTCATCCAACAGCTTTCCTATCTCGGGCAATTGGTAAGGAATGACTTACAGGAGAGGAAGCAGAGGGTGAGAAGTCTGTTTTCTCAGTGTGGCCACAATTGAGTGAGAGCCACTTTGTATGCTCTGAGTCCATGGGGCTTTTGACCAGGGCACCCTTCCTCCAAGGACAGAGTTTCTGCCTGACCCAAGTCCACATGCCCACATCACACATACATGTGGCATTATATTCAAACACAAAGAGGAAGCTGGCCTGGATTGGGAAGACCTGTCACTTTACATGGGGCTCCAAATGTTGGCATGTACCTCCATGGGTATGAGGCATGCAGGTACGATGGCTTTTCCATCTCTGGGGTGGCCCATGGCTTATTCTGACTGAATTCTTTGGTCCTAAGATGAAGCTATAGACCAAGAACTTGTCTTCCACAGCCTGAAGCTTGGTGTTGTGCTTGGATCCCAGCCTGGAGAGATAGCATAGGGCACTACTAGCCTGAATGTTGAAACGTCCCAGGTTCTCCAGATAGAATGTGTGGCTCCTCCTAAGAACCAGGGATGGGGGAAAGGGAGGGTCCTGGAAGCCAGAGGCTTGGAGCCAATTCTTGCTATGGCAGGAACCATGACCTTGCACAGAGATCCTGCTAGACCCTTATGGGGTTGGTGTGAGATGGAGCATAGTAGGTGCTCAGGTTGTTGCACCATTTTGCCCTTCCTGTTACTTTTCACCCTGCTCATTATTGCAGAGCTGACCTCGACACCAGGAAGACAGAAAAATTGAAAGTCTGGCCAGTGGGAAGAGCAGCCTGGGTCATTATTTCCCCACCATCCTCTTGTAGCAGCGGCCTTCCTCCTACAATGCAATACCTGCATGTCAGCCTTCCTTCGGCTGCAGTCCTCCACGAATCCCAGCTGCCTGCCCTTGCCCCTTCAAGCTCAGGGATGTTGACAGCTGCTCTGTTTCTGAGACTTTGAGACCTGGAATGACGACAGCTCTAATTCACACCCCACCCCCACTGGCTTCCCTAATGCCCACCATCTGGACAAACTCCTCTTTCCTGTTATATGGCATCAAAGCCCTGCCTGGATCTGGACCAATCCAGTACTTCCTGTTTCCCCATTATATCTTTCCAGATGCCAGCTTAAGATGTAACATCCAACAAGGATGGCCCCTGCTCTGTGCCAGAATGCTGCTTCCCTTCCTTGAAGATACCCAGCCATGCAGGGAAGTGGACTTGGAATCCAGTTCTCCTACCATTGCAGGGCTCAGGCCCTGTGTCTCAGGGGTCGGCTGTGAAGCCTGTGGTGAATAAGGGTCAATAAGAGGGGTCTGAATCCTCCTGGCAGCAACTGATCACTGTGGCAGCAAGGTAACCTGGCACCACCGACTTACCAAATCACAAGCCTGAACTGAGGGCAGGGTGTCAGCTTCCCTGACCCCCTAGAGCCATAGCAAGTGGTTGCAAGCTGTAAGAACTGCAGCCCCTCTTATGGGCGACTAACCTCTAGAAACTCCCACCCTTCCAACACTGCAGTCACCAGCACTGCCGGGAACCCCTACAATGACGGTTTTCCTCCTCACCACTTACGGCTACACCATCATTTTCTGTCTTTAAGTGCAACTCACTCTCAACCCAGATTTGAGAGCTCAGCTTCAACACTACAGTCCATTGTAATTATTTTCAATTATGGGTAGATGTGTCTGCATCAGGTGCTCACAGAGGCCAGAGGCCTTACATCTCCTGGAGCTGGAGTTAGATGGTTGTAGCCACCTAATATAGGTGCTGGAGGACTGAACTACGTAGAGAGAGCAGCTAAGTCCTTTTGACTTCGGAGGCATCTCAATTCTACACTGTGGCCAGAAGATGGCGGTAAAGAGCCAGACACCAACAGGGGGACAGGAAATCCTGCACTTGCAGGTTCTCTAAGTACACAGCCCATGGGTCACAGAACATGTCAGCCAGATAATCCATGCACTTGGGAAGAGGATCCCAACTTGCAGCTGAGATGTTTCCTTCCAAACATCATGCTGATACCTTTCCTTCAATTTCTGGTAAGTATGGAACGGGATAAACTATCATCCTTAAGGTTTTGTTGACAAAAGATCTCTCTATACCATTGGGGAATTCACTATGTATGTAGACCAAGCTGGGCTTGGACTTGCGGTGATCATCCTATCTCTGCCTCCCAGGTGCTCAGATTACTAGTGTGCACCCACCATGCCTGGCAAGAACAGAAAACTTTTTACAAAGTAATGAGCTGGGCTTGTACCTTTGATCTCAGCACCGATGAGGCAGAGGCAGGTGGATCTGTGAGTTTGAGGCTAACCTGGTCTACAGAGCAAGTTCCAGGACATCCAGGGCTACACAGAGAAACCCTGTCTCAAAAAACAAAAAGTTTTGCCTACATGTATGTTTGTGCACCAGGTGTGCACCTGGTGTCCACAGAGGCCAGAGGGCACGTTGGATCTCCTGGGCTTGGAGTTGTAGGTAGTTGTGAACTGTCATATGGGTGACGGGAATAAAATATGGGTCCTCTGTAAGAATACCCAGTGCTCTTAACTGTTGAGCAGGAAACAGATCCAGCCAGGCCTGATGGTACTGAGCTGTAATCTCAGCATTTGGGAGGCTAAGGCAGGAAGGTTACCGCAAAAGCCAGGTTGGCCTAAGCAGAGACCCTTTCTCAAAAAGTCTACATATAAATATTAGACCATGTACATTTGTATCATGGGACAGTAGGTGTATGATATTAAAGTTCCCACAGAGATCAGAAGGCATCACATCCTCCAGAAATGGAATGACAGTGTGAGCCACTGCATGCAGGTGCCTAAGAACTGAACTCAGGACCCATGGAACAGCAAGTGTTTTTAACCACTGATTCCAGCCCTTTATTTTTGAGACCAGTTCTCTGAAAAGGGCTGAAGCCTTGAACCTGTGTGGTTCCTGTGGTTTGGATGTGTGCTTTTTAAAGTATTCTATAGTAGCCTGACCATGCAGATATTGTAGACCTTATTGCCAACAGAAAAGACAAGGTAGACCTCTGCTGTGCCCCAGAGCAGTCCAGACCCTCTGGGCCTCTGCTGGCATGCTCTTAGGGTGCTGCTGCCCATTGCTAGGGCCCCAAGTGACTTACAAAGTGACCTCAAAGCTAATCAGACCCAGCTGTGACAGCCACAGGCACCCTTGTTCTGTTAAAAAGAAATATATATATATATATATATATATATATATATATATATATATGTGTGTGTATGTGTGTGTGTATACATATATACATACATCATATATATGTATTCTCTCATTATATATATATAATATATATAATATATATATATGAGAGAGAGAGAGAGACAGAGACAGAGTGTGTGTACTGGGTGTGGCGATGCTTGCCTTTTCTTCCAGCTCTCAAGAGACAGAGCGTGGTGAGTTCAAGGCCAGGCTGGTCTACACAGCAAGTTTCAGGCCAGCCAGCCAGGGAGAAATAGTGAATTCCTGTCTCATTTAAAAATGTGTTATCTAGTCATCTGAACAATCACCCCTACAGTTCAAGTAAAGAAATGAGAAACTTGGAGCCTTCACACACTGACGCGTTTTTGTGGGTAACAATGAGGGCGTGCCTTTGCAAACGGGAAGAGAGGACTGAGAGACTGATCAAACTATTATAAACAGTCTATATTGAAACTGGCCAGGCCCCAGGTGGGCAGCCACCAAGTCCTGTTGGCACTGGCCTTGCCGATCTTGGCCATGGTGATGGAGCGAAGACTTAGCTTCCTAGCTTACGTGGTAAGGTTTTTATTTTCATGACATCTTCTATCATGGTGTTCGGTGAGGGTGAGCCCTGAGTGACTCAGAGCACGTTCCATACTTGCCCGTCCCATGAGCACATGCCCAAGCACGCAGGTACATGGCCTTCCTCTCCAGGAACCCTCACCTCCTCACAGGACTCCTCAAGACTGCAGAAGCCCAAGCCTGGAGCAGAGGTGTGTCTCTGTCATCATGCCTGCCATGTTGACTTAAGGTGCCTCCCTCCCTGTACCTGTTTGAAGTCTAGCCAAGACCTCATTCCCCCCTGTCAGTCCTGTTCTCTGAGACTGTCAACAAGATAGTTTGTCAGAGCAGCCACTGGGGGAGGCACACACGTTCTGAGTGAGGATAAAATCTGAACTAAGACAACTGTCATTAGTACTAAAGTTCACATGCTCCCAAGTGAGGGCCTGATGCTGACCATCTGTCACTGTGGTTCCCCACATCTGGCAGGCAAGGGCAAGACGGAATCTGACAGAAACAGCCGCTGTGATTACCCCCGGCGTGAAAACCAACATGGCTCCTGCTATTTTGAAGACAAAGATTCTTAAAGACAGCAAGAAAGGACTCTTGGAATTGTATCATCCCATCTCTTCAAACGCTCAGGGAAGAGCACAAGGGTGGCCAGATTACTGGCTATACACATGAGCCAAGGGGGAGCTCTCTGAGGATACTACAACCCTTGCCTGGTAAAGCCAACAGCATTCTCAACCTCCAGCTGCTCTGACCCAGCAGCCAAGGGCACCACAGTAGCATGGTCTTGAAGCTCACCTGCAGCTTCAAACAGGAAAATACTACAAGACGACCACTACACAGGCAGGTGGGGGGCTCTGAGCCCCTGCCTTAGGCACCTCAACATGAACAACAATATGGAAACTGGAATCCAGAAACAGGGTCATGGACCCGAGACCCACACTGCCTGGAATCGCCTTTAATAACGCCTTGCTTCCCCAGTTCCTTTCAGAACTCATGGAACAGGAATGGAGAAGTTATCACGACCTGCAAGCAAGATGGAGGACAGAACCTCACATCAGGCCCCCAACTCTCCCTGAGCCATATTGTGCTTCAAGTTCTCCTTTCTGGGAAGTGTTGCCTCTGGCAGACCCTACCTAGGAGCTCGAGAGAGCTTGCCAGCCCTCACTGTGGCCTTTCACGGGGGTCAGGGGACCCTTCAGAGCATGACGTCCATGTCTCCCAGCACTGCCAGTTATATCTTAGCAGAGGGGCCGGGGAGACTGTACCATGTGTTATCCCGTAATGAAGAGCTGTGTCATCAGTGGGCCACTGCTCTCGCCTAAGCTTCCCCTGAAGCAGCTGTCCCCCCCCCCCCACCAGCCACCTGCACGACAGGGTGGTCCTGAGGCACCAACCCTGCTGAGGCAGCAGCAGCCTAGAAAGGCATTTTTTCTCTCTCTCTCAGGCCTTGGAACTGGCAACAGGGAACAAGGACAGAGGAAGCTAAGCTTGAGGTCAAGGAGGATGGATGGAGAGGACAGGGAGTGGGCGGACTCTCTTCCTTCCTCTGTGATTCCCAATGGGACACAAGTCAGTGCTCAAGAACAGTACAGTCTCCCCAGGGGCCTGGAGGGCCTACCAGACATTCTCTGGAAACAAGTTCCCAGCTCCCTGCAGGCTGGCATCACCCAGGAAGTAGGTCAGAGAGTCACCAGTCTTGGGGCAGGTCTGGAACTACCCACTGAACCTTGTAGGTGCCTGGCCTACAAGGCAGGTACAATGGGGCTGAGGCTGTGAGCTGGTTCCACCAGGAGACTAGGAGCCACCTTTCATTAAACTCTGCTTGTCAGTCACTACAGGCATCTACGAAGGTGGCCTCTCCCTTGAGATTCCAGGGCTGCGCAAGAGGTGCTGAGACAGCAGCGGCCAAGACTCCCTGGTCCCTAGAGATCTGTGACCTTGTTTTCTACAGCAGCAGCAATCTGCTGGAGCCGGTAGCCCAGCTGCATCTTCTGGGCAGTGCCATCCTCCTCCAGGGCAGTGATGATCTGAAAGGCAGGACCAAAAGAATCAGAAGAGACTTCTCTGGACCCTACAGTCACCACAGGTAGACTTACTAAGGGGCTGCAGCATTTGGGCAGGGTAGGCAATGGAAATCCAGTGTCTCGCAGATATAACAGTGAGGCTGACTGTGAGTCTCACTGACGAGGGTGAAAACCGAACGGTTGCCTGGCTTGCTTTTCTAGGGTGTCTGAGGCATGGTCTCAGCATAGCCTAAAGCACAAACTTCCTGCCTCTCCAGTGTTGACACAGTTGGGCACCTCCACACGCAGATGTTCCAGAATAGGCCGTCAGGGAATGACACAAGCCACACCACCTAACACTCTTCCCTTGACATGTTCATTTTGTGTAGCAGCCAGCCCTACACATCCACTGGCCTTCTCACAAGGTCTGTCGTAGCCAGCCCCGTTGCCCTTCCTGCCAACTAGTGGCATTTCATGGTTCTCTGTGCCAAGACCAAGAGGATACAGTTTGGGGGACAGATATGGAGGTTGGGGAGAGGAGCTGCCTCTCCTGTGCTCCAATAGGTGGAGGCTGTGTCACCTCTGCCTGCCTGTGCTGGGGCTGGCTTCACACTGTACAAGGCTGGGGATCCTTTGCTTGTTGTTACCAGACCACTCAGCTGAGACCACGACTCAGGTTTCTGTGTTCTCAACGCCAGGCACTGGAGCCACATAATTGTGGTAATTCTTTAGGCACTCATAGATTGACTAACAGTGACACAGATGCACTTAGAACATCAAGGCTGGTCAAGAGAGGCCCCAGAAAGACCCCTCCTGGTTCTGTTGTCCCTTTATCTACCCTCATCCTGTGCTTGACACCTCACCCCTGCTCCCATGGTTTATGACCCACAGTCCAGTCTGTACCCACAAAAGCAGTCATGCCCAGGACAAGGACAACTTTGGAATCTAGGAGAAATGGTAGCTAGGTCGTCTTCCGGCACATCCCATGTACCATCTCCAGATCCTGGCAGATTCTCTGGATGCTCCCAACCACCACAACCACGCCTGGGAAGCCCCACTGCAGAAGCAGGATGGGGAACTGTGAGTACAGGGAGAGCAGAGCCAATGGCACTAATCCAGCCTGTGGGACTCTCACTCAGATTCCCAAGGAGCACACTGAGTTCTGTTAGCCCTGCAGTCGGCCCGGCTGTGCTCACCTGGTCATAGTACTTGTTGATGTACTTGTAGAGCTCGTGCAGAGCTACTCGCGCCCCGAGGTCAGCAGAGCAGTTCTAGGGAAGAGGGCAGATGGAAGTAAAGGAGATGGAGAGGCTGCGGTGGGGAAGAGGCCCAGGACCCCAGCGAAGGATGAGATGAGAGAAGGGGACCTGAGAAAGCACGGGCCCTGAAGTGGGAACAGAGCCCAAGGCAAAGCATGGTGACAGCTCAGGACAGGACAAGGCCAAACCTCCGTGGCAGGAAGAAACACCAGGACTAGCTTCAGCAGGGCTGGAGCTTCCACTGAGCCCTGCCTGCCTCTCCCAGTCAAGGCTAAAGCTAGACATCCCTCCCACTCATTCCAAGTGACTACAGGGCCGTGGGACTAGGAACTGCCTGGGAACTCGGCACAATTTTGCTCTGATCTTACTCAAATGTTTCCTGAGACCATTCCAAAGCTTTCCGTGAGGACATCAAGTCCTTTTCTAGATGGTACTTTGGGGGGGGGGGGGTTAGGGTTAGGGTTAGGAGAAATGGTAGCTAGGTCGTCTTCCGGCACATCCCATGTACCATCTCCAGATCCTGGCAGATTCTCTGGATGCTCCCAACCACCACAACCACGCCTGGGAAGCCCCACTGCAGAAGTAAGTACACTGCAGGGTAAGGGGGAAGAGTTTCAAGATAAGGTTTCTCTGTATAGCCCTGGCTGTCCTGGAACTCATTCTGTAGACCAGGCTGGCCTCAAACTCAGAAATCCAGTCTAGACAGTACTAATGGTGCAGCCAAAGTAACTCATGGAACTCTTAGGGGGACCAAGAAGGGTTTGGCATAATGTACCCCAAAAGTATAGCTGTGTTGGTATGGGTGTTCTCATAGTCAGTTAAGGAATAGTTCTCATGTGGGTGTGGAAGGTGAAACATGTTCCAGAACAGTGGGTAACATGGCCAATAAGTCAAAGGCTGGGCTGGAGAGATGGCTCAGGGGTTAAGAGCACTGACTGCTCTTCCAGAGGTCCTGAGTTCAATTCCCAGCAACCACATGGTGGCTCCCAACCATCTGTGATGAGATCTGATGCCCTCTTCTAGGGTGTCTGGGGACAGCTACAGAGTACTCATCTAAAATAAATCTTTAAAAAAAAAAAAAAATAAGTCAAAGGCTTAGAGTTGCCTCATCCACTCTGTAGACCCCAAGGCTGCATGCACACAAGCACCTGGTAGACCAGACTAGGTGACAGCTTTCCAATGAGACCCCTGGTCATTCTAATGACATGACAGGTCTGGCCTTTTGCAGGAAGACAGGAACACTCTGCCTGTATGATAACAGGGTGTGTCCTCTCCCAGGTAGATCACAGAGGGGTGACAAGGACCTCTCTACAAATGAGACGTAGGAAGGGGAGGCCTTACCCGGGACAGCTCTGCCAAGACTGAGTTCATCTCTTGGTCACTGGCTGGGACAGTCTGTCTGATGTCTGCATAGTACCTGCCAAAAGGTCCGGGATGGCAGATGATAAATAATCAGAACCTACTTCCTTGGTCCCACCAGGGCCCACCTAGGGCCTCAGCTGCATACCTGCCTCTCCAGACCCACTCCCTCCCCAGTACCTTTCCACCATCTGTTTGTAACGGGGAATATCTCGAGCGTACAGAAGCTTGTTGATGGGAGAATCCTGGATGCCAGCAGGAGGGCAGGAGAGAAGGAAGGGTCAAAGTTCAGAAGGTCATCAGCTCCTGGGGCTCCCAATATGATCAGTTTTATAACAAAACATTCCAGAAACCTCCCAGTTCCCAGCAAACCAGGACAGTTGGTCACACTGACCCACTTCCTTGTTTTTCTTATGTTACCTTTGTGTTTGTATGTGTGCATGTATGTGTGCAGGTCAGAGGACAACTTACAGGAGCTGGCTGTCTCCTTTCAGCACATGGGTCCCAGGGACTGAACTCGGGTCATCAGGGCTGGCAGCAGGGGTGCCCCCCTCCACTCTGCTCATCCCGAGACTGACCATGGCCACTTTCTAGGGAGCATGTGGGATGAGGCCTGCCATGGTAATGCCTTAAGTCAGAGGCTGCCTCAGACCATCTTTTCCTTGCAACTTTGAGGAAACCCTGAAGATCTGTGCACCAGACACTCCATAGCCACCAGCTATGTGGGTGACCCTATTGTCCCTGTTGTATCCCTTCCAGCCTGCTCACCCGGCCCAGCTTGTGGTCGGCCAGGGTGCAGGCATCCATGAAGGTCTGTGCAATGACAAGGAGCACCGCGTCCATGTTATCTGAAGTCTGCACATCGAACACAAACTGTGGGTTCTTGATGATGTTGATCCAGAACCTCAGCGGCAGGCTGCAAATTGGGGGAACGGGGGCCAGTGACTATGCTGTGGAGGCCGAGGCCGTCACATATGTCCTGAGCCGTTCCTCCCATACCTGTTGGTCTTCCAGATGTGGATAGTATCCTGGTCAGAGATGCCATGCTGCTGGGCTTGTTCATCCAGCAGGTCAAAGAAGTATTTCACAGCCAGAGGCACAGGGCGGCTGGTGCTCAGAATCACCTGGAACAGGTCATCCACAAACTTCTGCAGTGTGCCCTGTGAGGAAGAGAAGGAAGCAGAGAGCCCAGTTAGGATGGAGTCCTGGCATCAGCCAGCCTTAGGCAGCTCATGGCACCCCCCCATGCAAGCCCCACACTACCCCCATGTCCCATGACAGCCCAGACCCCATTGTCCATTCTCTCCCAGACCTACCTTCATGGATAACAGGCGTGTCAGGTAGATCTCAGGGATAGCCTTGGCTCGCTCACGCTCCCCACCCCGAAGGCTGCCCCTCCTTGGCCTGGGAGGCTCTGGTTCATCACTCGGCTTTACCAGGTGCCAGGGCCGGATGCCCCCCTCATCTACATCCTCCAGCATTGGGGTCCCTATGCCAAGATGTAAGAGTTTGGTGGCCCTCGCATGGTGCCACCTCCTCTTGGGAACCCAAGTCCAGTTAACTCCCCCGGAAGTGAGGGGACCTGGGTAAGGCTCCTCTGAGAAGAGAAAGATACTAGCTCCACCTCAGTCCACAGGGCCTCTCTTGTTCCTCAGGACTGGGCAATACAAATGCAGAAAATTACAATGAGGAAGAGGAAGAGAAAGAAGAGGGGGGGAGGAGGAGGAGGAAGAAGAGGAGGAAGAGGAGGAAGAGGGGGAAGAGGAGGAAGAAGAGGAAGAGGGGGAGGAGGAAGAGGAGGAGGAGGAGGAGGAGGAAGAAGAGGAGGAGGAGGAGGAGGAGGAGATACTCACGTTCTCCAGGGACATAATCCTGGTTTTCCCTAAGAATATGCTTGGTGAGGCAGGGGACAAGGGCCACCGTTGCTCCATCTGGGACCTGCTAACCACAGCTGTGGTCACCAGCTGTGACCCTTCTGTCAGTCAGTCTTAGCCTACCCTACTCAACCTTCAGCTCCCATCCTTCCCACCTTGTAATGCTGTAGTGTATTCAGACGCCTCCACAGACCCTGGAGTTCAGAAGTGACATCCTCATCAGAAAGGATAAGGTGCCCAGCCACGCCAGACCGCCATTCTGTAAGGGCAAGAGAGGACTTGGCACGGGGCTCCCAGGATCTCTTCCTGCCATGCAGCCCATCTTATCCTAGGTGGAGACATGGCCCCTTCACCTGGGGCTAGCCTCACCCATGCCCTTGAAGGACCAATCTTGGGCCAGCTCAGGCCCAACGCCATCTCAGGATCCTCAAACTACCCGGCTCCTAATCCTTACCAACATCCAAGGTGCGAGAGTCGGGCCGCTGGGCAAGAGGCACTCCCTTATAAAGCTGGTCTAGCATCTTCTCCTTGGCCTGGGAGATGGTGTCACAGTCCAGGACTTTCACAGGTACACCCTGGGCTTCTCCTGCCCCAGGCCCCACAGCCAGAAGAGCATTCAAGGTCTACACAAGAAATGTGAGATTTCAGGATTTGTTCCACATGCTGGATGACCAAGACACAGGTCAAGAGCAGGGACAACCATGAAGAAACCACAGCCCCCGAGCCCACTCCGGTACTAAGCAGTCCTTAACTCTCTTCACCTGTCTGCCTTTCACTTGATACAAATGCTCATGGGGTGACTAGGTGAACCCCCAGGTGAGCACCCAACCCTCTTTTATGCCTGAAGGAAGTGTGTGTAAGCCAGGACTCCCTACACAACATGGACAAGGAGGGTTGGGTCCTTCAAGGAAACCCTTGTGAGTAACAGAGAGGAGCTTCAGGCAAGTCTGTGGAGTGCCTACTGGTTTAGAGGACAAGGCTGCATCCCTGGTGAAATGGCAAGATTCTCTGGCACAGCACAGATCTGTGGTTCCATCCTAAGTCAGGGACCCTCTGAGCTTCCCAATTTTCAATCCCACAAAATGAAGAGTGTCACTCCGTGGAAGAAGGATGTTTACTAGCTTGTGGGAGACTATGAGTTCCTACCACCATTAAATGAATAACAGCCTCCCTCCAGCAGGGAGTGAGAAGTCGGGTGGGCTCCATATCCAGGGCAGACCACAGGCGGGTACAGACTGATGGTGTAGAGAACCCCTTACCAGGGGACGGTATTCCACATCCTCTCTGAGCAGGCGGTTGTCATTCAGTGTGTATTTGGCTTTGCCAGTCACACTGTCCACGGGGCCCTTGTCCACTTGATGCTTAATCCCTCTGAACAGCATATACAGAGGCTCTCCTACAGAGTCCTGAGAAAGTGTGGGCAGTCAGGGCCTCTGGCAGGAGGCAAGCATACACGGGACATGTTTTGTTGGGTAATGTCTTTGCTCTGGCACAGATGCGCAAGCTAAATGAATTGCTGGAGGCTTAGTGCTCTAAAGGGCCGGACCCTCCCTAATGAGGAGCTGTCAGCCCTCCCTCACCCTCACAAAGGTGTAGAGGCAGATGGACATCCAGTTGGTGAGCAGCTTCTCCACCACGGTCTCTGTCCTGAGAGACAGGAAGGGAAAGCCAGGTTCAGCAGGGACTCGAGGACTCCATTCCACACGCTCCACACCCAAGCCCCTGGCTCTACCCCTGGCTCCAGCTGTCTGTCACCCTGACAGCCACTTACCTGCGCAGCATCAGCTTGGGGTTCTTGGCTACATACTGGGCTACCAGGTCACTGAGCAGTGTACGAAGGATGTCTGTGAAATATTCAAGCTTCCCGTGAAGTGCAACAGTGAGCAGAGATGCCACGTAGGCCCGGTCCCGAGCAGAGAAGGTACGCTGACTCTCCAGTGTGTGGATGAACTAAGGCCAGGGAGAGAGTGAAGGGGAGGTTTAGAAACAGGGAGACTAGGAGCAAGAAGGGATGGGGCAGCCTGGCTGGGAGCACACCTTGGTAAGGAAAAGCTTGCTGTTTAGCAGGTTGGAGAGCTGCCCCAGGCCCTGTTCCACAGTGGGTCGCCTGCTGTCAGGCACACCGAGGTCCCTGTGCAAGGGTGACTCCCGGTGCCCAGGGAAGAAGACCCTCTCAGCATACACTTTGTAGTCAAGGAAGGGGATGCCGCTGCCAAGGAGGTCACTGGTGAGATCGGTCATCTCTGTCATGAGGTCTGTTGAGCACAAGAGTGTCCAGTGGATCCCATGTGACCAGAGCAGCCTTGGGCAGAGCCCCAAAGGCTACTCCCGCTCTGGAGCCGCACCTGTAAACTCCTTCTTACAGCGGTCCCGCACACTGCTCTCCAGATTCTCCAGCTGGATCTGCACTTTCTTATAGTCCCTCAGGGCCTGCTTGCTCTTCCTCCTACCAGCACCAGGTGCAGAAGGGAAAGGTCAGCAGGCCAAAGCCCTTGCTAGGCTCTACTTGGTTCAGGCCTGTTCAACTCTATTCCAGGCCAACCCCAACCTGGTCTACCAGTATAACCTGACCATGCCCAAGCCAGCCTGACCCAAAACAATCTATCCTGTCTCGTTCCCATCAAACCACATCTACCCATCATTCAGCCTGAGTTAGCAAGCCCTGGACATACATGTCATATAGAGCCCACAAGCTGATTTTATAACCACAGGTTTGTTAGAACTCAGCTATACTCAAAGGTTTATATATTGTTCATGCCCAAGGGCTGAACTGAGTATTGCGGGAGACCGCCAGGCCTGTTCCCTTATGTAAAATATTTGCAGAGTGGCGCTAGAGAGATGGCTCAGTGGTTAAGGGTGCTGGCTTCTGCTCTTCCAGAGGACCCAGGTTCAATTCCCAGCATCCACATGGCAGCTCACAACTGTCTGTTAAGTAACTCCAGTTTCTGGGGATTTGGCATCCTCATACAGAAATATATGCAGGCAAACACCAATGCACATAAAATAAAAATAAATCTTAATATATGTGTACACACACACACACACTTCTTGCAGAGCCCTGCTCTCATCTGTGCCTTTTCTGTCCAGCCATGC
The DNA here is from genome assembly GCF_011762505.2 of Arvicanthis niloticus. Classification (NCBI taxonomy): domain Eukaryota; kingdom Metazoa; phylum Chordata; class Mammalia; order Rodentia; family Muridae; genus Arvicanthis; species Arvicanthis niloticus. The sequence goes on along the minus strand of NC_047678.1, from coordinate 29,221,511 downwards.
CATGCCTACTTACCTGCCACAACTGGCTCTACCCACCTGTATATGAGGACAATGATGATGACACCGAAAGCCAGGAGAGACGTGCCCACTCCCAAGCCCACTTGGGCTGCCACAGGAAAAGCCACGGGGCTCTCACCATCGTACTGCACATGACCCAGGGAGAAGCGCAGGTTCCCCATCTGTACCTGCATGAGAAGCTACCTGTGAGCCAGAGCCCCAGAGAACATAATGCCCAACCTTGCCCAGGTCCTGCCTACTGACCGTGAACTCAGGCAAAGCATCTGGTGCCTCTCGGAGGGCATGGTGATGTGGCAGGGGCTGCTCCACAGGGGGCTCACAGTACAGGTGGTGCCGGGTCAGCGTCTTTACCACACAGGGCCCATCTCCGATCATGGCCACCACCTCTTCCTTAGACATGGCGAGATCCAGATTTTCCCCCTGGAACATTGGGTCACTGATTTGTTTCTCAGAACACTTACCGCCTCAGCCTGTGTTCCCAAATGTGAGAGGGATGGTCCTAAGACTATCTTTCAGCCCTGTTTTCCCTGTGGTTGGAGTGAACGGTCACAAAGGTGTCCCTCAGACTGCTCACCAAGACTTCTTTGTGCTTTCTTACCTTTCTTCTCACAGCTGAAACTCTGGAGAACCTAAAACAGTTCCCCATAGCCTGGGCCATTAACGGAGTTACCCTCAGCTAGGTGATGTTGGATCGTCTGCCTGTGGCCTGTCCATGTGTCTACACATGTATGGACTACTTACCACGTATGTCACAACAAGGGTCTAGTATTATCCACATAAGCTCAGTTGCCAAATGAGGATCAGCCTGTTACCTAATGTATAACACACTACCCAATTAGTGAATATGCCAAACCATTTACTTAACCAAACAGATCCCTTCAGGGAGCATGGGGACCCAGGCCACCAGTCAAACCCCTGGCAGGACCTGCTGGGTCCTGTGCTGTACCAACCACTTCAGATTCTCTCAGCCTGCTCTTTCAACCCTGACCTCTCCAGCATATACATACTGTTCTATAGAAAGCCCAAGAAGGTATATTACCTCCACAGAGAACACACTCCCTGGCTTGTGCCGGAACGGTGTGGTGGGATCCTCGGGGTTGAGGGAACGCAGGGTGGGATCAGCCTCATAGGAGAAGGGTGTGGGGCTCAGTGCAGCAAAGTCAAAGACCATGTTGTCAAGGATAAACTCCACCTGGACCCAAGGGTCCTGGGGTGGGCCAGGGAGAGCAGGTGTGTGGCACATGAGGAGGTGGGAGGAGTTCACAAGACATGGCTCCTCAAACTGTAGAGAGGACGAGGGGTGATCAACTGAGGCACCTCGTGAGATGTGAGGCTGAGCAAAGGTGGGAAGCATCTCCTTTGGTACCAACTACCCGTGGCTGCCCATGGGTGAGGGGAGAGATGGCCAGCCTGGTGCAAGCAGGAGAGACTCATGGGTATGCTACTGAATGATGGCTTTGGAGCCACGTACTTTCTCACGGACCACCTGGTGCTTCTGTCCAAGGCCCTGGCCATGCTGTAGCACTCTTGGGACCACAGTCACTCTGATTCTTGGCATCTGTACCACATCCAGATTCTGGCCACGGACCCATATCTCACGTCCTCCGCTGAAACATAGCCCAGGAGCCATTCATGACTTGCATGGCCCAAACCCAGCCAGCTCAGCCCCAAACCCAAATTGGTTCATTCATGACCCATTCTGTCAACAGTAAGGAGTTCACAGTCTCTATTCCCCGAACCCCACCTCCCCTATTGTGAGAACTGCAAAGACCTTCCAGACATGCATTGGCCCCCACACCTGAAGAAGCTCTTGGCGGGGCCCACTGAAGTGATGTTGGGGTCTGACGTATACTTGAATTGGCCGTGCTGAAGCTTCCGCTCAGTGGCTCCAAACAAGACAGTCACTGGAAGTTCGGCTGGCATGGGGTATGGGCTGGTCTCGCAGTGTAGCTGCTCAGACTGCTGCTCCAGGAGCCTGAGTGGAAGGTAGAAGATAACCCAGATCCAGGAGCTAGGCACTCACTCAAATCTTGGCTCTTAGGTTCCTCACACTTTCCACTGTGTAGCTCTGGAAGCTGTACTTCTACCACAGCCCTGGTTTCTGGAAAGCTGGCTAGAACCTTCCGGGGGTGGGGGGCAGACTTAACCCAATCCACACTGGCTTTTCCCAGCACCCCATCTCCTCCCTGGGGTGTGTGGGTTTTGTAGAACAAGAAAGTGGCCCTTACAAGTGGCAAGGCTGGTCTCCAACCACCACACGAATGTCCTCTAGCCGCCCAGTCAGGAGTTTAGAACCATGCAGAGTAAGGTGGGTCCCTCCAGCTCTAGGGCCACGGGCTGGGAAGATGGAGTGTACTTTTGGATCCTATAGGAAAGAAGTTGGGGACAGATAGACAAAATCAAGATGACAGAAGCCAGGGCACCTCAGACAAATAAGGGAGCCTCAGGACGGGGAGCCTTATGAAGGCAAAACCAAATAGCCTGAGGCATCCGCAGAGGGAGAGGCCTACAGGCAGCTGGAGTGATTTAGCATTCACACACCTGATAAGCAAAGTTGAACTCTGAGACACCGTGTCCTCTTCCAGGCACCTCCACTGCCACAGCACCGGTCACCTCCTCTCCGCTGGTTCCCGTGATGCACACAAGACTGTAGGCACAAGACAGGCATGCATGGCAATACCAGGCTGCACAGAAGTCCCTCAGAGCGACCTGGCAGATCCTCTTCTGGCCACACGGCCAGGTGTTCTGCCTTCCCCATCCTCATAAGATGTGCCAGCTGTGTCAGCACTCTGGCTTTGAAAGCAACCCATTTATGGCACACCAGCAAGCCTTGGCATCGGAGAAGCCACACTCCTGCTTCAGCCATTCAGGCACACCCTCTAGCAAGTGCATTTCCCTGATGTGACAGAGGTTTACAAAGGAGCCCTGGAGAGCTGATTTGTGGTCAAGCAGGTGGGTAAGAGAGCCTCACCAGCCACCCCCAAGTCTCCCTTACCACTATGTGGTCAGTACCCACTTGCAAAGTGATGGGAACTCGATCTGATCCTAAGCAAAAGATCCCTAAAAGCCTCTAGTCAGAATAGGGGCGGATGTGAGCAGTCGAAGAAAATGCTGGTTCTTAGCCAGAAAACAGAAGCCTGGGGCACATGAACTCCCAGAATGTTAAGTCTACAGTGGTTAACATTGTCACGGTTATACAAATACTGGCAAAACAGAGCGACTGGTGTGAACTAGCCAGGGAGGCTCCAGCATAATACATTTTACACTTCATAAATCACTTCATAAATTACCTAAGTCTGGCGGTTCTAGAATTATTAATACCGTAGAGGGTCTGGAAGTTCTCAGTTACCAGCTGGAGGAAAAGGGCATGCTTCTGCAAAGTAACCGCTTGGTTAAAATACAAATTATGGAGCTCTACGACAGTTGTTCTGAGGGGACAGTAAGGGCTTGCCCTGATATCGTGCCAGGTTTGGTCTTGCTGCTTGTGAACATCTCCTGGAGAATGTTCTACATCGCCCGTGGTACTCTGAAGGTGTGCCACACAGCCTCTCCTGAGGGCCCAGCCAGGGCAGGCCTTGGAGAAGTAATACATCTAAGAGGAGCCACCAGCAAGCTCCAGGCAGTGATTCTGCCCGACAGACTAAAATGATCCCCAAGCAGCCTGGGCCAAGGCTCTGCAGCTATACACAGGAAGCCAGAGCTCCAGGCCATGGTAACCCAGCACTAAGGCCCTGACACCGTAATCAAAGATGGGAGAAAGGCAGGCAGATACATGGAGGAAGGAGGTCCCCAACAGGAAGCCATCTAGCCACAGTGCCTTCCCATGTTGGGCCCAAGCAGCTCACCTACTGGAGACATCGTATTCCCCTGCATCCACAGCACAGGGCACTCCAGCCACCCTGACCATGTCCAGGACGTCCTGTACGTGTTGGCCCAGGTTGGAGCCCTTGATAGTGACACGGGTGCCTCCGTCTATAGGTCCAGTCAGGGGCTCCACCTGTTCCAAGACAAGGACATTCACCTCTACTTACCTCTGGTCTGAGGCAGCCCCCACCTATTTTGAGTTCTGTGCATCCACAATACGGACATCCTCCCTCTAAGAGCAGCCGTGAGGAAGAGAAAGGATGTGCCAGCACTCCAACATACCGAGTGAATGAGAGGTGCAGGGCACTGAGTAGCCACAGTCTCGGCTTCATTACAGGCTTCCCGGGCTACACAACGCGGATGCTCCCCTTCACACCACACACAGTCATACTGAGGCATGGCAGTTTGGCAGCGGCTGCAGTCCCCGTGTCCCACAGAGCAGTCATACAACACCACTAGAGACAGGGGGAATGAAATGTAATACAGAGAGAGCCTTGAGGAGCCCTGATACCGCAACAGCCCGCCCTGTGGTCCCCGGGCGGCTCACCGTGCAGCCCATCGGCGCTGTCCACACGCAGACCACCCGCCCAACGCAGGAACAGCCCCACCTGGAGTTCTGGCTTCAAAGCTTCATAGCTGAACTGGAGAAACAGGAGTGAAGTCAGAGCCTAGAGTCTGGGTCAGGCCTGGGGTGTGGCTCAGAGAAGAGACCAAAATGACTAGTTAGGGGAGCAGAGTCTCAGGCCAGAACTGGAGTTCAGGGATCCCAGGGTGAAAGGGCAGGAGATCAGCAACGGAACGGGAATACAGAACCCTGACGAGAGACAGGGACCCCACGAGGCATGTGGCTCAGCCGGGGTGTCCATCTACTGTCCAGGGTCAAAGCCTGGCCCGCGGCCAGCGTCTGTGCCCACCCGTGGTCCGCACCTGGTGCTGCTGGCACTTGGCACGGCACCAGGTGTCTGGAGGTGGCTCACACTCCACCTGAGCCTCCACCGCCACCTCGAGACCCTCCAGCTCCAGCACACACTCGCTGCTCCTTGGGCCATCCTGGGGGCAGAGGACATGTCGCTCAGGCATCTGAGAAGCTGGGCCCTGTAGGCTGCAGGACAGGCCCTGCCCCAGTACAGCCCAAGTCGGAAGAGAAAGCTGGGGCTGGCAGTGTCTTCTTCCTGCTTTCTAAGACTTGGGTAGACTCTGTCAAGTAGTCAAGCAGCTTGAAGGGAAGGTTGCTAGCTGGATAGGCAAACACACCTGGAAGAGCCACAGGTTCCTGCCTCGAAGCTGGACTTCCCGTTCCACATGGACCGGTATCAGCAAGGAGCCTTGGACAGTCTCCACACAGGGGCAGGAGCTCACCCTCTGATTCACCTCTCCCTGCAGGCACCAAGGGTGAGGCAGTCTGTGGCTCCCACCCTGACCGCCTCAGTCCTCTACCTTGCTTGGCTCCATGGTAACACTCTGTCCTCACCCTCCCAAAGGAGAATCCCAGGCTGAGGGGAATGGCTGTGTCTCCCCCTTCCCTCCCGAGGCCTCCTTCCTGGGCTGGACCTCACCAGCTCCCAGAGCCCGGGGGTGTCGTACTGGTAGTCGAGGCTGGACAGGAGGATGAGGGGGGCAGGAGGGCCCTCGTGCTCTGCTGAGTCTCCATCACCTGAGAGGAGTGTGGAAGTGGAGAAGGCGGGCGTGTCACCCCCCATCCACTCATCCGCCTCGGGCAGCTCGCCGCCTCCTTTGGTGAGCCAATCCAGAACAGGCTTCATGGAGCCAGTGGCCCCTGGGAAAGTGGTGACTGGAACAGTGCCAGGGGGCTGCTGGTCCAGAGCCACCATGGAAGGCAGAGCCTCAGGGCCAGGCTCTGCAGGGGATACTGCAGCTGCATCTGAGGGGAATGGGTAGGAGGCCAAGAGGTCCTCAGGTGTGGTCAATGGTCCCAAGTTAGTGGGTGCGGGGACAGTGGTTCCAGGTATGGTAGGGGGGTCAGGGGGGAGGGGCTTCTCGTGGAGAGGTGACTCTGTGGAGGTAGGGGAAAGTATGGGGCCAGGACCTGCCCATGGGCCCCAGAGGCTGAGCCGGGAAGGCTTGGCCCCAGGTAGGACATCTGAGGCTGTGGAGGGGGCCTTAGGCTCTACTGGGAAGGTGTTGGGAGTAGGAGTGACCGTGGCTTTGGGAACTGTGGGTGGGAAAGGGGTGAGTACATCCCCTACAGGAGGGATTAGGGGGAGAAGTGGGCTCTGAAGGGGAAGGCCAAGACAGACAGGAAGGCCACTCAGCAGGCAAGTGCAGGAGCAGGCAGGCAAGGGTATATTAAGAGGGGAAAAGACCGAGGAAGAGAGAAACAAAAACATCCCATTAATTCTCTAAGGCAGAAACACAGAGGGCAGGCTCCGGGGGTCTGTGCTGAGGTGGAGAACCAAGGCCACACCTCTCGCCTCTCAGCTTAAATGTCCTCCCAAAACAGATGGGATGGACAAGCAGCATTCTCCAGTGAACTGTCACACAAAGCAGCTGGGGTGCTCAGGACAGAGCTCCACAGGAGGCTGGGAGGCACACAGATCCCAGGCCATTAGAAAACCCTCTCCCTGGGAGCCCCTAACTCCACCCCCACCATACTGCATCCTGGAGTCCCACTAACCTGTTGGCTTGCCACCATAGGCCCAGCGTCACATGAGGCCTTGTGCGTGCACAGCTGCTGCCACACACACCAGTTACAGCCCCAGCGGCTGCTCACACAGGCCCGGCACCTGCGCACAGTGCAGTCAGTCAGTCATGAACCAGAGACTGTCAAAGGGGAGGAGCCCAGAGCTGGGGACAGGGAAGGTAAGGGACTCACGGTGCAGATGGGAAAAACTCAGTAACTGCCATGCAGTCATAGAAGGAGAGAGAGGTGTTGGCGATCACCACAGCACCAAACCTGAGCTCCACATTCACAGAGATATGGTCTGCAAAATGAGGAGAGCCAGAACTGAAGGGTGGGGATGGCTGGGGAGCCACATGGAATGAGGCTGGTACCCCAAACAGAGGCAGGAACTAGGGTCAGAGGACAAAGTTCACAGGACATAGCACCGATACTGCGGTCCTGGAGCCAGTAAGGGAACTCGGAGCACACCCAGGACTATTTCTGGAGTCACTTCTCATCCCAGTAAGACCTCTTAGAGCAAGATGGAAGCAGGGCGGGGCTCCCAGGTCCAGGGCTGGCCCCTTCTCTCACCCACCGGCTCCTCTCTGCAGCACTGGGGCCTCACGAGGGTCTGGGGAGGGACACATCACACCAGAACTTGTCAGTAGAGCAGGACTCTGTTGGTCTCCAAAGTAGCAGAAATATGACTCCCCTGGCCAGAGAGATGGCAGGCCTGGCACCGACAGGAAAACCTACAGAGAAAGCCAAGGGCACACTTTGGCACCATTTTCATAGTAAGCTACGAACTCTCATTTACGGGCCTCAAGTACACACTCTGGCCTTGATTGATAACAGATAGAGAAACCCAAGGCCTAAGAGAAATGGCTGAGCAAGGACATGTGGTATTTGATGAAACAACACAAAAATCCAAGGTCTCCATCCATCTCCATAGCTCTCCCCACTCTGATCATTCACCTCTCTCCTCTCTTCCCGACTGATATTTGCAGGGCTCACAGCCACCACTCGAAGACAGCCCAGTTCTGACTGGAAGCTCCAAAGCCACTGCTCTGGACCCTGGTCCCTTGAGCACTCCGACCGGCGACTGCACCTAAGAAGAACCAGCACATAACTATGACCCTCCAGCAGCCACCAAGGATTCACATAGCAGAGACATCTATAGGCCTGGGACCCTCCCTGGTCACAGCCCTTACATGGAGTTGATACCAGGCTCTATGGCAGGGAAACAAAGCCCTGGGTAGGGGATAAAGAGCTGGGGGCTGAGAGTCAACCGACAAGGTCAACAGTCTTGTCTAAGGCGGTTACAAAGGCACAAGCCCAGGTTGGGGATTTGGTAGAACTAACCTGCCCAGGAGTACACACCATCCACAGTAAGGGTCTCTGTGAGCAAGGCAAGAGGCACAGTCCAGGTGCTGAGCACAAGGGGCCACGGGAACCTTCACAAGCTGTGACAGCAAAGACGACCTGAGGCTTGCAATCTGAAAGCCTCACCTATGGGTCGCAGTACCTGCCTAGAGACCCCTCCCAGCCATCATCCCCTGGCCTGTGTCCAGGACTTACAGTAGTCTGAGTTGCTACATAGAGATGCTCAAAGGTACCATCAAAGGTAAGATCTCTGTTCACGGCAGATCCCGGCTGGATGCTCTGTTTAGAGTATGGGGCAACACTTCTTCCAGGGCCTAAGTAGACCTAAGATGAAAGACCAAAAGGTCTGGCACCAAGCCCAAAGCCACAAACTTAAGACCTTCCTCCATTTAGAACTGAAACAATTTACGAATAAGAATTTTCTCTCTGGACAGGTGTGGAGGGAGCCTTCAATACTTGTACTCTGGAGACAGAGACAGGCAGATTCCTGTGAGTTTGAAAACAGCCTGGTCCAGACGAGTTCCAGGCAAGACAGGTTACTATAAGCAGCCTTGGGTAAGGTGTATGTGTATGTGAAGAAAATCACAGGTAAATACCACCCAACCCTCAGAGGAATGGCGAAGACAGCTGGGGTGGCACGTGGCATGTCACACATCACACATCCCAGCCTCAGAACTTCCAAAGGACATACCCTATGCAACTGTCCTTGACTGTCACCCAGGAAAGCAATAGTATGTCCATCCTCCATGGTGACAGCCACAGCTGTTAGCTGAACCCCTGGCAGCTCCAGAATCGGTGTGGCTTCCAAAGGGACACAGCTGACCATGGGACTGGGTGTGTGGTCCGAGCCACATGGAAAAGCATCTGGGGTGTCCTACAGGTAGCAAAAAGCATCACTGAGACCCTGCCTAGATAATCTCCCAGGACAACCACCACCTAGGCCCTAGTCTCTGCCAGCCGTCTGGACAGTCCTGCCTTGGGCAGCATACTACTGTAGCCTGCTCCTCAGCCTTACCTCAGTGCACTTCCATCCCAAGTTTCTAGTGGTTCTATCTCCTCTTCCCCGCCCCCCCCACCTTGTCTGTGGCCCCATCTTCTGCCATCCCCATTCTACCCTTTCCCTAGAGCCCCAAACACTCTTAGCTGACTTCTACAAAGTCACTTCTTATCATAAATTCATTTATTTTATGAGTACACTGCTATACTATCTTCAGACACAACAGAAGGGGGCATCAGATCCCATTACAGATGGTTGTGAGCCACCATGTGGTTGCTGGGAATTGAACTCAGGATCTCTGGAAGAGTAGTCAGTGCTCTTAACCACTGAGCCACCTCTCCAGGCCCCCGAAGTCACTTCTTTGGCATCCAACTCAAGCTCACTCCTGTACTGCTCCCTGCCAAGAGGCCTCTTCTTGCTTAGATCTAAAAGGAATCTAAAAGGAAGCACCTGGCACCTGTCATGAGTGTCACTCCACCTAGTCCCAGCTCCCCTCGGACTTTCTGGGCAAGTGCTTGATGGCAAACGCCTAGACTCACCACTGGCAGCTGTGCACAGTCGGAAATGACGTCATATGCAATGTCGGCCACCTTGGTCCCGTTCTCAGCACGGCCTTCCCGGGTGTAACAGGCATCTCGAGTATAGTTAGCAAGCTGGTCTACCTCATCCAGGGGGAAGGCACAGAGCACAGAGGTTCCAGATGCCCCTGTAGATGCTGACAGGGGCCAATCCACAGTGGGAGGAGCCACCGAGGAGAAAGCTGCAAAGAGTACTTCCCCACGGGCCACCTCCTTGGATGTGGCTACAGCTGCAGCCTGGAGAAGACCATAGGTACCACCCTGGCAGGCCAGGGGCAATTCCACATAAGAGTAGTAATGCTGGTCCTGAAGGCACACGCGGGACACATAGGCACGGAAAGCTCTAGAAGGGGCCTTCAGGTCTCGCCTCAAGAACAGGAAGTATGCACTGGCCCCACGTACAAAGGCACTCACGAAGTGGTGGCTGTACTCGGAGAGGCGGCCCACTGCCAGCTTGGCTGTTTCTTCATAAGAGAAGGCAGCTTGGGGGTCCGGTGGCCGCAAGGCTCGGGTTGTAATGGGAGGAATCCCACCACCTACACCTCTGCTAGTGTAACCCCGCCCCACAAACAGGAGGGGCTCCCCTGCCAATCCCTGGGCCACCAGCCCCACTGTGCTGACTGCAGGGTCATTTGCAGCCACATACTGTGTGTCCCCAGGTCGCTCTGGCCGTAGCAGCAGCTGACTGATCTGTCCCAGGCTCCGTAGCTCACAGATGCCCTGGTGTACGCTCCCACACACTACCAGAGCCTCTGGGCTCACCAGGAGCAGCTGGTTAGGGTTGTTAGTAGGCTGGGCTTGGGGACATTCATCAGGTATCACAGGTGGCAGGCAATCCCGGCTGTCATTCACAGGGCCTGTGGACACCACGGCTTCCAGCTGCAGCCCAGGGCTCAACTGGAACAGGAAGTTGGTGGCCCCTACATAGAGGGCACCTGAGGTGGGATCCCTTGCCAAGTGTTGTAGATGTGTGCCATTGGCAGTGAAAGCAGCTGGTAAAGAGGACTGCAGGGTGACGACACACCCGGCCCAGAACACCTGGAGAAGAACTGGGCCGAGGACAGACATGGTCACCTGGCAGAGAGAAGGGTTGGGTAAGACTTGAATGACCAGCAAAGTACTTGGAAGCCACTGCTAAGGGACAGGACTGTGGCACCAAGGACCAAGATACTTCTCCTAACCTGGGCCCTAACTTCTCCTAACTCAGAGATTCCTAGTATTTACTAGGCCCAGAGGCCCAGGGTGATCCCAGATCTGCAGTTACTGGGCAGACACAGGGACATTTCAACCCCACCCCTTCTCTGTAGACACTATGCTCTCAGGGGACCTGTACCTGCCTATACTCTACCCTAGCTCTACATTCAATATTGTTCCTTCTAAACCCTGCTCTCTGAGTCAAGTGAGGTGGCAAGGTCTCAGAGGAGGGAGAGGGCCCCCTCTCTATGGCTGATGGAATTCTTGGGTAGGATTAGGAAGTCTTATAGACCACCAGCATGTCATAACAAAGCAAGAATTAGGTGCAGGGGTGGGTGTGGTGGTGCACACCTTTGATCCCATCACTTGGGAGGCAGAGTCAAATGTATCTTTTTGAGTTTAAGACCAGCCTGGTATATATGGTAAGTTCCAGGACCACCACATAGAAAGACCCTGTCTCAAATCAACAACAAAAGAAAGAAAAGAATTGGATGCAAGACCTTTTAGGCCAGGAATCCAGAGGGTGATAACCAGAGGACCAACAGGCCATGCTAGGATGAGCAAAGGTGGAAAGATGGGGCCCCACACTGGGGAAACCTGGGCCGCAGGGAGAGTCAAACTATTCTCTGTTTCGGGGGAAGTCTGGCTCACCTGGCAGGGCCGGCTGGATCAGCAGACAACGGCATGACCTGAGCAGGAGTCACCTAGCCAGTGGGGGGAAAGCAGAGTATGAAACTGGGGGGCTGGGCTGCAGGCATGTGGGAGCCCTGGACTCCCCTCCCCACTACCCAGTCTGCCTGTGGAGCCCAGCCTAGCTTGGCCCTCAGCCACCAAACACATTCCATAGAGGACGCCTCCTCAGAGCCCACACGGGGAGAGGGAGGGCGGCAGAGCCAGGCACCCAGGGGCCTGGGAAAGGTCAACTAGAGAGGAGCCCCATGGCCATCTGGGCCCAGTCAGGCCCCCAGCACTGCAGTCCCTTCTCAGTATTCTTCCCATCCTTTCCTTACTCTGTTCTGTTCTGTCAAGGCATGCAGCTATATACCATTCACATAAGCCACGGGCCACCCTAACCCAAATGGTACCAGCATAGAAACAGATACACATACACTAAGATCTATGTATACAACCTACCCTGAATGCATACAATTGCACACAAACACAGGAGCACTTGCACATACGGACACACAACAATGCGTGTGGATGGGACCTACGCACAGTAGACGCGTACACACAAACACAAACATGTCACCCAGGGCATATATCTATGCCCAGACACCACATGAAGTCATACAAAACTCCGCCCCCTACAGACATTGCACAGACACATCGGATCCACCCACCAGAGACAGACACATACCACCCACATTAGATTCCTACACATACAGACTCACGCACACTTCCCTGGTTTCAGCACTAAGTCCTAGAAAGCTGTGGAAGGCAGGCCATCTCCCGGAATTTTCTCTCCTGCAGGTTGTAGAGTCAGAACCCAGAATGCAGTATGAGTGGTGGGCTGGGGACTCTGAGGAAGTGGTCATGCCTGCTTGTGCCCTGCAATCCCAGGTCCAACCCTAGGACCTCTCCAGACTTTTGAGTGCCTGCTTTCTTACTTTGCAGGCCCTAGCTAAGGCTCCTAAATCCCACACCTAAGTAACTATGGCAACTCTACCTTTTCCATACTCCCGTGGTCCTCAAGCAGGAACACAGAGCTTGGTTATGGGACAAACTATTCTACACTGAGAAACACTTTCCCCTCCTTGTGCCCAGGCCACATTGCCCAGGCCCTCCCACCACCAAGCTGCCAGGCTGTCTATGTGGAAGACTCCCAGAGTTCCCTTCTTTGCCCCTTGATTGGCCCATCTATCAGAGGCTGCGGCAAGGCGCTCCTGAGGCTGCCCTATCATAAACTGGGCTGGGCACAAGGCTAAGAGGAAGGTCCAGCAGCCTGGTGGGAGCAAGGACGCTGTGGTCACAGCCCAGTGGGAGCAGGGGGCCATGGCCACAGTCTGGCTGGGCACGGCTCCCAAAATAGCTTGGGGGTTTCCATTTTTAGTGTGCAGAGAACAGGGCAGCTCTATGGGAGCAGGAACAAGGCTGCCTCTGTTTGCCACCCAAGGAGGTTGGGGGGGGGGGGGAGAGGCTGCAGGGAAAGTCTTGAACCCAGCCAGAAGCTCGGGACTGTGGCAAGGCCAGGCTACTAAAAAGCCCCCCACCTTGTTTCCAAGGGATAGAGAGGCCGAGTTTCTTCCTCTGGGAGAGCAGAAGCCATTCTCTTGCTCTCTGCTAACTCTCCCACCACCTTGGGCCACAGATGGGCCTTGGGCACAGGGTCCCACAGTGAGACCAGCACTTGCTGTTTCATTAGCTTGTAAATGTTTGCTCAGTGCCTACTGCATGCCAAAGTTTCTCGGCCCTCAAGGGTCAGTAACAAAGCCACTCCCCAAACTGAAGTTGAGGGGAATACACAGAGAAATGTGAGGGCTCAGAAAAGCTCAGAGCACAGGTCAGAGGTTGAATCTCTAGAAGAAACTACGTCAATAGGGCTACATACCACAGCCAGGGGAGGACAAAGGAGAGTGACATTTTTCTCCTCCACGCTGGCACACAGATTTCACTGAACTTCAGCTACATGCCACAGAGGCATCTCTAGTCCCTCCAATCTATGAGGACCCCACTGGAATTTCTTTCAACAAGAGGAGTGCACACACTCAGGCTTTTGGGGTACCCTCAGGCTGGAGAAAGGTCAAGACCCTCTCTCCCACACCCTCCCTCATACATACCCCTCGTTCCTGATTCAACTGCAGGCTTGTTCTATTCCTCCCTGCCACCACCAAGGGCTGTTCCCTCAGCTTGGAATGCCCACTCCCTCTGTCTCCCATTACCTCCCACGCCCTGCCATCACCTCCCTGGGGAGCCTTCCTAGGCCTCCCAAGCTCCTTGAGGAGGTAACCCTGTGTGGTGGATGAAGTGGACACGCCCAGCTACCAGCCAGACCTATCTATCCTGCTCTTCCTTGGGCTCTGAGCCTCAGATTTCCCATTTGTGGGAGGGGAGGAAGGACTGCTCTGATCAGTAAATGTAGTAGAGTGTACCTGGCATGAGTGGGCCCCAAGACCATTTTATTCTGTTCCATCCTCCCACTCTAGACAAGAGCTCTTTAAAGGCAGAAAGTACCCGCTTTTAATAAGAAAGCCCCAGCAACCAGCAGACCCAACGCAGAGCAGGTGTTCCCTACATGGTGAATGAACCCCCACTTCACTGCCAAGGAGATCCAGCCAGGAGGGGTAATATGGCGCTCACACTGCTTTCCAAGCCTCTTGGCCTCTCAAAAGGCAAGAAATTGGCCCAGTTTTATTAATGATCGGTCTAGAGCTTATTTGGAGTCAAGCCTCACGTCCCTAACTTGCACTGCCAGTATCTCCTCCCTACTCCCCACATCTCAGGCTGTCCAGGCTCATCGCCAAAGTCTAACTAACTCTGCCTGTGCCCAGGCCTGCCCCACAGGCCTCTTCAGAGCCCATGTTCCCGAAACCCTTCGGCAGGGCCCAAGACTGGTTGCCTGACTTCTGCAAAGGGCAAGCACCACCTAACCCCCTCCAAGACGGCTCACATATTCAGCCTTTCCACATCTGCACTTGTCTTGTCTGGGAGTTGGGGAAAACTGGCCTTCCCTTTCAGAGCTCTGCCACCCACACCCCGGCTCCCTTCCCAGTATCCACTTAAAAGAGAGTCACTTTTTCTCAGTGAAGTGGTGCGCACTGCACACCTGCTTTCTGGATGTTGAGTAGGGTAGAAGGGAGCCATCATTTACTAGACACCCGCCATAAATTAAAGCGCTCGTCAAGCACCGGCTGGGTGTGTGGGTACCGAGACAGAGTCCCAGTGTTAAAAGGCTCGTGGTCCTCCTTTGTCAGTCTCAGCCTGAAGTGTTTGTTATCCTATGGGGACGCCTCCACTTCCCTGCTTCGGCTCATCCTCAACCCTCCTCCCTCCACCGCGCCACGGGACAAAGACCCCACCAGTGGCCCAGGGAGGGCGGGGAAGGGGCCGGCCGGTCCCGACAGCGGCGGTGGCGGCAGCGAGGAGGGGGCGCGGAGGAGCAGCTCCACCTCCTCTGTCTCCCAATCGCGTTACAGGCGGTGCCGCCAGAGTTTGCCTTCGCGCGCGCGAGTGTGGTCCCAACTCTGAGGACCGAAGCCGCCCACCACTCCACTCTGGCTGCCCGTGCCCAGCGGGATCGAGGCCTCGGGCCGTTCCACTTGGGTGCGCGCGGCTCTCGCCTCCGCCCCCGCCTTCCCTGCCCAAGTCCCGCAACTCACCGCACGACCCTCCTGCGGGATGCGCGCGGCGGCGCGTCCGCCCGCAGCTCCGGGCTAGCTCAGATCTGCGCGCGGCGGCCTTCCCTCCCCTCGGAGGTGGGTCTGGCGGAGCCGCAGCTGTTACCCGGAGACCGAGGGGCGGAAAAAACTGCGCCCGCCGCCCGCCCCTCCCGCCGCGGCGCTGCCTCCGCTGGGAACAAAGGAGACAAAGCCGCGTCGGCCGGCCCGGGCTCCGCTCCTTCCACCCCCCCACCCCCCGCCCGTCGGGCCGCCCTCCCCCCGCGCGCCGCCCGGACCAGGCCGGAAGCAGCCGGGAGAACGGGGGACGCGGCCCCAGCCACCCGGGACCCCACATTCCGGTCCCGCGGGATCCGAGTTTGTGAAGGGCCTGGGGGGGTTGATCAACCCCCTCTCATTAAATGGGGGCTGCTGCACCGGGGCGGTAGCCATGGCAACGCTGCCGTATAGGGTGAGGAGCCTAGCCCGGAGCGTGGGCGGTCCGCCCCGCCCAGCCGGGCCTCACCTGCGCGCTGCTTAGGACCGAGAGGCTGCGGCCATGGTTGCTAGCCTCACGCCCCGGCTTCCCCCGTCCTGCCAGAGTTCGAGGGACTTGTACCCACACCTGCTCTGCCTGTTCCATAACCACCATCTTTACTACCCCCAACGCACCTCACCCAGCGCCTGGAGCGCCCTCATTCCCTTCTAGATCCCGGCCCTTGTGGCCATCCACACCCCAACTTTCTTCACCTGGTCTCCTAGGCGCCAGCTTTCTCCTCTTCTCACCTGGCCCTGCCCACCTTTCCTTCTTTCAATACTCCACAACACCCAACCTCTCCTTCCGGCCCCCACCCTTGGCTGTTTAAAGAGAGCCCGGGCTTTGGACCTGAGTTTGCGCCATCCCTAACCCATGTAACCTGACACCCCTCCCCCAACCTATTTGCTTACTGACAAGTAGGGGGTGATAGCACCCATAGCTGGGTTGTGAAAGCAGGGCATACTGGCTGCGAGGTGTAGAAGTAGGGTCTTAACTTCCTTCCCTCCTCCACGGCTTGTACCTGGAGCCATGCAGAACTCAGAAGCTTTGAGCAAGTCTGGACTCCCTCCTTGGAAAACACCTGGATCTTCCTGGGAAGGAAACTCTGGTCAGAGGCTCTCTTCTGAGGGCGTCTTATGCAGAGCCGTTCACACCCGGGCTTGCCAAAGGCAATCTGTAGAGCCAGGACGTAACCCATCCTGAGGGCTTTTGAAGGACTTTGGCTCAAGGCCATTGGTAGAGTGTCCAGAAAGGCGAAATCTGCATATACGTCACCTGGAAGCCTCTAAGGTTAGAGGGCTTCTAAATCGGGGAAGCCCGAGGCTTCCGTGTACATATCTGCCACTTCACTAAGAGCTGATGCTAGGTTTCTCTACCATCACGCCCTCACACTCCCATGGGGGGTGGGAGGTAGATGCTGGTTTGATTTATGTCAACTTGACAGAAGCTTGAGTTATCGGAAAGAACTTCAGTAGGAAAAATCTCTCCATAAGACTCCCCTGTAGGGCATCTTCTTAATGATTGACAGGGGAGGGCCCAGTCCATTGAGGGTGGGGCTACCCCTGGGCTGGTGGTCCTGGGGTCTGTAAGAAAGCACAGTAAGCAGTGAGCAGCACCCCTCCGTGAGGTTCTGGCCCTGCTTGAGTTCCTGTCCTGTCCAGTGTTCCTGTCTGTCGGTGGTTAATGTGGAAGATTCAGCCAAATAAACCCTTTCCTCCCCAACTTGCTTTTTGGTCATGGTATTTCATTGCAACAGAAACTAATTAAGACAGGGTCCTTTAGCTCATCTGCCTGCTTTCCAAAATACCCCTCCCTTAGGCCCCAGATCATCCCTCCTCTTCCTCCACTCCCACCCCTGGGCTTTGAGAACCTAATCCCAGTCACCTAGCACCTTGTCAGCACCACCATGACAACCCTTCCCTGACACTCCAACTGTCACCCCAGCACTCCAGCTCCTTCCTCCCCACCCCCAGCCCCTAACCTTATGCTCCACAACTCTCCCAAACCTCTCCCTACCCCGACTAGGACAGGGTGTACCAACTCCCTCGATTACTGTTGGCCTCCCTACTAATGCAACGTGTAGGAGCCCCTTTCTTGTGCAGGGAATCCTCTCCCCTCAAACCCACTTACTCAAATGCATGCCAGAGGGAGGCTTGGCCACAGCTCTATAGCCTTCCTCATCTGTAAACACAACACAGTGCTTCCTGGCACTTCAGGGGTACAAACACCCTTAGGTGCTAGGCTTGTTTCACTCTCAGGGAACTACTGTATGACAATAAGCGATCAAAGGACCAAGAGATTAGGTTCTCAGAGGTTCAAAGAACTTAGGAGCCATTTTCCAGCCACGCTTGCTGTTTAGGTATGAGCACAGCACCCAAGAGTAGAGGGCTCCCCATGGGAAAGACTTCTGGCTTCACGGCACAAACAAGCTCCCACTGGAAGCATACAGCTGTGGTACACTCTGCAGGGGGGTACGCTAGGGAGGGGGGCTGTTAGACTGACTATCCACTATGGTTCTAGACCACTAATACTCAGGACAAAGCAACACCCCACAAACTCTATTTACATAAGGCCGCCCACGCCATTTAGCAGCGGAGGTCAAAGGTCACTGTTCCCTCTGAAGAGAGAGGTCAAGGTTCTCAGGGCAGCCCACTTCCATGTTTCACCGTTCCCTTCCTTTAACCACGTCTCCACACGTCTGGCAGGGAGGGCCTGAACTAGGCCCATGCCCTTTTGAGGTCCCAGGTTACATGGACAGGACTTTGTATCAGGGATATGCAGACCAGCATGGATCTGTAATGATGGCCCCCAGTCTCTTCCTGTCAGCAGCAGACTATATATTTCTTCCTCATCCCATGGCAGAAAGCCGCATACCGGGCTAGGTTCTACTCACTTGCCCCATACACAGGAAGGCTCAACAAGCAGAGGGCAATTGTGTCAGGATATTCTAAGTGAGAATCCAGGGCTGATTTCATCCAACACAGTCCCGAGCTAGGACCACTAGGAGATGAGAGAGGAACTAAAGGAGACGAGCCCTCACTCCAGGCTAAACCCCAAGTCGCAAATTTATGAAGTCAATGATATGTAAAGATTTTTTTAAATAATACAAATTCTTAGATATTTTAATTGGACATTTGCACAAAGTTTTGATAATGTCAATAGGTATTACCTACAAGATAAAATAAACCTGTTGGTGAGCCCCTCAGATGGAGTCAGGCTTGAGGTTGTGTGTACCTCAAGATTCATTCTATCACCAACAAAAGCTACATTCACCCTTAGGCCCCTTTGAAGAAGGACCCCAGGGCTAACTTGTCTTGAACAGCATGTAGAGCAGAGGCAATGTGGCCATAAAAGTCACACAGGTGACCAGAGTGCTAGAGATAGCATTCCTGTTAGCCTGGGCTTCTAGCCTCTGCTCCATCTCTGACAGGGCCAAGATCACACTCCCGTGTTCCAGCAAGGAGCTGGGCAGGGCCCCATCCACTGGCTCCACCATGCCTGGATGTGCTGGAGCCTTTGCAAGCTGAACCACCCTAGCCATTTGGCTGCAAGTCTTTTCCAGGCCATCAAGCTGCTCTCGTAAACCCTCCAGGCAGGAATAGACCTGCCGGGAATGACTGAGCTGCTCTTTCATGGCGGCTGAAAGGCCATCTATGTCTTTTCCTCGGGTAGAAGAAGGACCGGTTGGTGATGCGGAGTCCTGGCCCTGCCCAACATGCACCAGGCCCCTCAGATCCATCATAAGGTCCTGGAGGTCTTTCTGTTGGAGGGAATAGCTAGAAGCCTGTTCACGGATGGCCTCCTGGAGACTCACAGGCCCTTTCTGTGCTTCTAGGAGTAAGGCCTTCAGTTCTTGTAGGCGGACACGGTTAACATAGGTGGAACCAGCCACGCCTATCAGAGCTCCCAGAACTGACCCAATAAGGGACCAGTTCTTGGTCCTCTCAGCCCTCGTCCGCTCTTTCTCATGACTCTCCCGCACTGCTGCGGAGAAGAGAGAGAACTTCTCTCGCTCTGAGTCTTCTGCGCGCAGATAAGCTATTCGAAGCCTCTTCTCTTCCTGTGGGAAGAAAGTGGTATCAGACAGTGGCAAGGAGCCTTGTGACTACAGCCACGGGGCCGGGGCCACTCCCCTGCCACTGGCTCTACAAACACCTGCTGCATGAAGACAGAAGAATATACCTGTTGGTGCAGGAGCAGAGCCATGGGGGATATGAAAGGTAGCCGTGTGATCTTCCCACTGAACAGTCATGCAGAGCATGTCTATAGGAAAATAAGTATCTAGTATTCCTTGGGCCAATACCCCCATCCTCTCTTCAATAGTGTGGGAGTCAGTTAGTACTTTGCTGCACTGTTCATCCCAGAACTAAAGAAAGAGCAGGCAGACAGGCTCTGGAAGCCTGGGCCCCAAACCACCATAGAATCTTCTGGTTTACCTCCTCTAAGACCTCTGATCAACAGTCAGGATTACCATCTCCATACCCTCCCATGTTAGGGGCTTGTGCAGGTCACGGAGGGCTGCTTCCTGAGAGGCCCACCTGTAGCATCCTGTGTTCCAAAGTAGCCAGTTCCAGGTACTGGTTGTCCTCCCTGGAGACTCGGTCCAGGCGATCCCTCACCTCCTTCAGCTTAGTCTGCTGAGCTTCTAAATCCTCCCGAGCTTCTCGAACAAGACCACGAGCCACCATGAACACTTTCTCTGCCTGCAGAGAGAACGTCAGAGGGATCAGCCTTTTCTGTCCAACCCCACTCTGTGGCTCAATTCCACAGCTAGCGAGTCAGCAGCTGAGCAGGGGTCACTGGGGTGTCACTGTGAAAGGTAGAAACTCGAACGCTAATCCCAGCTCACTCTGGCATGCTCAACATGTGGCCACACCCACGTGAAGCACTGGATTTATTCATTCAAGCAGAAATAACATGCTCCTGAGAAACCTGCAAAGCAAACAGTACACGATCTTTGTCCACTAGATCCAGCCAACTCTTGTTTGCTGGGAACCACCGTGAGGAGCCCAGTGTGTCACTGAGGCCTACAATACCACCATCAAGTCGGTGCTACAGCCTCTAGCTTATGGCCCTGGAAATTTCAACTCGGCCAAACTCAGAGGTACAAATATTCTCCAAGAAGTGACAACCATGTGCCTCAGATCCCCAGCCAAACCCCTGGTCTTTTCCAACCTTGCCACACTGTTCTGTAGCAAGTAACTGAGTGTAGACAGGTGACACAGTGCATTTCTGCAGCCACCAAAAGACTTGAAGACCACAGGCAGCTCAGTTCACCTTCCAAGATGATGTGCCCTTTGCCTTAGCACCATAAGGCAAAACCGTCCACGAAAGATGATTTTGCTGGCCTATACACAGGGGAGTCATTAGCCAGGGACTTTTTAGTACTTGAGTATTTTCGCAGAGAGCAGAGGGTATAATTACAGAGACCTTCACTCCAGTAGTACAGGCCCAGATCTCCACATGAGATAGAAGCAAATATTTCTACCAATGATGTTTGTTTAAGAAAAGGCAAGTCTGAGCTGGGTGTGGTGACCCATGCCTATAATCTCAGCACCGAGGAAAAAAGATCATGAGTTCAGAGCCAGACTGAAAGATATTCTAAATTTCAGGCAAGTCTGAACTTCAGGAGAAAACCATCTCAGGAAAAAAAAGGAAAAGGGGGGGGGGGAGGGCTAGTTATGGTGGCGCACACCTATAATCCCAGCACTCAGCAGGTGGACAGGAGTTTGTCTACACAGGGATTCCAAGGCCAGCCTGGAGTACGTAAGACCCTGTCTCAAACAAAAAACCACAAACCTGTCCGCACAGTTTCCCAGCCGCCATCACACGTGTAGCTGGGAAGTCTCTGTTAGGAGCCCAAGCCTTATTTCCCAAATCTGAAGGCAAATCCAGCCACCCTGGCCCCCTC
The DNA here is from genome assembly GCF_011762505.2 of Arvicanthis niloticus. NCBI lineage: Eukaryota > Metazoa > Chordata > Mammalia > Rodentia > Muridae > Arvicanthis > Arvicanthis niloticus. Next base: position 29,200,593 of record NC_047678.1, on the reverse strand, counting down.
CTCACCTCGGTCACGTTCCCCTGGGCCTCTCGGACTTCATTGAGTCCCACAAACTCTTCGTATCTGTCCCACCAAGCCTTGGCAGTAGAGGCTGCTTGATGCCGAACAGTGTGGCCCAGTGTTCGTCCCAACATTGGGAGGCGGTGATACAGCCCCAAGGCTGTAGCTTCCGGTTGCTTCTCTCTAGGCTGGCTGGGACCTGGACTGCACAGAGTCCTTGTCATGAGGAGGTCCATCCCAAGGAAGGTTCTTCGTACCAGTATATGGGGTACACCCACCACATGTTGCATTGCAAACACTGGGCTGCACCCCGTCATCTCAAGAGCTGTGAGGGGGGATACCAGACAGATTAGCTCCTGTCTGAGAAAGGCTAGACACAAGTCAGGTCTCGAAGCCTAAGCTAAACAGACAAATTTCTGCCCCTGTAGCAAGAGGAAGGCCAGGCTTTCCCATGGGTTTTTGGGACAAGGGAACACTCATGGGAAAGCTCATCAGGGTTATGCCTTCCCTTTCCTCCCATGATGCCATACAGACCCGCTGCCTGCACACACACCATCTCCTCGGTCTCTCTGACAGGACCTAGATGAGAAATTTGGTCCTTCCTTTTTCTAATGCCAGAGAAAATCCTCAAACCTGAGTTGCCCAGGAAGACAAAAAGGTTCACAGAGGCCCCGTGGGCTGGTGCTACAGGTTTGTAATTTCTGCCACTTGGGAGGCTGATGCAGGAGGACTCATCAAGAAGAGCAGTCTATACAGGGAGTTGCAGGCTAGTCATGGCTATAAAGTGAGGCCTTGTCTTAAACAACAACAACAACAGAATAACGATGACAACAACAAGAAGTAAAAATGTTTCTAAGGGCCTGGGAGGATGGCTCACTGTCCAGAGCACTTGCTCAGGATGCCTATGGTCATAGGTTCAATCCCCATACTGCAAACACACACGCACACACGCACGACTCCTTGGAAATGAGGGAACTGAGGATGAGTGAGGGAAAGCTAACTTCCAGAGTCATTCCTATAAAAGATCCTCGCACCTAACTTCCGGGCTCCCTGAGGCTGCCACTAGCTCTCCTCTGAAAGGACAATTCCAGGGGAGGAAAAAAAAGCCCATTTTCCATGCTGCAGAGCTTTTCTTGGTTCAAACCACACAATCCCTCTGCTCTCCCACCTGACTTTTCAGGCTCCCAAGTCCCTGTCTCACATTTCCCACCTCTGCCCCAGCCTCTGCGGGCGGCTCAGCTGGTCCGGTTCCTCTGCGCCCTTTCAACCCTGCTTAACAATACCTACTTCCTCTGACCTGCACAGGACAAGAAGTACCCAGAGTCAGGCACTGCCTGGCCCAAGAACAGAAGGGGCTCAGAATCCTGAGGGAAGGGCCAAGTTACCCAGAATCCCAGAAAAACCTGGCAACTTTCTCTGATCACACAGCATTAAGCCCAGGGCACTGATCAGAGCGACACCTGGTGGCCAACAAGAGAAAGCAACAGGTGCTGGGAAAGAAAGGAAGGGCCTGGAGAACACAAAAGGGCTTCCTTAAACTATTGTTGGAATTTCTTTCCTTAGTTTCAGGGCATGAAACTTCTCGCAGGTGGTATACAGATGCGCTGGATCATATGAGAAGGATATGATGCAAGCATACGCCAGTGCGAGGGGGCTTCCTCCTGCACAGATTTACTCCAAGCATCCAGGGCTCCTGTCAGTGCGACTCTCTTGCTCTTTTGGAAAACAAAGCTGGATAGACGGGGACATGGCTTCTGGTCAAAGTGGGCTCAAGCTGAAAGCTGTTGTAGAGAGGATCTTGGTGACACTGGTTCCACGCTGGTCCTCCACCTGAACTCAAGTCCCATTCATAAAGCTGACGACCATACATAAGACAGCATACACCATTCATACCCAAAGCCCCAATACCAGGGCCCACAGAACACAGGTTTCTACAGTCCCTCGACAGCTCTGCAAGTATGCCTTTCAAGGCCAAGCACGCTACCCACTCTCCTTCTACAGACACTTGGCAGAAATGAGCTGGCCGTTTACCACTGCCCCACACCTCCCTCTGTCTCCCTCCCAAGAGACAGATGTTAGGGATGGAACCTAGCAGAGCCTCACACAAGCCAGACAAGCTCTGTACCACTGCAGCCCCAGCTGCCCCCCTGTATTTTGATCCTCCTCTACGACTCAGAGGCCCCGGAATTCCCGTGACTCAGCCGCCTCCTATTTCTCCATAGTTTTCAGAACCCCCATCTCTTCCAGAAGTCACTGCTTCCTCTCTCAACGTCCTCCAGCCTTCTCAGCCCAGTTCCTGGCTTGTCTTCTACTAGCTGCCTGCTCTCGGTTCCCTGGAACATCACCTACACCTGACGGAGCCCTACAGTGTGTTTCCCACAGAGCAGCCTGAGGGCAGAGTAACACAGGAGTAAGAGCACAGTCTATAGTTCCTGACTCACCTGGCATAGAGATCTGACAGAAACCAGAAAGGTCAGGCACCTCCAGCACTCACCTCCCTCTTCCCATAGCCATACTCTGTTCCAGCCACCCTGACACTCTAAGCATGATCTGTACCATTCTGTGCCCTGCCACCTCCAAGTACACCCCTCCTCCCCCCCAAGTCTGTGACCTGTCTATGTCTGCTCAGATGTCCCCTTTCAATAAGGCCTTCCTTGACCACCCCCTTGCTTGCCAGCTTTCCTGCTTTCTGCATCAGATAAAACTGCCTAGCAAGCACACGCACTTGGTGCTAGCAGGAACATCACAGGGGAGTGTTGGGAACTCCCAGCTTGTTTCCTTCATCTACTCCCTCCTTTCAGGCTCTCCCTGCCACCCCGCCATGCGCTGGCCTGTCACTCACTGCGAATGACATCCATACACAGGCCTGTCCCGGGCCCTTCAGCCAGCGAGGGAAGAATGATGCTGGCAGAGGGAGAACCTTAGGAAGCTCTTGGAGTCACCTAAAACCTGCAAGGCTCTCATGCAGAGATGGGCTGAGGGGGAAAGGCTGGACAGATGGACAGAGGCCATATTAAGCAGGAGCCTACGTCCAAAATCTTGCCTTCTCAGATTGGTTTTCCACTGTCAGCAGACGCCTGCCTCCTTCCCTGCTTTTCCACACAGGGTGGTGGTGGCTTCTTCCTGGCACACTTTCTCAGTTGCCAGCATCTCCCAGCCCCGGCCCTTTATTGCAGTGGGAGGTTAAGCCCATGAGCTAGTTCTCACCTTGTCTCTTGATTTTTTTTAAAAGGTTTATTTATGTGTTTATATGAGTACACTGTTGCTGTCTTCAGACACACCAGAAGAGGGAACTGGATCCCATTACAGATGGTTGTAAGCCACCATGGGGTTGCTGGGAATTGAACTCATGACTTCTGGAAAAGCAGTCAGTGCTCTTAACCACTGAGCCATCTCTCCAGCCCTGTCTTTTGATTCTTTAAAAAAAAAAAAAAATTTGTTTGTTTTTTTGTTTGTTTTTTGTTTTTCAAGGGTTTCTTTCTCTGTGTAACCCTGGCTGGCTGTCCTGGAACTAACTTCGTAACCAGGCTAACCTTGAACTCAGAAATCCGACTGTCTCTGCTTCCCAAGTGCTGGGATTAAAGGTGTGTACTACCATGCCCAGCTTTCTCTCTTGATAAAGATTTTCTTTTTTAAAGCATGCTTCTTAAGAAGAGCAACACACATTCTCAGACACATCATGCAGCCACTGGCCCAGTGTGCCATCAGAGAGCCCTTGGCAGACTGCCAGAACTCCCTTCTCCACTTGTTACCCTCTCTGCCGTGGCCTTCAGTCCCACTCTTGTCCAGAAGTGTATCTGCTCAAATGTTACCTGGTCTTTGTCTAGATCACCCCCACCTCTGCCAATTCTTGATCCTCCTCATTTGCCTTCATCCGTCTGTACATTGCGATAGCTCCCTCTTCCTTCAAAGGTCATTTTCACGTGGCTTCCATTTGGCCTCATCTCCCTAACTGCCAGACACCTTTGAAGCCCAAGATGCTGTGCTCAGCTTCCCCACTCATGCAGTTGTCTGGACTGAAAATGCTGGAGGGGGCTGAGATGGCTTCATGGTGGAGACAGCACTCTTGCAAGGAAAACAAGTTTGGTTCCCAGTATGCAGACTGGTGCTTATAACTTATAACTCCAGTTACAGGGAATCACTGCCCCCTCTGGCCTCTGTGGACCACATCTGCATTTATGTTCACATTCCTCCATAGACACACAAAAGCATGTGTAATTAAAATAAAATATAAGGGCTAGGTGTAGTGGCACATGCCTTTAATCCCAGCACACAGGAAGCAGACACAGGTGGATCTCTGTGACTTCAAGGCCAGCCTGGTCTACATATTAAGTTCCAGGTCAGCCAAGGCTACATAGTAAGACCCTGTCTCAAAAATTCAACCAATCAATCAACCAATCAATCAATCAAATAGAAAATATTTTAAAATAATTTCCTTTATAGTTAGGTATGGTGGCACATGCCTTTAATCCAAGTACTCAGAAGGCAGAAGCAGGCAGATCTCTGTGAGTTCTAGGCTAACCAGGCACACACAGTAAGCCATCGTCTCGAAAACAAACTCAAAAACCTGGTTTTGGGGGGCTGGAGAGATGACCCAGTGGTTAAGAGCAATTGCTGTTTTCAGAGGTCTAGGGTTTAGTTTCCAGGACACACATCACAACCAGCTCTACGCCCTCTTCTGGCTTCCACAGGCACTGCATGCATAGGGTACATGGATGGACCAGCAGGCACATGGACATAAATTAAAAATATATTAACACAAAACCAAACAAACTCCACAGGACTAGGGATTTTGGTAAGTGGTACAGTATCAGGGAGCCCTGGGCTTGGTCCTCAGCATTGGGGAAGAGAGTGAAAGGACTCAGCCTACTCAACATGCTGCTCAAACTTGCAATCCCCACACTTGGGAGGCTGAGCAAGAAGACTTCCCCAAGTCCCAGGCTAGCCCAACCTCCAGAGTGAGTGAGTCTCTATTTCAAACCCAGAAAGAGTGGGAGGAAATGCTTCTACAATTGGTTGTAGTAATATTTTATATAATCTTTGATGTATCAGAATCACTGAATTATATAAATCAATTAGTGAAGTTATATAGTAAGCTTTATATCAGTAAACCTGTTATTAAAAAAATAATAGCTGGGCTGGAGAGATGGTTCAGAGGCTAAGACGGCATATAAATTAGTTTAGCTCCTAGTACTTACTCACACTAGGCAACTCGGAACTGCCTGTGACCCCAGTTCCTGGGTACCCGGTGGCTCTGGCCTCTGGAGTCATATTATCTCTCTCCCCTTCTCTCTCTCTCTCTCTCTCTCTCTCTCTCTCTCTCCCTCTCCCTCTCCCTCTCCCTCTCTCTCTCTCTCTCTCTCACACACACACACACACACATTCACACACTCTCATAATTAGATTTTTTTCTCAAAAAACTGGGCCTATAGTTCAATTATACATCACTTGCCTAACATGCATAAGGCCCTGGGATCAATCCCTAGTGCATGCATTCACACACACACACACACACACACACACACACACACACACAGTCACTTCCTCAGCCAAAGCTTCTCTTCGGGATTTTATATTATCTAACTGTCCACCCTGTATCACTGCTTGAAACCTAATAGTAATCTATCTTTCTCTGCACCATGGTTAATGCTAGGCTGACAACTTCACATCACCCCACTCCCTCTCTGTTCTATCACAAATCCAGTCTATTAGCAAAATCCTACTGACTTTCTAAACCTAGGAGCCATCACCCTCTATCTTTGCTGCTTCTCCAGTCCTTCTCTGAGGTCAACTAACAACAGAGCAGCCCATGGTCTTTCAAATACAGAGAACACCATGTCAACCCCTCCAACAGTCCCGCACGTCCTTCAAGGCAAAAGTCAACGTCTTCTCCATAGCTTACAGGGGATCTGACTTTCATTCCTCTCTGACTGCACTTTCGACTGGTTTCTCACTCCTTCCAATCATATGAAGGACTGGAACACACATGGCCATCTTCCACCCTGGACCTTGGCACTGCCTAGCTGTTCCCTGTTTACAGTTGGCTCCCTGGCCTTCCTCGAGTCCTGCTCAAATAGACCCTGGAGAGTTCTTATCTAACTACCCTAGCAAAAATTGACATCCCACCAAGTGAGCATTCCTTAACCACTTTCTCTGTTTATTTTTTTTTTTTCTCCCCACACAGGTCACAAAACGTGTGATGCGTAACTTACTTATTTGCTTTGCCGTAGGTTTGTCTTGCTACAATGTCAGCTTTCCTAAATCCTCAGTCCAGAGTACTATTTATCTATACAAAGTACATACTTTATTATATAAAGTACATACTCAAAAAAAAAAAAGAACTAGAAAAAAAAGAATTTGCAAACAGCTGCACTCATTATTTCATAAAATGCGAACTTTTCCCCGCGGCTTCTGAAGCTGAGGGCTGGGTGATACTGGCCACTATCCACTTCTGCCATCCTATCTCGTGCCAGCCACCTGTGCCTTCCTCCGTTCCGGAAAGGCACTTTGCATGTACCCTCCCCTCTACCTGCAATGCCTTTTTTCGGTGCCGGATTACAAGCTTTATAGCCAGACATCCTCCCCGACCCGCACGGTTTCGGAACGACCCAGGCAGAAGAAGCCTTCCGCCCCGTACCTGAAGAGCCTAAGCCTATTAGGCTCCAGTAGTAAGCCTCGGGTCTGCCACTCAATTGACCCCTGACCGGTCAGCACCCGCCCCTGGAGGACGCATCTTTAAAATACGCGTGGGCAACTTCCTGCCTAGCAGCCAATCAGGGGCCACGCATAGGTGCGGCATAGGCGCAGGCTGTGAGCCCGGTTTCCGGCTTGGATCAGGGGCTGGTGAAGGTGCCGGAGACGCCATGTCGGGCCGGGAAGGTAAGGCTATTTGGGGATGGGGGGACGGATGGATGGGGAACATCGGGAGGGCGATGCATGGCGGGGATGGGCCAAGCATGCTCGTGTCGCCCACAGGTGGCAAAAAGAAGCCCCTGAAACAGCCCAAGAAGCAAGCCAAGGAGATGGACGAGGTGAGGACGGGAGCGGAGGCCGGGCGGGCGCTGAGGGAATGGGCGACTGGACTGGAGTGAACCTGCTCTGCCTCTCCGCAGGAAGATAAAGCTTTCAAGCAGAAACAAAAGGAGGAACAGAAGAAACTTGAGGAGCTGAAAGCCAAGGCCGCGGGGAAAGGCCCCCTGGGTAAGTGAAGACGGAGCTAGTGTAGGTATACGAGGGCAGGCAGGTCTGTTCCGGGGATGGTTGGTGATCTGCAGGGTCTGGTGTACACGCTGGCCAAGCCCCCTGCCTTGGGTTTGTGCAGTTCGAAGGGGCGGGAGTGGAAACGTGGCAAGAAGTGAAATCTTCTGCCTCTCAGACAATCTTGGGCTTCCAGTTCATGGCGAAGGTACAGAAATGGAAACACCAACATGTACGCCGGACAGATACATATAGCTAAGTTTCTGAGTATCATCCAGTTTCTGGTTCCAAACTAGTAATTCACTACTTCTTTATAGGTTGCTAACCTTAGAACATAGGACTTTTTAACTTGCTGGTCGCCTTATCTGTAATGATTTTGAGTCCTGAGTCACCTTTGGGTGCTATCTAGACTAAAGGATAAAAGTCCAGGCTCCTTAGCATGTATTTTGCTCTGGGTGCTATTTTGTTTTGTGGCTATGCCGGGGAGCAAGCTCATTTGTGTAAAGCAAACACTCCCTCTTGAGCTGTGTCCTATGCTCCATGCCTCTCTCCGTGCCTTGCTAAAATAACCTTGCCCATTATTTTGCCTCTTAAGAGTGAATCACAGGGCGGGCGGTGGTGGCGCACGCCTTTAATCCCAGCACTTGGGAGGCAGAGGCAGGCGGATTTCTGAGTTGGAGGACAGCCTGGTCTACAGAGTGAGTTCCAGGACAGCCAGGGATACACAGAGAAACCTGTCTCGAAAAAACCAAAAAAAAAAAAAAAAAAAAAGAAAAGAAAAAAAAAAAAGAGTGAATCACAGGTTCACAGGTCCAGGAGTCCTAATGTCGAATTAAGAAAAGTTTTGCTTTTTGTATTTAAGCATATGAATCCACGGCTACACAGAGAAACCCTGTCTCAAAAAAAAAAAAAAAAAAAAAAGTGTATGAGTGCTTTTCATGCATATCTGTACCGTGTGTGCAGTGCCCTGGGAGACCAGACAAGGTTCGGGTCTCCCTGGGACTGTAGTTACAGATGCTTGTGAGCTGGGAATTGAACCTAGCTCCCCTGGAAGAACAGTCAGTGCTCTTAAACGCTGATCCATCTCTCTAACCCATTTTTTTGTTGTTGTTACTTTGTTTTTTAATTGCTACACAAGTCTTCTACCGATATTAAAAGTTTCTGAGGCTGGCCTTGAACTTTAGATTCTCCTGCCTTCACCTAGATTGCTAAGATTAGAGCCTGTGTCACCAGCCTGGCTTTGTATGCATTGTAAAAGCACTATTTTGCATTTATTTCTGCCTGTTTGTGTCACATAGATACAAGAACTGTCACCCCAAGAGCTATTGCAGTGGGTTTGATCCATTGTTTACCCACAGAGCAATGGAACTTTAGCTCCTGAGATTGCTCTTTAAAACGAGGTCAGGTATCTGGCCCCGTTGATCTGTGATTATGTATAAGGAGGTCGGACCTTGGTGAAATCCAGTACGCATTTATAGTCTATAAATCCAGAGTGTCTCAGAGCTGAGACCTAACACCAGAAGAAAATTCCACTCCTGGCCTTGGATGTTGGATGTTGGATTGCAGTCAAATGCAGAGGCACTGGAAGTGTTGTATTACATTAACTTAAAAGCATATGCACGGGGATGGGGTGAAGCGTAAATAAATGTTGGGTTCACAATTGGGTCCCATCTCCGAAATACCACGTATATGCAGATGTTCCCCAAATCCTAAATACAGGAATTTCTGATAAAGGAAATCCAACTAGCCGGGCAGTGGTGGCGCACACCTTTAATCCCAGCACTTGGGAGGCAGAGGCAGGCAGATTTCTGAGTTCGAGGACAGCCTGGTCTACAGAGTGAGTTCCAGGACAGCCAGGGATACACAGAGAAACCCTGTCTCGAAAAAAAAAAAAAAAAAAAAAAAAAAAGGAAATCCAACTAGTACTCCTCACTGAGCTCCGTCCATTTCGGTTTCTTGTTTGTTTTAATAATTCCTCATCCTGTGACCTTGACCTCCATATGCTGGGATGTACCTCTGTGCCTAGGTGATTGTTTTATCGTGGTTCTTTTGTGCCCTTGTTCCTTTTTTTTTTTTTTTTGACAGGATCTCTGTGTCGCTTTGCCTGCCCTAGAACTCACTATGTAGACCAGGCTGGCTTAGGCTGACTTCAAACACAGACCCGATGGCCTCTGTCTCCTGGGGGCTGGGATTAAAAGTGTGTATCTCCACTGCTAGGCTGTGCTCTCATCCTTAAATTAAGCATAGATGATTGTACAACCATTTCACTAATTATCTACTGAGTGCCAAATGTATCGGTGTTTTTAAAATTGAATAAAATGAAGACATAATAAACCAGTCTCTAGGAATATAAGATGGGATATAGTGTGTTGTAATGTCACAGTTAGAATGTGAAGTTATGAGGGGACTATGAGGTGGCTCCGTGCATAAAAGCCTTGCCTCTCACTCAGCCTGAGGACCCAAGTTCAATCCCTGGGATCTATTTGGTAGGATTGTCTGATTCCTGAAAGTTGTCCCCTGATTTCTACCCATGTACATGTGTATGCACTGGTGCATACATACAATAAGTTAAATGTAATTTGAATAAAAAGGGACCAGAGAGGTGGCCCAGCAGTAAACAGTGCTGTTGCTCTTACAGAGGACCTAGGTTTGGTTCCCATGTCTTACATAGTTATTCACAACTATCTGTAACTCCAGCTTTAGGGGATCTGACACCCTTAGAAAAGCTATACAGGTACCAGGCATGCGCATGGTTTACAGACATAAATGTAGTAAAACACGCATACAGATAAAATTAAAAATTGATTTTTAAAACTGCATTGAGGGACTAGAGAGATGGGTTATTTAGTATTTGCCTGCTAAGCATGGAGATCTGACTTGGATACTCATAACCCACATAAGAAAAGTCAGGCATAGTGGTGTCTAATTATGATCCCACCACTGTGGAGTCAAAGACTGGCAAGTTTCTATAGTTCTCTGACCAACTGGTCTAGCCTACTTGGCAAGCTCCAGGCCAGTAAGCAAACCCTATTTCAAAAAACCTGATTGATGGGGGACACTACCTGGGCTTGTGGCCCACACATGCACACATATAAAATATAAAACGGGAAAATAATGTGCGATTAGAAGGTAGATTTCCTAGGTAGAGCTTAGCATGGTGCTGTACACCGATGATCCTGACACCTGGAGAGCCTGAGGCAGAAGGATGAATGTTCTGAGAATGTAATCGAAGGGCAGTGGTGGTGCAGGCCTTTAATCCCAGCACTTGGGAGGCAGAGGCAGGCGGATTTCTGAATTCGAGGCCAGCCTGGTCTACAGAGTGAGTTCCAGGACAGCCAGGGCTATACAGAGAAACCCTGTCACGAAAAACCAAAAAAAAAAAAAAGAGAGAGAGAGAGAGAGAGAATGAATGTGGGTCGAACGATCCTTTCACAGAGGTTATCTCAGATGATCAGAAAACACAGATACTTGCTTTACAGTTCATGACAATAGCAAAATTATGAAGTAGCAACAAAAGTAAGTTCATGGTTCGTGGTCACCACAACATGATGAACTTTATTAAAGGGTCACATTGTTAGGAAGGTTGAACCACTGCTGTATGTAGTCCAGGCTGTGCTGAAACTCAATATGTAGACCTGGCTGGTTTAAAACTCACTGAGCTCCTCCTGCCTCTGCCCCCTGAGTACTGGACCAGTCACATGCACCACTACATCTGACTAAAACCCTCTTTCATACAATATACTCAACCATGTTTTCTCCTGCCCCAATTCCTTCCAGGCCTTCTCCACCTCCCTGTCCACTAAATTCTGTGTTCTTTCTCAAAAAAGAAAAGAATGCCAGGTGGTAGTGGCTTTAATCCCAGCACTCACAAGGCAGAGGCAGGCAAGTCTTGAGTTCAAAGTCAGACAGGTCTATAGAGTGAGTTCTAAGACATCCAGGGCTAACATAGAGACCCTGTCTCAAAATCAAACCAACAAAACAGTAATGAGGGAAAAAAAAAAGCAAAAACAAAACAAAAAAGCCTCCCCCCCCCCCAAATGGAGGGTGAGTTTGAAGCCCGCCCATGCTGTTTAATAAGACTCTGTCTTAAAGAAAATAAAACACTACAGAGTAGGAAGTCAAACTACAAACTGAGAATTGAGGCTTCTCATGTACCAGCCAATAGCCCTGGAGAGCACCACACATCGAGACTGACTTCCCTGTAAGGTAGGTTGCTGTGCAGGAGAATCACTAAGCTAATCTGAAGGACATACGGTATGGATGCAGAGCAGGACACAGCTGCTGCCTTGCCCTCCCTCAGCCAGTTCTGCCTTTCTAGAAATGGTAGCCATAGAGGAGCTGGGCATGTTTGTGTCAAAGCAAACACCCAGTACAAGAGCCAGTTAATCCTGGGACCCTTTGAGGCTTTGCAGCCATAACAATATTTCTCCCTAACCAGACTTTTTTTTTTTTTTTTAATGCAGCCACAGGTGGAATTAAGAAATCTGGCAAAAAGTAAGCTGTTCCTCACATCAGAGGTGATGGTGACCCTCCTCTTCCATTCCTATGTAAACATTTGGATTCCCTGCCATAACATCTTTGCCACTACAGCTATAGTGAAATGTTACCCTGTAACCTGTCAAACATCTGGATTCCCTGCCATAACATCTTTGCCACCTAATAGCTAGAATGAAGTGTTACCCTGGAGCCTGTTGTTATACATTGTAATAAACTTTTGTAAAAAAAAAAAAAAAAACAATGAATAAAGTGAACAATGCAATGTATCATTGTCTCTAGTGTTCAGCAGTTCCTACCTCAGCTGTGAATTTAAAGTGAACCCAGTCTAGAATCCCAGCAGAGCCTACTGTTCCATCCTCATTGTATTCTGAATTCTGTACCACTTTGGATTAAACCATCTCATTTAAAGGCCTATCATTCTTGTGTGCTTGTTTATCTGGTGGGATAATTCTTCAGAGATCAGTAAAAGGAAATAATCTTTGTAAAAAATAAATAAAAACCACTTGCCTTTCACTCTCACCATCTTGCTCTCACTGTTACTGCCCCTCCCCACTCTCCACATGCTCATGGCACACCTCTCTCTGCCTTTCTCTATCTCTACTACCCTCTCGACTCCCCTCTCTGTGCCCTGAATAAACTCAATTCTATACTGAAAAATTTTTTTAAAAACCCACTTGCCTTTCATATCCAGGTTGCCACATTTGTTTGTGTGTTTAAAGATAACTGCTTGAACTCAGAGAATAAGGGATCCCTGGAACAAACTGGATAGCTAGCCTAGCCATACAGGTGAAGTTTGGATCACTTGAAACCTGCCTCAATGACTGAAATTCCCAAGCTTGGACTTTACCATGTACTTACATGTATGCTCACACATCTTGCAAAGGGGGAAGAGCAGTGACCTTGGTAAACCACAACTCAACTCATCCTTTGTTTCTCCGTGGCTTAGTATTTTTCAATGCTTAAAAAAAGCCAAAGTCTTTTTTTTAACAATTAGGCTTTGAGGCAGTGGCTCTCAACCAAAGGGTCTTGATGCTGTGACCCTTTGATACAGTTCCTCATGCTACAGTGACGCCCCCCCAACCATAAAAATATTTTCATTGGTACTTTATCACTAATTTTGCTACTGTTATGAATCATAAATATTTGATGTACAAACCCCAAAAGGGCTTCACCCCACAGGACTGTAGCTCTAAGGGGACACCATTTCTTCCCTTTTGATTTCTACCATTTACCCTTCAGTCCATTTGCAGCCACAGAGATCTGAGGTAAAGGCAAGCCCCCACTGTTTTGGTTTTTCGTTTTTTGTTTGTCTTGTTGTTTATTTATTTTGGTTTTTCGAGACAGGGTTTCTCTGTATAGCCCTTGGCTGTCCTGGAACTCACTCTGTAGACCAGGCTGGCCTCAAACTTAGAAATCTGCCTGCCTCTGCCTCCCAAGTGCTGGGATTAAAGGCGTGCGCCAACACTGCCCTGCCCGTTTTGGTTCTTCAATGTAGCCCTGGGACTCTATGTAGACCAGGCCTGCCTTTGAGTGCTGGGATTAAAGGCATGCACCACTATGCCCAGCTCTGTGTTTTCTGGGGTCTTTGTTGTTTTTACTAGACACTTTCTTAGTGGTGAGGAAATGCACATACAGCAAGCATGCACAGAGGAAGACCTCTTAAAAGTAGTTAGGGCACCCAAACCTTTTGCTGTGTTTTCACCAATTCTTCCTTTAAAAAATCCTATTTGGGAAGCTGAGGCCAGAGGATCACAACTTGAAAGCATGACTGGGTAACAGTCATACAAAAAAGTAAAAAGGGCTGGGGATGTAGCTCATTGAAGAGTCTTCTGTTTCAGACTCCAATTCTGGAAGAAAAAAAAATACAGTTACTCTTCCCTGATCATATTTTTGCCAGATGTTATCTGTTAACCACCAAGTAAAGAAACTCCAGAACAGAAATCAGTCTTGTTTGGGAAGGAGAGGGTTGAGACACTTACTGTAGCACAGACTGACTGGACAGGCCTTGAGTTAGAATCTCCTTGCCTCAGCCTCCCAAGTGCTGTGATTACAGGTTTGTGCCATCATGCCTTGCAATGTGACCCTAATTTAGGAGACACAGGATGCTGGAAATCAAATCCAGAGCCCTGAATATTCTAAGCAAATACCTTAACACTGTCCAACCCCCATCTGTATTTACTGAAACACCTAGTTAAGAGGCACAGAATTTCTGATTTGCCTTCTAGGCCATTCATACAACTGAAAACAATAAGCTTTCCCTGAGGATATTATCTTCTTTTATGAGACAGGCTCTCACTAAATTCCTTAAGGTGACAGTGATCTAGTTTAGGGCCATCGAGGCCTTGAATTTGTGAGGCCCCCGCCTAAGGTTCCTGAATAGCTAGAATTCCAGCCCTGCACCATCAAGCCCAGCTAGCATTCCTGTAAACCCAGCACTGATGGGCAGCTGATGCAGAAGAATCAAGATTTTAAAACATTAGGTTGGGGACTAGAGAAATGGTTCAGTAGTTAATAGCACTGACTGCTCTTCTAGGGGTTCTGGGTTCAATTCTCAACACCCACATGGTGGCTCAGTGTAATTCCAGTTCCATAGGAGCTGATGCCTTTTTCTGGCCTCAGACATACATGCAAGCAAAACACCCACACATATAAAACAAACAAATCAGCTTGCTTTGGTCATCTCCAAAAAGCAGCTTCTTTGGGCTTTAGGCCCACAGGGCCTTACCAGCTGGCACCCAGCCCCGTGCTGCTGAAAATACTTATCAGCAATCATAGCCTCCTGCTCCCAAAAGAAGGTATTTCTCTTTTATTTTGGTGGAATCTAATCCCTCCTGGCAATGTCCTTTTTTTCAGAACCAGAAATCTTAACTATTAAGATCTGGGCAATCAACCAGGCATGGTAGCCCACACCTACAATTCTAGCACTTAGAGACTGAGACAGGAGGATTGAAAGTTTGAGACCATCTCAAAAAACAAAGACAGCTGGACATGGTGGTTCATGTCTATAATCCCAGCCCTCAGAGGGGAGGAAGGGCATTCAGGAGTTCCTGGCCAGCTTTGGTTATATGTCAAGACACTGTCAAAGGGGGAACAAGGGGTGCTGGGAGGCTTAAGCATTCAACATTCTGTTGGGCAGCTATGGAAAACTACCAGCAACTCAATCAAGAAACTAAGGCAGTTCTAAGTGATCCAAAGTCTTCTGACCGCTGTAGGTATCAGGCATGCATGTGATGCACACACATGCATGCAGGCAAAACACTCACACATAAAAAAAAAAAAAAAAAAAAAAAAAAAAAAAAAAATGAGGGAGGGGAAGGCAGGCCTAAGGCATTCTCGGCCTGAGCACTCTCCTTTTCACGGATGCCTCAGCAAATATTGATAGGCTCTTGTTGCTCTCCAATGCTAATCCCCCATTTCTGGTAAATGTTCTACCCACCACTTCAGCTCATAAAAGCCTGTCATATAATCAAGCCCAACTCAAATCTTTGCTCCTCCGTGAAGTTTTACCTCCTTTCTCTGCCGCAGTAACGTCCATTTGTCATCCTTGTCCAAGTTGAATTTTTCTCAGAAACATCATGCGTCAGCCTCCTAACCCATTTTTTCTTGCTATTTCCCCCTCAATCTGTTGGGCAATTCAAGGACCACTCCCAGCGAGCCATCCTCGACCTCTTGGGCTTCATTCGTCTCTATGCAACCAGCACTCGGGACATAAAGACTCTCCAAGAAATAAAGGAAGTTAACATTTGGAGCAGTTCCGAATAGGAAGCACACCATCCTTCCCAGACTTTTTCTCAAATATACGTACTTGAAATATTTGTTATCCTGGAAGATCCCTGCTTCCAGAAGAACAGCATTCCTTCTCCTCCCCAAGCCTCCTCCCTAAAAGAGTCTCTGGACACGCGAAAGGTGGGTCAGCCTCGAGAGCTGACCCCTGAACGCTGCCTGCCTCGATTCAAGGCGAACTGCTTCTCTAAGGCTCTGTATTCTACAAAGTGCTAGGGGACAGCCACAGGTCAACCCGGGTAATCCTGACAGCACCGCAGTGTCCTGGCATTACCCGGGACCTATGGGTGCTGAGCCCATAGGCAGGAACCTGTCCCGGCGCGCTCTGTATACGTCACCCATCTGTGCCCGGTAGCTGGCAGCTGATTGGCCCGCAGGCTGGGGAGACGCTAGTAGCTGAGGGGAACGGCGGCGCGAGGGCGGTTGGGCCAGCTCAGGCTTTCTGCGGACAAGGCTGTGCTTGGCATCCTCGGATGTTGCGGGCTGAAGGTAGTCATGGCCGGGACTCCCGTACCGAACAGCCACAGGAAGCAGAGTGGCGGCCTGGAGCCTTTCCCCGGTCTGTCTCGGTCCATCGAGAACCCTCCGAGCAAGAGGGCCCGGAGCTTCTCTGAGACCACAATCCCGGACCCCGAAGACCCATTCGGCGAGCACGCGGAATTTACTGCGGACGACCTAGAGGAACTCGACATCCTCGCGTCACAGGCTCTGAGCCAGTGCCCAGTCGCGCCCCGGAATCTGTCCAGTGAGTGCCTGTGGGGGCCTTTTCCCCGGCGGATGGTGCAGACCTCTTCAGCCTGGTAGCTTTGGTACTGGCGGCTTGCACCGACGTTACCCTCTCCCTTTATAAAACAAAATAGCACCCGATCTAGCGTGGTTCTGTTTCAAAAAGCCCTTTGAATTGATGGTAAGACATCCAGAATGTCAAAGGGCCTCACATATCCAGATTTGAAATATAGACAGCTAGACTGTTATTTTCCTTGAAACATGACTGCGATCACCTCAAGACCGTCACAACCCATGTGAGAGGATTTCGATGTTATGCACCCCATTGTAACCCTTGGGCAGAAGAGCATAAAAAGCGTCTGCCAGAGGCAAGAGATGGAAGAGATTCTTAACACAACCAATGCTAGTTGCCCAAAGGTTAGGAATGGCAACAACCACAAGCAATAGGCAAGAAATGCCAAAGCTGCTTTCCTTCTTAGAGCTTACAATCATGGGGAATATTAAGTGTCAGAAGGGTTTGATGGGCACCTTGCTATACTTAGCACTTAAAGCATCTGAAAAATAGGATTATCCCTGGAAACGTGGTTGGTCCGCTATCTCTCCAGGCACTGGAAAACACCCATTGCTGACCAGCTGTACTACACCGCAGTGGTTAGCCACTACTTTCCAAGCAGTGGCACAAGGCAACGCCTCCTCCTCCTTCCTTGACCCTACATCTCTCTCATCATCCGATACTCTACCTTACTCCATCCCTGGAGCCCCACCTCCCCCAGGAATGTATCCATTTTGTTCACCATCCGTCTTTAAAAACCAACAGATCCTATGCCTAGCGTGTTGCATAAGTGGTACTTACGATAGAGTCACAGCCAGTGCAGTCTCCTTTCAGCTATTAGTCGAGACTCTAGAAAGTGGGTGAGGTGTAAAGGGAGAGTATTCAGATATGCTATGCCATAAGGATTCTTTTTTTTTTTTTTTTTGGTTTTTCGCGACAGGGTTTCTCTGTATAGCCCTGGCTGTCCTGGAATTCACTCTGTAAACCAGGCTGGCCTCGAACTCAGAAATCCGCCTGCCTCTGCCTCCCAAGTGCTGGGATTAAAGGCGTGCGCCACCATCGTCCGGCACCATAAGGATTCTTTATATGTTTATATCATGTTCTGAGCTTGGAGCTGATCAATACTGATTACTGGGTCTTTCTCAATTTGGCTTTCAAGAGTGACTCCTTTTGCATTTTATGACAAAAGTAATGAGCCTCCAAGTATATACATGGGTTGTTTTTTTTTTTTTTTCCAGACAGGTTCTCCATCTATAAATTGGCTAGCCTTGAACTTGAGATCCCCGTGCCTCAGCCTCTCAAGTGCTGGGATTACAGTTCTGTACCACCATGCTCAACATAATAGGAACTGTTTTTTATACAGGTGCTCATACTCATAAGGTCCGTCAATTAGATGGGTTACCGAATAATCCTATAAGGAAAACCAGAGAAGATACTCTAGCTAAAGATAATTTTGAATTAGAAGTACTTCAGATACAATACAAAGAACTTAAAGAAAAGGTATTTAACTTTTGGGGTTTTTTTTTTTTTTTTTTTTTTTTTTTTGCCTGTTTGGTTCTATTGTTGACAGATGAACCCAGGACTTTACCTTCACATATGCTATACACAAACACTCTACTGCTAAGCTACGCTGCCAGCCCTAACTAAGGGCTCAACTTATTTGTAGCTGATTCATTCATTCATGTATTAAAGAGCCTGTGTAAAGTATATTAAAAATTTTGAAACAAGCATCTAGATTCATTCCCCTGAAATGAAAGAAGGTTGGGGAAAGAATGCCTGAAATTTTGTTATATATATGTGAGCCTGTGTGAGTTTATGTGCACTGCATGCATGCAGGTGCCTGTGAAGGTTAGGGGTGTTACATCTTTTGGAATCATCACAGTTGGTGTGAGCCACCTGATAGGGGTACTGGGACCGGAACCTGGGTCCTCTGTAAGAGCCATGCGTGTGTTTAGCTGCTAAGCCATCTCTCCAGCCTCCTCAGCCTATGTCTTTACCTGAGGAATATGTTACCATAGTGGTTGCTATTTCCTTAGTCTTGCAAGCTCTTATACATCTTTCAGTTGGTCATCTGTAGATACCTAAGAAAACCAGAAATATAACATGAAATTTTAGTCTGTGGAGGGTGGGATCCATAGCAGTAAAGCCAGAAGAATCTGTATGTAAGTGGTGAGTGTATTCTGAAACGGTTCTTGCTGAATATCTGTTGATTGGGTATAATTTACAGCTGAGAGCAATGGAAGAAGAAATCCTAATTAAGAATGGAGAAATTAAAATTTTGCGTGACTCGCTGCATCAGACAGAATCCGTTTTAGAAGAACAGAAAAGATCACATTTCCTTCTTGAGCAAGAAAAGACTCAAGCACTCAGTGAAAAAGAAAAGGAGTTCTCCAAAAAGGTGAGCTAGAACATTGGTCTTGCATGCTGTGGACAGCAGTGTTGCCGGTTCACTGAATTACATTAGAAGCAATAACCAAGGCTGGGCATGCTAGCACATGCCTTTAATCTCAGGAGGCAGAGGCAGAGGCAAGTGGATCTCTATGAGCTCCAGGCCAGCCTAGAGTACATGATGAATTCCAGGCCAGTCAAGTGAGACACTGTCTCTAAAAAAATAAACAAAATAGAAGCAATAACCAAAGTTGCCTGGAAGTATTCAACCACTGTTTGTCTTAAGTGTTCTCTGCCCCTAGTGAATGGCATGTACCTTTCTTCCAGGGTCTGCATTTGTTTTGGACAAGGACTAAGATGAAAGAAACTCTGCCTTGCTGTGGTTGTTATTCTTGGCAGGAACAAATCACTAGCTTAGAATTTCTAGGATAGGCTTGAATTAGGGCTTTTTGGTAGGTAAGAAATTCAGTTGGCTCGGCTTAGCCAGAAGGAAATATATTAGCTGCCACATCCAAGTCTAGGAAAACGGGGACATAGTAGGGCTTCATATGACATAAACCAGAAATCTCAGATTCTCTGTTATGAGACCTGTTGCTCTGTCAGCAGAGGTTCTGACTGGATGCACTCATGCATTTCAGAACTCCAGAGCACAGGTAAGACTTGGGCTTCCTCAGCTGGGTGTAAATTGGGAGGCTGGTACAACAGGGTTACCATGGGTTCAAGGCTAGCCTGGGCTATACAGTGAGATCCTTTTTCAAAAAGCCAAATGCAAGGTTCCCTCATCTCAAACTTTTTTTTTTTTTAAAGCAGCCTATTTTCAGACCAGTTCTGAAAGGAAAGAGATAAGTATCATTTGAGTCACAGTCAGAGGTAGGAAAGGGAGATCATGTTGAAAGAAAAATAGTAGGCACTAGTCTTTAACACCACTTTCCTTTAGAACATGTCAATGCTTCAGTCAGGGATCTGAGCTCCACCACTCACAGTATAGGGAGCAGTAGCATGGGCAGCAGCTTTAGTGTCTGCCTCCGTTACCTCTTCCAGCAAGTTGTGTGTGTGTGTGTGTGTGTGTGTGTGTGTGTGTGTGTGTTTTGTTTTGTTTTTTTGGTTTTTTTTTTTGTTTGTTTTTGTTTTGGGTTTTTTTTTTTTTTTTTTTGGTTTTTTGAGACAGGGTTTCTCTGTGTAGCCCTGGCTGTCCTGGAACTCACTCTGTAGACCAGGCTGTCCTCGAACTCAGAAATCCACCTGCCTCTGCCTCCCAAGTGCTGGGATTAAAGGGGTGCACCACCACCGCCCGGCTAAGTCTTGAGCAATTTTAAATTGAGCTGTATATTTTATCGTATTTTAGTCAGGGTACTCTGTGATTGAAAAAAGCAACCACAGTTTCCACCACCGCCCAGCTCCAGCAAGTTTTATATGCACATATCCTTTGAACCCACCACAGAGGAAAGGTTGTTGGGAAGCCCAAACATTATTTTTTTTCTGACCTGGTAATGTAGCCCAAGCTGGCCTTAAAGTTACATTGTAGCCAAGAATGCCCTTAAACTTCTGAGCCTCCTGCTTCTGCTCAGACTTCCAAGAAGACCTAGACTTCTGTACTGCTAAGTAATTGACAGATGATGTTTGCAACCAATCCCTGTGAAAGCTGAGGAGGATTTAGAGTCTGACGGCATTTTGGGGAGCAGAGCATGGGGTGGGGTGCAGTGGGGCCCACAAAGCACGCCACTGCTGAGATAAAGCGTCTCACTAGCTCTGTGCTGGGTACTGTACAGCCATCACTTTCTCTAATCCTCAGTCCCAGCCAAGTATGCTAATTATCTCTTAGAGTCAGTGAAGCTAAACACGTAATGGGCTGGTTTTTGAACCTTCATAAACTGCTTCCACAATAGAGTCTGATACATCTTTCTAGAGTTTTTGTTAAGGAAAAAAAGGCTAATATCTGAGGACATTTATATCGTAGTAGACTTTGACAATGTATTTTTCATCATTTTCTTTTACTAGCTTGAAGTTTGGAAGCTAAGGAATTTATTATTGAGTTTTGTTTGTTTGTGAAACAGACTCAATCACTATGTGGAATCACAGAGATTCCCCACACCTGCCTTTGCTTCCTGAGTGTTATTAAAGGTGTGTACCACCACGTACATATTTTTGTACATATGTATCATAGTGCTACCACAGACATCTTTGACTTTTCAGCTCCAATCACTGCAGTCTGAACTCCAGTTTAAAGATGCAGAAATGAATGAATTAAGGACAAAGCTTCAGAGTAATGAACGAACAAATAAACTAGCAGCTCCCTTCGTTTCCCAGCTCAGGTAAGGAGGACACTGGACCCATAGTTTAGTTTGGCATTATTTTGCAAAAAGCCTGACAGCTGTCTGGGTTGTTGGGATGAAGGTCTTGTTTTGAGGCCATCTTTGCTGAAGGATGCACAGGTGGCTTGGCTGAGGCTACGTGGTCTGAGCCATTGCAGTAGAGATGACTTCATTCTACGTGTCTTCATTCTACGTGTGCTTTCTCTGACTGGGACATTGGTAACACAATCCCTTGAGACTAAAAAAAGCTGAAAAAAATAATCTTTTTTTTTTTTTTTTTTAAAGGAAGGAAAGGTTTATTTTGGCTCACAGTGCAGGGAATGCAGTCCATCATGTTGGGGAAGGTTTGGCAGCAGGAACTCATAGCTGAGTGGATCGGGAAGCAGGGAGAGACAAAAGCTGGTGCGCAGCTAGTCTCCTCATGTCCCCTTTTTAGCCCATCCCAGACCCCAGGCTACGGTGTGGTACTACCCACCTTCAGGGTAGGCCTTCCTTTAAATTTTTGAAAACAGATCAGCCTCCGTTTTTATGTAATTTGTTTAATTAACATTGCCCCCCTTCCCTAAGCATGAGTGTATTTCAGTCCTGGCTACTTAACATAGTTTTGCTCATTGGCTATCTGGGACCTTTGTCTTACAGCCCCTCTTTTGCTGCCAGATGTGCTCAGCTTGTTAATGGTCTATGTCCTGCCCTCTGCCTCCCATAGCAGTCTCTCATGTGTCTGAACTCTTTCTGGTATGCAACATTCTCCTGCCTTTGCTCATGTTGGGCAGAGTGTGAGATTGAACTCTCCTTGCCTTGCATGCTTCAGGTGAGACGGGAGAGATGAGGAAGTTTACCCTCACTTCTTCACCACTCAGCAATAGGAAGAAGGCCTGGATGTTGTGTGACCAGCGCTGAGGGGCTTACTCAGTTTCCAATACACTTTCTGATAGACCCTCTTTATTTTGAAGGTTTTTTTGTAAATTATATACATGTGTGTTTGTGCGTACAATTACCTACAGAGCCCAGAAGAGGGCATTGGATTCCCTAGAGCTGGAGTTATAGGCACTTATGAGCTCTCAGACAAGGGACCAGGGAGTGGAACTTAGATCTGCAAGAGTAGTATTTACTCCTGATGCTGACCTATCTTTTGACCCAGTCCAGGCATTGATTACTAAAAATTGGGTGATCAACATTTAAAACTTTGTTTTTGGATGCCTAAGAGATTATGAAAATAAATGCTACCTTTGACACAAACTGATATACCCATAAAGCCTCTAGTCAAAATGTCTAGCTATGAAAAATTTATATTAGAAATTTAATAACCAGGTATTTTAACAGAATCCTAACTGTGCTCATAGTTAACTCTTTCCAGTCCTAGGAAAGGCTCTTCTGTGGTTCTAAAGTCAGAAGCATGTTCTCCACATGTTGGAAAGACAACTTTCCCTACAAAGGAGTCTTTTAGTGCTAACATGCCTCTCTTCCACCCCTGTCAGACTGAGGCAGGACACAAATTTCTGGTGGGCCAAGAGGGTAAGTCAAATATTATTAATTGGTTGCTGCATAATGGACTGCCCCAACTAGTGCCTAAACAACAGGATTTACTTTCTTTTTCTTAGTTTCTGGGCATCAACAGTTTGACACGTAAAGACACATTGAGGCTGAGAGTCCTTCAAGGGGCCTCTGAGACCTCCTGTAGCACTTTATAATTTGACACACTGCCTCTCTTCCCAGCACTGCCACTGTTCTCTTGAGACACTGCAGCCACAAGTTTGGTGACCCCAACTAATGGGGCGCTGCATGGTAGGTTACAAGCAGGCAGAGCAGTCTGGGTGTAAGTCTCAACCACACTACTTAACAGCTTATGTGATCTGGGCAAGGGCACATTACCTCAATGTTTCAGTTTCTCTATATGTGAAACAGCTAAAGTGACCTTTAATCATACGGTTGTTCTGTGAAACAAATGACTATGACTTAAAAAGAAAAATGGGTAAAGTGATGATTACTGTTTTCACCATATTGCTCCATTTTAGGTGAAGCAGACAGATTCTCTTTTTAGCAATCTAGAGATATTTTGGCTTTTGACTGAGTTTAAAGAGATTATCTACTCTTTTAATATGGCATGTTGGAGTGTTTGGAACACCTGTTCTTTTCGTTCAGCTTTAGACTCACATTTTTTCTAGTTTCAGACAATAAGACCCATCTGGGAGGTAACCTCCTGAAGCAAGATGTGCAGCAGAAAATTCTTGCTGACAGTTGGGTGCAGAGAAAAAATACTCAAGGTACCAGAAGACTTCCTTTTCTGTAGGAGCCTGTGTGGTTCCCATTTTCTTCAGAGAATTGCCTAGGGGGATTGTCTGAGAACCCTGTCCCAAGTGTCCTTTATAGTGTTTGGGCACATAGGCATCTGTGACTTAAAGAGAAAAACAGTGTGGTCTGGTGAGATGGCTTAGTGGGTAAAGGTGTCTGCGACCAAGCCTGACAACCTGAGTTCAATCCCTAGGACCCACATAATCAAAGGAGAGAACCAATCCCCAGAAGTTGTCTTCTGATCGCCACATGTGCACTGGGGTACACATCCCCTGTGCCCATAAAATAAATAAGTAAATAAAATTAATTTTAGGTGTGGTGTTGAGTGATGCTTTTAACCACAATGTTCCAGAGGCAGAGGTGGGGGATATCTATGAGAGAAATAGATAGATAGGTTTATGATTGATAGGTAGGTAGATAGATCGGTCAGTTGGTTGATAAATAAAAGGATGTTTTGTTTTGTTATTTAAGGTAAGAACGGGTGTTTTCCAGAGCTTCTGCCCCCAGAAGCATCATGACAGAGTTTAGTAGCTTAGACATGGTGAAATTAAGGGTCCCTCACTTCCTCCCTCTAAGGCCATAGAAAAGGTCTTCCGTAGTCAGGCTGGTAATCCTAGCATCCTGGTCTCAGAGGCTGAGGCAGGAAGATCATGAATTCAAGACAGAGGAGGCAACATAGTGAGACCCTGTCTCAAAAAAAAAAAAAAAAAAAAAAAAACAATGAAGGGATGGAGGGAGAAAGAACTCTCCCATTTCAGAACATTCTAGAGTCACCTTGTCTTTTGCAGGTTCTATTTTGATAAACTTGCTCCTGAAGCAACCTTTGATGCCAGGGTTATCTCTAGGTCTCTGTCACCTTCTGAGCAGTTGTTCTGAGGTTCCTACTGGCACCCTCTTGCAGCCACCAGGGCTTAGGTAAGCACGAGGCTCCCAAACAGTTGGTTTGGGACTTTTCACAAAGCGTACCCTTCACTGGTTCTGGCCAACATATGAGACTATGGCATGTTTAGGTTGGCTAAAGAATTTGGCAGACAGGTGATCTGGGGTCCCTGACCTAATCTGTTTTCTTTTGTTTCCAGTACTTTGCCTGGGACTTCAGGCCTCAGGACCATCAGTTCTCCTAATGGGCCATTTTCCCCCTCTGCCCTGAGAGAAGCACAGAACTTGGCATTCACTGGATTGAATCTGGTTGCCAGGAGTGAGAGATCACACGATGGAGATGTAGCAGGCAGAAGAGTCTTCCCGCTCTGCCAGCTTCCTGGAGCTGTGCATCTCCTCCCTCTTGTACAGTTCTTCATCGGCTTACACTGCCAGGCTCTGCAAGATTTAGCCCCTGCTAAGAAGAGTGGGGCGCCTGGAGACTCTCCGACACATACCTCCTGTGTGAACTCTGGGGTAGAGGCTAGCCCAGAGGACTCCATTTATAGCTTGGAAAGCTTTTCTGTGGCTTCACTTAGCATCCTTCAGCACCTGGTGTGCCACAGTGGGGCAGTTGTCTGCCTGTTACTGTCAGGCATGGGGACCGATGCTGCTGCCAGGGAAGGAAACTTAATTCAGACTTGTGCAGATACAATCTCAGCCTCCAGGGAGGATGCTCATGACCAAAACCAGCATCCACTATTGAAGATGCTTCTTCAACTGATGGCTGTTTCTTCTACAACATCAGGTCATTTTCAAGCCAGTGTCCTGAGCCAGTGCCTCAAAGTTTTGGTGAAATTAGCTGAAAACGCTTCCTCTGATTTCTTGCCCAGGTATAAAGAAGACTCACGGGAGGCATGATTCCATGGGTCTGCCTGACCTCTTGAGGTCTAACCTGTGGCTTTTGTACTTTGTTCACACTTTGACTTAATCCTACTACTTAGCTATGGCTTCCTTCGGGGAGTTCTGAAATGATGGGAAGGGGGCCAGGTAAGCAAAGGCACATGTAACATGCCACTTCGGAAGAGTGGCTTGCCCTTGGACCAAGGCTAAATTAGGAGGCCTTTGAACCCGAGATGTGGATCAGGTAAAGAACTTACGACACAGCATATTTCAGTGAGGTAGAGTCTTGTATGGAAATAGAAATTGGGAGTGTCTGTAGCCATGAGCTGACCTTGTAGGAAGTTGTCAACTTTGTGTCTGCTTTTTTTCCCCACCAAGGACAAGGTTTCTTTGTGTAACAGACTTTGCTGTCCTAGAACTCACTCTGTAGACCAGGCTGACCTACAACTCACAGAGATCCACCTGTCTCTGCCTCTCGAGTGCTGGGATTAAAAGCATGTACCAGCATGCCCAGCTGTGTTCACATCTATTATGAATCACAGGTCACTTGCTGCTTAACAGTAGTTTGTTGGAAGTCATAGTATAATGAATCTAGCTTATAAACAAAACAAAAATCCACTGTTATAAATGACTAACTTGGGGTGCTAGAGAGATGGCTCAGCAATTAAGAGTTATTGTTTTTCTTGCAGAAGACCCAAGTTTGATTCCCAGTAACCACATTGTAGCTCACAACCATGTTACCCCGGTTCCAGGGAATCCAGCAGGCATACATGTGCTGCGTGTACATTCATGTAGACAAAACATTCATACACAAAGTAAGCTACGTAAATAAGTGAATCGTTAAGAAAAATTATAAGTTCCTAACTTGGGAGTTGAGAACACCATGAGCAAGATAGGAAGAATTATAAACCCTGCCAGCCCGCCCTCCACCCAGCCGTCAGTTTGTTTTTCTCACAGCGTGCTTATAAGGCCAATTCCTGTGTTCAAATACTACCATTGATGAGGTTTTGTCTCTGCCAGGCATCATGGCCTGTACTGCTAATCCAGCACCTGGGAGGCAGAGACAGGTGGATCTCTGAGTTTGAAACTAGCCAGAGCTACACAGTGAAACCCTGTCTCAAAAAAACAGTCTTATCTGAACCTAACATTCCTTTTTGTCATGTTTTCCACATGGTATTTTCTAGCTAGTTTTACCTGTCCTAAAGTATGAAATTGAACACAGCACATCAGTGCAGTATAAACAGTACATGGGGAAGAACTGCCATTCACAGGCCCAACTCACACTGGCTAGTTGCCTATTTCTTATGTGCTTAATGAATGAATCTCAGAAACCACACATTTCCCAATTCTGTTTGTAGACCCCTCTTCCTGTTCTGCTGACACACAGGGTATTCAGAACTCCACTAATTAATGGATGCTTCTACTAGCCAAGAGCTTCAGTCGCTGGCTTACGTGACACTTCTGACTCTTTCCTCCTTCACACAGAGCCTGGCTCAGTCTGAATTTGTTAAATCCCGACATTGAATTAGGAAAACTTGTCTAAAAAACTGCAACCATGTTAGGACAGTGTCAAGCCAATGACTGTGATAAGTCATTGCCCACTGCTTTCAGTCACATACCCAAATGGAAGACTTCTCTGTAGATTTCATACTCGTGTGTCAAGATGTACTGCACAGCTTCCTTTTTACCTTTTGGTGAAGGCCGGGGCCGGTGCTGTCAGGGCTGTAAAGCAGGATGTGATAAGTAGCCAGAAAACCTGCCATCTGCCAGTGTCATTGCCCCCAGGCTTGAAACAAATCCCACCTTACCAGAGAGCATGATGACTCCTGTACTTTTATAATGGTGCTATGTGTAACTTCTTTTCCCTTTTTGAGACGGTCTCACTATGTATCCCTGCTGGCCAGTCTGGCGTAGGACTCAGATCCACCTGCCTTTGCTTCCAGAGTCCTGGGATTACAGGTGTGCACCCTCATGCCTGGCATAACATTTCATTGTAAAAGAAGGCTTTACAGCTATGAGAAACATAACTTGGAAACCAAAGGTAGAATCTTTCCAGCTATGCTCAAGGGCCATAATGGGCTAGGTAGGACTAGTCAGGCCAGAGAGCACTAAGTTAAACTTTTTTTTTTCTCCCAGAGATCCACAGTACCTGGCAACTAAAGAATGCCCAACTTCTTGCCTATTTGTAGAATGAATATGCTATAAAATGGGGGCTCAGTGGTTAAGTTGCTCTTCCAGAGGACCCAGGTTCAATTCTGAGCACCCACATGGCAGCTCACAACTCTAACTCCAGTTTTAAGGGATCTGACACCCTCATACAGGCATACAAGCAAGAAAAGGGGGGAAAAAATCAGATTTAAAAGTGCTATAAAATGGGTTTACCCCAAATAGTGAGCCTTGACTTTCCAATGACACACTAATGGGTACTCTCCATCTCCATGCTCTGTGCGGAAATGCCACATGTGTACATGTTGGTACATACCTGCATGTTCATGGCCTCTCCCACACACCAGTTCGCCCTCATGCTGCTACAGGTGATGTGGATAGAAGAACCTGAGCCCTTGGGACTGGGTTCCATCCTTTGTCTCTGCCTCATTCCTCAGTGGGGAGAGATGAATATATATATATATATTTTTTTTTTTTTCATTCATACATACACACACATAAGAGTAGGTAGGTTTTTACACTGGTAGCAACAGAAGCCAGTGTTTTCCAGCAAGTGGAGAAAAACTCTTTCTTTGCCTTGCTCTGTGACTGACCTCATAAGACGGCTACAGCCATGTCCACACTTGTTCCAGTTCGAGCCCTGGCCAGGCCTCTGCTATTAGACAAGGAACATTTCTTATGCTGAAGGTATGCATCTGTACCCTGTGTGAGAACAGACACAGGAAGGAGCCTGGGGTATAGTCATGCAGCCCCGATCCAGGGAGTCTTGTCCCATTTACTTGATAAGGGCCTGTCTTCTTTTTTGGGGGCAAATGAGGGGTTTTGATATGGTGGTGAGTCTTGGCTGCATATAGCCCAGGTTCGTATCCGACTCGTTGCGATAGGTCCTGCCTCTGCCTCCTAATTGCGAGATTACACATATCGGCCACACATAGACCCCACCAAAGGCCTGTCATTTTTAAATCACAGCATTCTTAACAGAAAAGTTTAGTACCTGTTTATTTGTGACAGCCTTGAAGCAAGTAGGCTACGGTCAGGCCAGCAGCTTTTGAACCCTTGTCTCACTACATCAGTGTCCTTTTGGAGAGTGTCCTAACTGTGCCCATTCTTTAGGTTGTCCTGTGTGTTCCCAGTGTTGCCACAGTGCCTCGGCTCAGAGCTGCCGCTGTCGTGTGTGCAACAGGCTGTTGAGCTGCTCTCTGTTCTGGTGGACCACGACAGCCTTACACAGCAGCTGTGCTCCCACTCGGGTAAGCAGAGCAGGACAGGTCTCAACTGTCCCATCTTGGGAGGGAGGGATTGGGGCAGGGACAGGTTCAGAGCTCCTCAAGGGCTTCTGTCCTTGTACCCCAGGCTACAGTGAAAAGGGGGACCCTGAGTGAGGCCTGCCATCCTTTTCAGAAGGCTGTCTTCTCCTGAGGCTGTACATGTACATTACATCAAGGCCTGACAAAATGGCCTCAGAGACACAGTGGCTTCAGCTGGAACAAGAGGTAAGACTCTCAGATGATGCTCACCCTTCCCCCCTTCCCAAGAGCCCAGGGTCTCCTTCCGTCTTGTGGGAAAATACGAGCTACAATTCATTTCGGCCAGTGTCAAACAGCAACAGGTCATGTAGCGGTTCCTCACATGGATGCAATTCAGATGCATCCTGGGCTGCTGCTCAGCAGAGTTGCCTGATAACGCTGCCTGGGCTTTGGGGCCTGGTCCTGGTCCTGGAAGCAGGAAGCTGTTGGTGAGACTCATGTCTGAAAGCCTGAGATGATTACCACTTGTACCCTACTTGTGCAGGCAAGCAGTTGTAGAAGTAGCTAGAGCACCTCAGAAATGCCCGCAGAAGCCCTGTGACAGCCGTCTGCTCTACACGGGATGAACACCGTCTCTTCTTGTTCCAGGTAGTATGGCTCTTGGCCAAGCTGAGTGTGCAGAGCCCTTCCCCACCTGGCATTGGTTCTGACTGTCAGTGCAACGTAGAGGTGAGGGGCCAGAGGCCAACATCACAGTCGCTCGGTTGGTTAAGGGCAATCATGTTTCCCTTGAAGTGGTGAGGTGAGTCAGTCACTGGACCTTAGGCTGTGCCCTCTCTCACCCTAGGCAGTCAGAGCGCTCACTGTGATGTTGCACAGGCAGTGGCTGACTGTGCGGCGGGCAGGGGGTCCAAGGACCCACCAGCAGAAGCAGACAATCCGCTGTCTGCGGGACACTGTGCTGCTGCTGCATAGCCTATCTCAGAAGGACAAGCTCTTTACTGTGCACTGTGTCGAGGTCCTGCATCAGTATGACCAGGTGATGCCAGGGGTCAGCATGCTGATTCGAGCCCTTCCTGATGTGACTGACTGTGAAGGTAAGCTAGCAAAAGACTCTGTCCTAGCCTTCTTCATGTGCCTCTGCCTGAGGCTCATGAAAAAGTCAAACTCCTTTGCTGGACTTCCATGAGTCTTCCCTTGCCTCCAGAGCCACTCTTGGCACCGTGGGCACTGTCTTCCTGCTCTGGGTCTTTGAGTATGATAGGTTCCCATTTGATCATGTCTATTGAATTGGCCTAGCTGAGCCATGGTTTTTCCACAAAGATCTGTTCGAATTGCTTTTGTATCACTTTTGCTCACAGTAGCTGAGGGAGCAAAGCCTGTGCATGGACGGGACTGGTTAGTTCCTGTGACTGACGCTAGGGGAGGGTGGGTAGGCCTCTAGGCCTCAGCACCATCACGTTAACCTCAGAAAGCTCTTCCTTTTGGCTTAGAGGCTGCCCTGGATGACCTCTGTGCTGCAGAGACTGATTTGGAAGACTCCGAGATGGACTGTAGCTGAGGGCCTGAGCATCCAGCCACAAGGTGGCACCAGCTCCCACTGACATCTTTGCCATATCCACTGATTAAAAGTGCACTTCCTGCTGAGAACACAAGCTTTGTTTCCCGAGTCCAGTTTGTGTGGCTGAGAGGGAGGGGCAGAGCAGACTAGGAACTTGCTGGATTAGGTGACTCTCCTTACGGAGTTGAGATGGTCTCCATGGTAACTGATCTGCCCTGAGGAAAACCCTGCCCCTCTTTGGGAATTACCCTGAGTCATAGCTTTGGGCTGGGGCCATGGGGGAAAAAACTTGTGTAGCCGAGGAGGCAGCCCTTTTTAGGAAGGCCTGGATCAAGGAC
The DNA here is from genome assembly GCF_011762505.2 of Arvicanthis niloticus. Taxonomy (NCBI): domain Eukaryota; kingdom Metazoa; phylum Chordata; class Mammalia; order Rodentia; family Muridae; genus Arvicanthis; species Arvicanthis niloticus. The sequence goes on along the minus strand of NC_047678.1, from coordinate 29,170,273 downwards.
TGGGGGAAAGGCAGAGACACACAGGCATGTTTGAATCCTAGAGACAACCCAGTTTAAGTGAGTTGTCAGGGTTGGGGCAGTGGTCCATTTTACCAGCAGGATCACAGATACGGTTCTAGGAAGGCCTCTGGGGTACTTGGGGAGGGAGGGAGGAGCTTTAGCATGAGGGCCAGGCCTGGCAGGCTAACTAGCAGGGAGGGCCCTGTTCAGGAGGCAGGCCTATGGGTGGACCCAGGCAGTTTTACTTCCTGAGCCACTGCTGCCAGCAGCAGAATCAGCGGAGTGCCTTGCTGCCCGTTTCTCGGTAAGTGTGGGTTAAGGGTATGGGGTACGGCAGAAGAGGATAGGTTTCCATCACCCTGAAGGTGGTCAGCACTAGGGGAAGGGCCTCCCTCAAAAGGATAGTAAGTAGTGTAGCCATCCCACTAGAACAAGCCTACCGTCCAGCTTCTAGTGGCCCTGGATAGCACGTGCTGAAAGGACTAGGCTGTGTTTCTGCCCACGCTACACCCCACCCCAGCCCACTTTAGACTTTTCTACTACTGTTCATTACCCCATCTCCTCCCCAGGCTCAGCATGGACTCAAAGACCCTGCCCCATGGTCACATGCAGACCCTCATCTTCTTAGACCTGGAAGCCACTGGCCTGCCTATGTCTCAGCCCAAAGTCACAGAGCTGTGCCTACTGGCTGTCCACAGACATGCCCTGGAGAACACCTCCATTTCTGGGGGGCAGCCATCTCCAGTGCCCAAGCCACCCCGTGTGGTGGACAAGCTCTCTCTGTGTATTGCTCCAGGGAAAGCTTGTAGCTCTGGGGCCAGTGAGATCACAGGTCTGAGCACAGCTGAGCTGGAAGCACACGGGCGTCAACGCTTCGATGACAACCTGGCCAACCTGCTCCGAGCCTTCCTGCAGCGCCAGCCACAGCCCTGCTGCCTTGTGGCACACAACGGTGACCGCTATGACTTTCCTCTGCTCCAGGCAGAGTTTGCTTTGCTGAACATTGCCAGTCCTCTAGATGGTACCTTCTGTGTGGATAGCATGGCTGCCCTAAAGGCCTTGGAAAAAGCTAGCAGCCCCTCAGAGCATGGTCCGAGGAAAAGCTACAGCCTGGGCAGCATCTACACCCGCCTGTACGGGCAAGCACCGACGGACTCACACACTGCCGAAGGTGACGTTCTAGCCCTGCTCAGCATCTGTCAGTGGAAGCCACAGGCCCTACTACAGTGGGTGGACAAGCATGCCCGACCTTTCAGCACCATCAAGCCCATGTATGGCACTAGAGCTACTACTGGAACAACCAACCTAAGGCCACATGTTGCCACAACCACTACACCCCTGGCCACAGCCAACGTGAGTCTTGGCAATGGCAGGAGCAGGAGCAGGCAACCTAGGAATCCTCCAGAGGAGGTCCCAGAAGCCCCATACCAGGAGGGGCTGCTGGCCCCACTGGGCCTGCTGACCTTCCTGACCTTGGCAATAGCCATTCTGTATGGACTCTTCCTGGCCTCACCTGGGCAGTAAGTCAAGAGGGAAAATGATTAATAAAGACTACCATAGCACTGACTGCTTGCCGCCTCTGCTTCTCAGCCTGGGCCTCTGGCCATAGTCAGGCCCTCGGGATGAGGTACAGTTCCTCTCTCCTGCTCTCTTGAGAGGACAGTCAAACCTGTTAGCCTAATGAGCACAGGGAAGACACATGTTCCAGAGGTAGACAGAAATAGTTTTTGGTGCAGAGCCGAGGCCAGCCGCCCAGGCTCTCAAGAAAGGGGAAGTGGGTCCAAACGTTGCCTTTATTTTTTATTGTAAACGAAGGTGCAGAGTCTGAATGCTCAGAAACACCAATCAACACGAAGCTAAAGCAGCCAGTGGAACAGGCACCAACAGGGAGTGTGGAGGTATTCACATCTGGGCCCTCCACCACCACCTTTGGTCCAGATAACCCCTTGGCCCTGGTGTCCCTGCTAGTGGGACAAACTGGACTGTGGTACAGGAGTCAGGTATAATATGAAGCTGGTGTCAAGGGAAACCAGCTGTCAGAGGTCAGGTTATCTGTCCTCTGGGAGCCAGGGATTTCAACCTCACACCAATTATCACACATCTGGAGACAGAAAACAGGCAAAATGTTTGGCTAACAGTAAAAAGGCAGTGCAAGGAGAGACCAGAGTGTGTAGTAGACAGAGGCCCCTGGCCCAGTAGCAGGAGCCAGGCCAGCAAAGGTAGGAAAGCTTCCCCACTGGGGCCTGAATAGTGAATACGTGTGGCCTCTACATAGTCCTGGGAAAGACAGTGGGACAGTCCAGACAGACAACTGATGGAGAATGGATAGGGCTCTGTCTGGTGTGCTTCGACATCTGTCGCTGACCCACTGCCACTGAGGCCCCTTGTTCTTTGCCCAGTTACCTGCCTCACTGCAAAATGTAGCCAAGCCCTGGGAATAACCCCCTAGCAGCAGCTAGCTGGTTACTCCCCAAAGCAGGACATATACCCACAAAAAGCTTGCTCTCCTGAGTGTGACGGCCATGGCTGGTCACCTTAGGGTGATGTGGGGAATACCTCCTACCCGATTGTTTTTAATTTACTTGAAATTTCAGAAAGTACAATTTCAAGTGAGGAAGAAAACAGGTCGGTCCTGACCTGCACTGGTAAGATTTGTGTCTACCTGGTCAACAACAGAGGAAGCCACATGTCTACACAAGGCACACACACCACAGACAGCAGTAAAGAACTGTGCGTATCGCTCACACACACGACATAATCAAATGGCAGCCAAAAAGGCTGGGGGCAGGCTCAGGCCTTTGGGGGATCCATGTAGGCTGGGTTGTATGGAGGCTGGCTGGCTCCTGAAAGGAGAGAGGACATAGGTTAGTTGTGGGGACACTGGGCTGCAAGGCAGTCAGGCAAGCTAGGAGGAAAGGACCCTAGGAGCAGAGGCATGAGTCGGGACCATACAGGGTTACTGAATCCACTGTGATACTTACCAGCCAAGGACTCATGATAGGCTGGCGGCCCTGTGGGCTGGGCCAGGTAGGGTGGTGGGTACTGCGTCGGATAGGGTGCTGCTGGCATTCCTGGCTGGGGGGGCATGGGATGGTAGCCCTGGTATGTTGGTCCAGGATAGCTGGGGGCCACGGGTTGAGGCTGAGGGTAAGGGGCGTGAACCACGGTAGTAGTTGTGGTGTTGGTCACGACAGCTGCAACGAGAATCCTGATTAGTCAAAACCTTATGGCTCCCTAGGTCAGAAGAGGCCAGGCCTGCCCCTCCCACTTAGTCAAAACAGGTTCCTGGTCATCAACCCTTTCCCACTCTGGGATCGGCATGTTTGCACAGGAAGGGGCATGGGTGGACCGGGTAGGTAAGGGCAAGCTTACGTCGGCGTGAGGGGCAGCACATCTTATACAGACAGCAGCAGGAGCAGGTAAAGCATATGATGATAGTGGCAATAAACACCACAAAGACGGTCACGCCAATGGCAATAGTCGCTCCGAACCTGCCGAAGAGCCAGTGTAACTACCTTTCACTTTTCCCTATGACCAGCCACCCACATGTCACCTGTTCCCAGGGGACCCCTTTTGGCAAAAGACTCTTAAGAAACTTCCCAGTAGTTTGGTATGAGTCCATTACAGCCTCAGATTCCTCATGTATACAACGGGGCTGCCCTTTGTGAATTTATGTAAAGGCACCCCCCTCCCAGGCCTGTTCCCTGTACCCACCTACCTATATACCTGGTCTCTCCCTACCAAGCAACCATATGGTTGTCAGGCATATGCCACAAGCCAGGCAGGATAAGATCCAAGTCAAGACAGGCTGCCATGTGCTGAAGACCTGCAGCTCATACAGGTTGTGTGACATTCCAGGCTACCCCATGGTTAACAAGCATGGCTCCATCCAGGGAAGCTAGATGGGAGGCCTCCCTGCCCAACCTGGGCACCCACAGAATAGAAGGTCTGCCCTTTGTCAGCACACAGCATAGGCTGGAAGTTCACCCAAATTACTGCCAATAGCAGCCGGAGCCCCCAACTGTCTTCCCACGGACCCAGGGCCTGGGCTGCATTCTAATAAAAGGCGACTGCAACAGGCGCATTCAAAACCTAACGAAGTTAAAACTCCGGGGCATCTGCCCCTCTGAGATTAGAGAGGAAGGATGTAAGGTGCCACCCCACCCTACCATGAGGCTTCCAGCTCACAGCCCAGGGGAGCCCCCAACGCCTTAGCAGGGCCTCTTGGCTAAGGGACAGACTCCCCCACACTTCAGGCTTCCAAAAGGAGCCTTCACCAAGACAAAACCATGAGACCATAGGTGCCTTTCCAGCAGTCAGAGGCAGGAAAGGACAAAACACATTCATGCAGTGCGCGGCATGCAGTGGACTGTTTAGTATCTCTTTGCTTCTATAGAATGTGCCCGCTCACCCCATGTTAGCCTCCGCCTTCACTCAAGGGGCTCCTGCAGCCCAGGACTTCCCCTCTTTTCAACAGGGGCCACTCAGTTTCAATCTCCTCCCCTTTCAAAGAAAAGGAAATCGAATCTTCTCAGTCTTCCCCATTCCTGACGTCAGCAGCAGGAAGAACAGACTCACAGGCCCTGCAGCCACCCTCTTAAAGACACAGCATGATCTAACACCATGCCCAGCACCAGGCCACTGAGAAGGGCTGGAAGGGAAAGCAGAAGCGACACTTTCCCAACCCTGGGTTCCCAGGCCTCTAAATGCAGCCCAGCCCCAGCCTCTAGGCTACTCTGCTCACCTGATCCACCCTTCGGGAGCCTGCCTAGGCAGGGCAGGACCCCTGGTTCTGGCTGACATATAAGCAGTTGACTGCCATGGTTCCTCCTCTGTTCCCAAGCCAGGACATAACCCTTCCAGGTCTGATCATGTTTCCCAGTGTTGTTTCTAATGCCTGAGGCTCCCCCAACCCCTGGAACCACAGGAAGCTGCTTCACAGTCTCTAGTGACAGTGTGTGTACTTACCTTTCTGTGGGTATAGAGTAAGTATAGTTAACAATTAAAATCTAGGGTTTGCCTAACCAGAGAGTAAAACTTATAAAAAAAAAAAAATTAAAAAATTTTTTAAAAAGCTAATTCCAATCTTTAATTAAAAATTTAGCAGGGTGTGCCTGAGTAATGCCTGAAATCAGGAGGCTGTTGAGGCAGGAGAATTAAGAGTTCTGGGCCAGCCTGAGCAACACGGTGAATTCCAGGCAAGCCTGGACTATACAGAGAAACCCTGTCCCTCAAAAACCCAACAAAAAAAATTAGATACTCTTTGCAGGACCCACAAAGCCAGGTGGGGCCAAGGACTCACTTCTACCTTGATATCTAGCTAGATCACCAAGCACCAGCCATGCTCACCTCAGGTCTTTGCACACCCAGGTCTTCCTGCTTGGGAGGCCCTCTTCCCCACAACCCTCACTTCTTAGTAATACCTGCTCTTCTCTCAGTCCTTGGCTCAAAGCACCAGTTCAAGGCAGCACATTTCTTTCTTTCTTTCTTTCTTTCTTTCTTTCTTTTTTTTTTTTTTTTTGGTTTTTCGAGACAGGGTTTCTCTGTGTAGCCCTGGCTGTCCTGGAACTCACTCTGTAGACCAGGCTGGCCTGGAACTCAGAAATCCGCCTGCCTCTGCCTCCTAAATGCTGGGATTAAAGGCCTGCGAAACCACCGCCCGGCGGCAGCACATTTCTTAACCATTAAAACACCAGACTCTTTGGCTAATGCTATGACAGAATTAAAGTCCTGCCCATTTAAATGCCTGTCTGGCAGAGACAGGTGAAGGATCTCTGAGTTTGAGGCCAGCCTTGTCTACATTTGAGTTCCATGCCAGCCAGGACTACATAATGAGATCCTGTCTCAAAAACAACAATAAAAACCAAAGTTAAGTACACTGATCGAAGACATATCCTATGCACAGTATGACACTTGTGGCTTGCGCTTCCAGAACACTGTTCTGACCCGTGACTCAGAGGGTAAGAACCAGAGAGAAAGGTCAATGGTGGGACATGGGGGCAGAGCTGCTGCAGACCTCAGGGCCCAGCATCTTTCCTTTGGGGGCTTCTCTGGGGTCCCAAGCCACTGTCAGGCATCAGGGACTGAACCCCTACCATGAAATCCACTCTGTGGACAACAATGCCCTCAGCAGAAGAGCCAGCACATAGGAGTCCAGGGCAGTGTCTCTTTAAGAACGTTCCCTAGCGAAGCGGTGGTGGACAGCCCTACCCTCAACCGCCTCCTCTGTGCACAATTCTGAGGCTCTGGAGAATAGGAGAAAAAGAAATCCCAGAAACTCATTCTTCCTCCTAGCAGCTGCCCCTCCCCCGCTACTTCTAGGTGTCTTCACCCATGGCCAAAGCAGCCTTTCCACACACTGTCAGGCCCCTGAGTGGTCTCCATGGGGCGGTCCACACACATCACACACTTCAGACTCACTCTTTGATTAGCTGTGCTGGGTGGCTCGTGTGGAGTGTGCCACGCCAGCGTGGGGGCACCAACCCCACTTCAGTGCGGTCCACTGCTTCAGACCAGCTGCCTCCTTGCCCTCAACCCCAGCCTTTATCTTGGCTCTCCCTGCCGCTGTTCCCCAAATGTTCCTGTCCATCCTCCATACGTTCTTCCCACCCAAGCCTTCAAGGCAAGGCCCCTGTACCCCAATCCCCATGATGACTGTGTCTACCTGGCATCCCTGTGCTGGGCTGGGTCAAGGAAGTCTGTTTGGCTGTCCATTCTCTCCTTTGTTCCTTAATGGCAGGCAGCTGCTGAACGCCACCAACCCACCTCCACCCTACCCTCCCAACACCTCTGGCCAGGAAGTCACAGTCTGAACATCACCAACCCACCTCCACCCTTCCCTCTCAACAACACCTCTGGTCAGGAAGTCACAGTCATGCCCAATGGCTGCCTGCCATGTTGACCCATGTGTTCTTTTCCTCTGCGACTTGTTCCGTGGCCCTGGATGGTAACAAGACGCCAGTGTAGGAACGTAACATGGGAGCTCACACCTGTAATTCCAGCAATCAGGAAGCAGAGGCAAGAGGACAACAAATTCTGGGCCAGCCCAAAGAACATAGTGAGATCCAGGCTAGCCTGAGCTAAGAGCAAGAGCCTGTTTCTTTCTTCTTCTTCTTCTTCTTCTTCTTTTTTTTTTTTTTTTTTTGGGGGGGGGGGGTGGGTGGTTTCGAGACAGGGTTTCTCTGTGTAGCCCTGGCTGTCCTGGAACTCACTCTGTAGACCAGGCTGGCCTCGATCTCAGAAATCCACCTGCCTCTGCCTGCCAAGTGCTGGGATTAAAGGCGTGTGCCACCACTGGGCGGCAAGAGCCTGTTTCAAAACAAACAACAAAAACACTTGAGATATATCTCGGTTAATTGAGTGTTTGCCTAGGTAAGAGATAAGTTATTCTGGTCTGTTTTCAGTGTGTTGTGTTCTTAGAGTGCTAAGAGTCACAGAAGACCGGTGGCAATAGGCCCTTTCTCCCAGGCTGGCAATCATACCAGTCTTGGCCTTTTCTCTATGCCAGGGCCCTGCCCTGTAGAATCATATATTTAAAGCTGTTTTACTTTTTCTAGTGTCTTAAATTTGTTATTATAGAATGAGGGTCTTGTTTCTTACACCTGCAACACAGGAGGCCCCAGGCTCAACCTCCAGGACTACATGAACTTGGTGACTCACACCTGTAATTCAATCACAGGGAGGATCAGAAGTTCAAGTTCATCCTCAGCTACATACCAAGCTCAAGGCTAGCCTGAGCTACAAAAGACTGTCTCAGGAAGGAAGAGAGGGAGAAAAAAGGAAGAAAGAAAAGCAGAGCAGGAGCCTGGCCAGTAAGTTTAGGGCTACCAGCGTGTGGGGCCTCTGTGAGTATGGGCAGGAAGACTTCAGCTGCAGTCCCCCTTTATGAAGGTGTCACCCCGATCCTGAGACAGAGACACCAGCCAGCACAGTGACCAAAACCCACAAACCTTCGCATGGTGACTGAGGGACTTCTGTCCTCTCAGCACCTTGACTCAACATAACCACCACCTCACTCCCATGACCACAGTACCACCTCACTCCCATGACCACAGCACCACCTCACACTGTTTCCCCATTAGCATAGCCATCATTCTGCCACAGACATTGACCATCCTGCTGCCACCATCTCCTCACAGCGCTGCAACCTCTACCAAGTGTCACTTCCTCTCCAGTTACCTCTACCCATCAGGTACCTACCACCCAACCCCATGCCCCAGGTCAATATGGACCTCACCCCTAGACCTTCAACTACCAGCCCCCAACCAGTTTCCCTACCCCTATCATCTCTCTCTCCATAATACAGAGGAAACCTGGCTCCCAGGAGGGTCAAAGGTGCCAGTGGGTAAACATGGTCACTACTTCACTGGGATGCCTTCCCAATGAGTCTATGCCTTCTTAGTACACAGAGGCCACACACACACACCCAAGCCCACTTGAGCCCTTGTCACTTCTGCCAGGAAAACAGACACAGCCCACAGGCTTTACTTACCCTGACATAGGGTCGTCACTGTCAATACTGGATCGAAACCTCAGCGCTGAACCCGGATGTTCTGGTGTCTCCTCTGGGTGGTTGGAAAATCTGCTAATAGAAAAGAGAAATCTCATGAGGAACACACCCAATCATCACCTGCACCCCACAACACACTGCCTCGAGGCACATAGGACATTCCGAGAATGGATAATGTACACACTGGGATCCCACACTTCTCAGGCACACTAAGGCCAGTCTATAGAGCACAGCACATCTGAAGCCAAGAAACAGCAGATCTCAGACTTTGAGATCTGGAAAGTACCTGCTCTGACCACAACAGGATGAGGGCAGAAACCAAGAGTGAGCGCTACGTTGCCACAAAGTTAAAAACAAAAGAAATACACAGGGGAGAAAAGACGGCAACTCTTCCAAAAACAACAGTCTGAGTTGAAATCTGTCAAATGCCTGTAATTTCAGCTCTGGAGACTGGCAGAAGGATTGCAAGTTCTAAGCCAGCCTGGACCACATAGCAAACCTTCGCATGGTGACTGAGGGATGCTTTCTGAGGAGGGAAGGAAGGGAGGAAAGAGGAGGGAGGAAGGGAAGAAGAGAGACAGATAGAAACACCTTATGGTTATACAGAATGAAATAAAATACTATTAGGTTAAAGTTTACAAAAAAAAAAAAAAAAAAAAAAAAAAAAGGAGCCATGGTAATGCACACCTGCAACTCCAGACCTCGGGAAGTAGAGGCAGGGGAATCAGGAGTTAGGGAAAGCCTGGGTTGCAGGAGACCCCATCCCGAATAAAACAGACAATAGTTAGGACATGGCTTAACTAGCTCTTAGAAAGGAATGAATTTCATTACTAGAATTTATCAAGAAGGACAAAAAATAAGCAAGATACAGCTGGATGTGGTAGCTCAGAACCCTAGCACCCAGGAGGCTGAGGCAAAGGACTGTCTAGAATTCAAGCTCCTCTTAGGCTACAGAGTATGTCCCTGTGTGTGTGTGTGTGTGTGTGTGTGTGTGTGTGTGTGTGTGTTTGTGAAGCTAGGTGCAGTAATACAGGCCTAGAATCCCAGCAAACAGAGGCAGGAAAAATCAGAATTCAAGGTTATTCTTGGCTACTTAGCAAGTTCAAAGCCAGCTTCAACTAAACTATAGAAGACTCTTGTAGGGGAGGTTCTGATGCTAAGGTCCTGTTCCTCAATTGGTTCTTGACCTGTCAGTAAAGAGGCCATGGGCCAGCCAGGCAGTGGTGGCGCACGCCTTTAATCCCAGCACTTGGGAAGTAGAGGCAGGTGGATTTCTGAGTTCGAGGCCAGCCTGGTCTACAGAGTGAGTTCTAGGACAGCCAGGACTACACAGAGAAACCCTGTCTCAAAAAAACAAAACAAAACAAAAAACAAACAAACAAACAAACAAAGAGGCCATGGGCCAATTGCTGGGCAGAAGGAATAGGTGGGACTTCTGGGTCCCTGGAGAAAAAGAGAGACAAGGAGATGGGAGACAGAGTTCATCATGCTTCTGATGGAAAAGAGGAGACCAGCCATGTGAGAACTCGCAATGGAGTGGCCACATAGGCCAATCCTACAGTCAGGTGGTCAGAGATGTTTAGCAGGGACCAGATGTAAATGGGCAACTAAGGTTTAGGGCAGGTAGGAGGGAGATGTGGAGATAAGAATATTGATGAGGGCATGCTTTTTCAGGTGGGAGATATGTATCACCCAGCAATTATGTCAAAAGGCAAGTTGAAATTAAACAACTGTGTGTCTGTGTCTTTTATCTGTGGATTCAAGGAAAGTTAGGTGGGAGCTGGTAACAAGCCCGTTACCAGAGTTAAGGTGGGGTACCAAAAGCTACACACAACAAAGCCTATTTCAAAAAAACAAAAATAAAACAAAAAAAACTTACAAACAAACAATAACAACAATAAAACTCAAGAAAAGCCAGGCATGGTGGTGCATGCCTGCACTGGGGCCTGGGGATGACTTTGAGTTCAAGGCCATTCTGGACTACATAATAGTGCATGTTGTGCCTGCAAGGGGCACTGGATCCCATAGGACTGGAGCTACAGCTGAGCTGCCAGGTGAGTGCTGGGAACTGAACCCCAGTCCTCTGGAAGAAGAATCAGTGCTAACAACTGAGCCATCCCTCCATCCCCACTTCCTTTCTTAAAAGCAAAGCAAATAAAAATTTATTAAAGAAAAGTTTAAAAAAAAAACAAAAAACAAACTCTCAAGAGTGGGAAGGGTTAGCCGGGCGCTGGTGGCGCACGCCTTTAATCCCAGCACTTGGGAGGCAGAGGCAGGCGGATTTCTGCCTCTTTTTGAGACAGGGTTTCTCTGTGTAGCCCTGGCTGTCCTGGAACTCACTCTGTAGACCAGGCTGGCCTCGAACTCAGAAATCTATACACCTGAGACATCGTGCCTCATGAAAAAGGGAGAAAAAAATAGAATTCCCTTCTAACCATGAGTCTATGTACTCAGGCTAACATCCTCTTGGAAATAACATGAATCCTCTAGAGAGAATTCCACATTTCTGCAATCAGTTCTATAGCTGAAATGTTAGATAATCAAATACTTTCAGGAACACTAAGAGTGGTATGAATAGAAAACAAAAGTAGTTGACAATAAAAACATCCCCCAGGGCGGGCATAGTAGCACATTAATCCCCATCAGGAGGCAGAGGCAGGAGGATCTCTGTGAGTTTGAGGACAGCCTGGTCTACCTAGTGAGTTCCAGGACAGCCAGAGTTATAAAAACCCTGCCTCAAAAAGCAACACAAAACAAAGAATGCCCACAAGGCTCTGAACATGAGATTAGCAGGCACTGTTGAAAGAACACACAGGCCAGTGAGAGAACTCTTGCCTTCAAGTCTCACTTGAGTTCATTACCTGGGTGGAGACTCAGTACCACAGTGCAGAAACAGAGCTGGCTCCTGACAGCTGTCCTCTGATGTCAACATGTGCACCAGGCATTTGTTTAAAGAATAAGCACAGGACTGGCCGAAGCCATGGTTGGGCCAATGACATGGCTCAGAGGGTAAACCTGATCACCTGGATTTGATCTCAGAGTCTACATGGTGAGAGAAAACTGACTTGTGAAAGTCAACATCGGCCATTCACATGGAAGGCACAACATCCATGCAAACACATACACACCAAACATAATAACAAAGTAAACAATGAGATTACCAGGAAGAACTCAGACACTAAAGATGGAGCAACTCAGCCCGGCGGTGGTGGCGCACACCTTTAATCCCAGCACTTGGGAGGCAGAGGCAGGCGGATTTCTGAGTTCGAGGCCAGCCTGGTCTACAGAATGAGTTCCAGGACAGCCAGGGCTACACAGAGAAACCCTGTCTCAAAAAACAAAAACAACAACAACAACAAAAGACAGAGTAACTCAGAACTTGAAGTTCCCTAGAAAGACACTGAAGAAATTTCTAAGCAAACATGGGAACACCGTGACTTCTCTGGTTGTACATGGAAAATTCCAGACAGAGCAGAATCAAAGGGAAGAAATCAAAACTTCAAGATTTGGAAAAGGGAGGCAGGGAGTGGAGGTTTGATCCCCAGCACAAAACCAAACAAAACACAAACAACCCCCCCCCCAAAAAAAAGCAAACACCAGAAGATATGAAGAATTCTCATCTTATTTATATTGCAGGCAATGAGATTGCAGTCCAAAAGCCAGCTGCTATGGAGATTAGAACAGGTGTACACCAGGTTAGCCCAGCAGAAATACTTCCAGTTAGAACTGAAGGAGGCAGACAAGTATCTGAAGGGATGCTGCAGGATTCAGCTCCCACAGGACCCGAGGTACTGTGCCATTGTGTCCCATTAACCAAGACAAAGGAAGGACCTCAAGGACAATCTAGGTCCTTGGAAGCTGCATGGTCATCCCTCACAGCTTGGACTGTAAGAAGGTGTGAGGCTCGGGCTTGTTGCTGCAGATTTGTTTCTGCCTTGCTTTTTCAAGTTAGAGATCATTCTGAAGCCTTATCGCCTCCTGGTGGCCCGGATATGTCAGTGCACAAATTTTCAATCCCAGCATTTGGAAGGCAGAGGCAGGCAGGCAGATCTCTGAGTCTGAGGTCATTCTGGTCTACATAGAGAGTTTCAGGACAGCGAGGACTACATAGCGAGACACTGCATCAAAAAATCAAAATAAATAAATGCAGGAACTGGAGAACTGGCTCAGTGGTGAAGAGCACTTTGCTGTTCTTAAACAAAACCTAGCTTTGGTTCCCAGGCCCCACATGGTGGCTCACAACAATTTAACTCCAGTTCCAGGGGACCCGACGCCCTCTTCTGGACATTTTGATCATAGTGTGATATGGTGCACATACATACATGCAGACAAATACATACATGTGGGCAAAAACACCCATGCACACAAAATAAAAATAAATAAATTTTTAAAACAAAACATTTATTTATTATGTATACAGTGGTCTGCCTGGATGTATGTCTGCAGGTCAGAAGAGGTCATCGGATCCCATTACAGATGGCTGTGAGCCACCATGTGGTTGCTGGGAATTAAACTCAGGACCCCTGGAAGAGCAGTCAGTGCTCATAACCTCTGAGCCATCTCTCCCTCCCCAATAAATAAATCTTAAATAAATAAAATAAAACAGACATTGCCTAAGGTCTCTAGTCTCTACATATACTTGAACCACATGCATGTGTGTACTTGTGCTGGCTTCCCCCCCCTCCCCCACCCCCCCCCCCCCCCCCCATCTAAAGGAGTTTGCCTTGCTAAGTCTGGGGCTTTCTTGCTGGTAACTCTACTGAGCTACATCTCAGGTGACCTATTACATTTAAATGGAATAAGAACCTGGTTTTTTTTGGGGGGGGGGGGGAGGTGGGGAGCTGGGTTTGTTGTTGTTGTTGTTGTTATTGTTTTTTGTTTTGTTTTGTTTGTTTTTCGAGACAGGGTTTCTCTGTGTAGCCCTGGCTGTCCTGGAACTCACTCTGTAGACCAGGCTGGCCTGGAACTCAGAAATCCGCCTGCCTCTGCCTCCCAAGTGCTGGGATTAAAGGTGTGCGCCACCACTGCCCAACAAGAACCTGGTTTTTAAAAATTACTTAAAGTTGGGTATAATGCACGAGATCACCATTCCAACTACGTAGTAATCAGAGATAGGAAGGTTATTTGAGACCAACCTGGGCAACCCAGAAACATCCTGTATCAAAAAGAGTAAAAAGAGAGTTGGAAAGAGGGCTCAGTGGTTAAGAGCACTGGCTGCTCTTCCAGAGGACCAGAGGACCTAGGTTCCAATCCCAGCACCCACGTGGCAGCTCACTAATATCTATAACACCAATTCCAGGGGATTCCGGCTTTTGAGGGCACTTCTTGTATACAATGCATAGAAATACACGCAGGCAAAACACCCATATATATAATATAAAAATAAGTAATTTCTTAAATATCAAAAGGGACAGCTAAATTGGTAGAATACCTGCCTACCATGTACAAGGCCATGGGTTTAATCCTCAACCCTGCATAAAACCAGGCTGGTGGTACACACCTGCAATCCTAGCACTTGGGAGGGGGAGGGGTGGAGGCAAAGGAATCTGAAGGCCTTGTATGTATACCATGTTCAAAACTAGCTTGGGCTATATAAGACCCTATCTTAAAATAAGGTTTTAAGCTGGGCAGTGGTGGCGCTCAACTTTAATCCCAGCACTTAGTAGGCAGAGACAGGCAGATCTCTGAGTTTGAGGCCAGCCTAGTCTACAGAGCGAGTCCAGGACAGCCAGGGCTACACAGAAACTTGTCTTGAAAGAACAAAAATATAATAATAATAATAATAATAATAATAATAATAATAATAATAATAATAATGATAATAAGAAGGGTTTTTAAGTAATAAAATTAACATAATGAAAAATTTAAATCCAGTATCTATAAGCCAAGCACAGTGATGCATGCCTTTAATCCCAGCACTTAACGAGCAGAGGCAGGCAAATAGATCACTGTGAATTTGAGGCCAGCCAGAGCTATAGTTAGACCTTCTCTAGGAGTGTATGGGGCTGGGGCTGGGGCTGGGGAAAAGACATCTGTAAAATATAAGGACAACCAACAATTATTCTTAGTGGCTATGCGGCATCACTGGGACCTGGCAGTTCCATGCATATCAAGAACTTCTTACAGACTCATGCGAAGCAGGAGGAAGGGGTACCAAGATGCCCACTGCCGCTGCAACTCTGTGTTAACAGCTTTGGACAGAGAATGACAAAGCTCAGAGCTGCCTTACAAACACTGCATGGAGATCAAACAGTAAGGGCATTTGTTGGAACACCCCCAAAAATGTACCCATAAAACAATACAGATTTTTAAAGGATGCAAACAAAAGTGTACACCTTAAACACAGTAGACTGGGGTGCCCATGGGCTGGAAGGGAACAGACTGGCCATGAGAAGACTGAAGCAGATGCAGGCGATGTGGTCTGGACTCACGGCTGCCTGCCATGAGCTGCGTACGACCACTATACCTCGCAAACTGTGGCCAAGCACAAAGAAAAACCTAGCCTGGCCCTCACTGATGATCACAGTCTATACAGAAGAGGAAATATAAACACATAAGTTCTGCTGGGGGAACATAGCTGAGCTCTCTCTGGGCGCACATCCACGCCCTGCACCTTGTGTAGCATACACATAGCCACTGCATATACACAATATGGGGCACTGCCCGAGGACCTGTGGGATCAAGCACACACCCCAGAGCCAAAGCCACTGACTTCAGCCCAAGGCTGAGGGAAACAGAGCCCTTGAGGATGGGAGCGGGGTGAACAGAGTGGAGTAATTCTAGGTAGGAAGTCTTGTCTAGAACAGAGTCCTCAAACACTCTGGCTCAACGCACAGCCCACTATCTTATGAGGCCAGAGGGGGCCAGGCACTCTCCAGGGAATAGACTGAGGTTCCTCCCCTCTCCCTCCCCTCCACACACCTACCTGGACTCTGGCTCAGGACACATTTCCTCATTCCACTGGATTTTCTTCAGCACGTCAGAGCAGCAGTATTGGTTAGAACAGGAACCACAACAGAAATCAGGACAGGACTCTGGGATCGAATTGTCTTCACCAAAGGGCCTGCATAGCTCACCATGGGCTGAAACATAAAGACAAGTTTGTTCTCCTTTGTCCCACAGGGCAGATCTCAATCATATCCCAGGCAATGTCAGGGATTTCCCCTGTCCAGCCACCAGGCACAGGCATGCTTTAGGCCACCTCAGTGGACCACCCTCCTACCAAGCCTTTGCCCTATCCTCCGGGCCACAGCAAGGTACCCTGCATCCCTTGGCAGTCTGTTGGTTTCCTGGCAGAAGACTGACTTGTCTAAGTGTAAATCTGACTGGGCTACTTGCTGCTCTAAGAATCCCCTATTTTCACATCAAGACCCCAAGGCAGAGTGTCCACTGCAAAGGCCCTCAGCGATTAATTGCCCACTCTGCCTCACCTCTCTTGCCTGTCCCTCACCCGAGACTCCACTCTTCCTTCAAGGACTTATTCCCAGCCACCTCCCAGAAGCTGCCAAGCCTAGAAGGTGTACAGCTGAACACACACCTGAGCAACCGTAGGCACAGGACTGTCCAATATTTAATCCCCGTTACCTTCATAGCAGCCTCACCTGTCGGGCACAACCGCCTGAACCTCAGCCCCTACCAACGGGCTGAATCCTAACCAATTCACAATGACACTCACCACTCCATAAAGCACTTATCACTAGGCTAGGCATGTGGTGATCATTAGAAAACGTGGCACTGTGTGAGACCCTTGCACGTAAGCTCTCAGTCCAAGAGCAAGCAAGCAAATCCCAATAAGCAAGGTCGCGTTGAGAAGGGCACAGGTACCAACAAGCTTTACCACACGCTCTGGGAAGATGTGGACACATGTCCCTGTGTTCTTGGGCTATATTAGCAAACCTGAGGCTTACACACAGGAGAACCCTCTCATGGAAAAACCCTCATCAAGGCTAATCTGACTACATCTGTGGACAGTCCCTTAAGTATCAGCCTGGAAGCTGTCCTGAGCCAGCACATGAACCCTGGTCAGGAGGCAGAGCGTGCGCCTTGGGGCTGCCAGAATGAGGCCCAGGGGAAGAGGCACCATATGACAGACGGAGAAAAGTTAACGTGGAGGTAAAGAGGGCTACATTTTTGTTGTTTTGGGCAGAACCTTGCTCTGGGGAAAACCATGAAATGGGTCTATCTGACTACTGCAGGCTCAGTTCAACCAGCTCACCATCTGAAAGTGAGCCAGGCTGTGATTCTGAGGCTTAACAGCCCACCCCAGTGAGACTTCTTGCTTTCTTTTTAGGGCAGGGTCTCAGTATGTAGCCCTGGCATGCCTGGAAACTCGCAACCTAGACCAGACTGGCCTCAAACTCACAGGGATCTTCCTGCCTCTGCCTCTGAAGTGTTGAGATTAGAGACAAGGGGCATCGGAAGATGCCCACACCAGTGGGTCTTTCAGGCTGAGACTCTCCAGACACAGAACAAAACTCTCTAGTCTGGAGACCATCCTCCCAGAGCCACACTCAGGGGAATGGCTGACTCCCTTCTTATCTCCAAATTCATGTCAGCCCTCAGGAAACAGCCCTTTTCCTCCAGGAAGCCACCCATCACAACAGAATCAGCTTCCCATGGCCGGCCAGGGGACTGTTCCAATGTACACCCGAATAGGCCCCCAGCCTACCCTTCCAAGCTGAGTGAGTCATCTCTCTAGGATGAAAAGGGAAAGAGGTGTCTCCTCCCCAAGCCAGCATTAGGGCCCAGCTTCTCCAGTTCTTAGGAACTCAGAGCTGTAGAGGCAGCAGATGCCGGGCTCCCAGCCAAGAAACAGGCTGAGAGGGATAACCTTTGCTGGAGGGGCCAGGCGGCCTTGCTCCAGCCCCTGGAACAGGTAAGGCCTACACACCATGAAGACCACAACAAAGGTGGGCAGTACCAGTCAGTTCAGGAGGGGAAGAGGTAACCAGATGGGTGGTGGGGTTCGCAGAGGCTCCTTGGTTATCAGGGGGTCAAGTGGAAGCACTCCAAGACTGGTACTGTCTGGCTCCTTCCAGAGACAGCTAGTGGAAGTGTCTGACCCGACCCGGTCCCTGGGGAGCACACACCGCCCCCTCCTCCCAGGCTCACCACCCGGAGGCGGCAGCAGCAACAGCAGCAGAAACAGAGTCCACCGAGAGAGTGCCGGCGCAGCCATGGCGGGACAGACCGACAGACGAACAGACGGACCAAGCCAAGGACCACCGTTCAGCCACAACCTCCGCGACCAGGGCGGCCCTAGGCTCCTTGCCCCGCCCCGGCCGGTTTCCGGAACCCCCGCCCGAGAGGGGAGGAGATGGGAGGGAGGGGAAGAGGTGGGAGGGAAGGGAAGCGGCCACCCCTCCCAGCCTGGCCCTGGGAGTCTCTCCCGCTCCCGTCCGCGACAATTTGAGACAGGTTTCCCAGAAGCAGGAGGAGGGGCTGGTGCACCCAAGTTGCTCCTTGCTCACGGGATACTTTTGCGGGGAGACCCCCTTGCAGGTGACTTAGGTGCTAGGAAAGGATCTCTGTGGCAACGTTATCCTAACACTTGAGCGCCAGCTGTGTACAGCTGGTCCGCGCCTCCAACTTTGCCCTCGGGGAAGCTGCGATTTTCTTGCTGGCTCATTAGATCCTCACACAGATTCACTAGAGGAGGACCATGTGGAGCAAAGCAGGGACCGGTGCTCAACAAATTCAAGTTCCTTTTAGCAAATTTCCAGGACCTCAGTCTGAGGAATGTCATTCCCCCAGTGACCAAGACCACCTCTAGGCAGCTGCTCACCCTAACTCAGGGGATGGATCCTGAGGTAAGAACTAACAACTCCCAGGGTACACACAGGCCACCTCCTGACAACTCTAACAGGCTGCCCCTTCCCCTCAGTGTGGGACAAAGTTTCTAACAAGACCAGGAAATGGAGGTATGGCGTTCTTGGACTGCTCAGCACCTGGCACAAATAATTCTTCTCACGACTGATCCCATGACATGTCTGCTAGGGGACCACTTGAATCAGTATGTGCCCTGCCCTGTACCTTCATATATTCCTCATCTGAGACTGGGACATTGCTGTAGGCAAAGATCAAGCCCTAAGGAGATGGTCTGGAAGGCCTCCAGCAGTTACTCAGCCTGAAGGGAGCCAGGAAAGAAAGCGAAACAACTGGTTCTTTCTGGTCAAGAGGATGAAATCTCCAAACTGTCATGTGTAAAAGTTAATCTAGTGGCCAGGCGAAAGGATTACCCTGTCGCCAAGACAGGGCCACTCCTAGGAAGACATGCTCACTTTAAGCTAGGCTAAAGAATAGGTGGATTAATTAACCCTTTAATGAGATTCTATATTTTCCCTTCCCAGAATTCCTGGCCCCCAAGCAGAGTTCCTACAAGGTGCCATGAGGTTCGGTTGAATCTGCTTTTCTCTTTTACCCTTTGTTGTCCTTTTGAATGCTTGTCAGAACATAAGTTTGCTTTTTGGTAGTACTTTGGGCTTCCTCTAAAGCTCTACTCTGCCCTCCTTGCTGGTTTAACACAAAGAGAATGACATCTTTTCCTTTCCTTCCTCCTCCTTTTTCAGACGCAGAAGGAGTTTTTGTTTTGTCTTTGACAAGGGTCTTACGACATAGATCTGGCTTCTACCTCCCCGAGAGGTGTGTGCCACCATACCCAGCCAGGATTTGCTTTTAAACTATAATACAGTTGTCCTTGTTGATTAAACTTTGGCTTTGCTAGACTTTCCAACTTTTCCTGCCTTTTAAATCCTATGTTGGCGAAGAACACAGCCCATTCATGCATGTGTGGATAGCATCACCGGCTCAGTTGGGGTGACTGTTCCAGGAGCTCAGCACATAAAAGCACCAGGTGCTCTTGTGGAGAGGCTGAGTCGGTTCCCAGCACCCATGTGGTGGCTCACAACCATCTGTAGCTCCAGTGCCAGAGGGTCCCATGCCCTCTTCTGACCTCTGTGGTCACCAGGCACATACATGGAGAACACATACATGAGTGGAAGCAAGCACTCATACACAGAAATACAAAAAAATGTCTGTGCAGGGACCTAGCAAGCCAGAATGAAAGGACAACATAAACCCCATTGTTCCCATTTAAGGACCCCATCTGTCTCCATTTAAGGACCAGGCCCGATTTCAAAACAAAAAAAAAGGGGGGAGGGGGGCTTAAGGCACCAGCTACAGGAACAGACCATAAGTCCCAGAAACTAGGCCATAAGACAGCAGCTCCAGGGCAGACCATAAAATCTAGAAACAAGATCATAAAAACCCCTCCCAAAGAACAGCCTGGAGATAATCACAAAAAAAGGGGAAATATCTCAGAATGGGCCATCTGTGCTTGGCAGCCCTATCTCAGCCTATGGTTAAACATTCATGACATAGGAATGCAAACCACTGACCACCTGTGACCTGCTAACACCCACCAATAAAATTCTAGATTACCGAATCCCTCTAGAGAATTGCCGCAGTTCCCTAGAAGAAGGCCTGCGAGCCTTTGTCTGGGGTCACCATTTCACAGAATGATTGACTCCCACATGCTGGTTGCTTCTGCAGAATAAAAGCTTTTTCTCTTTGCTTACTATCTGAGTCTGAGGTCTTCCTTCAGCAAATTTCAGACCCTTACAAGCACAACAGTGATGCTCAGGAGGCCTGACAGGATGGAGGTGGCTGGGTGTGGGTGCAGCCCGGGACTGCACTAATTTAGCTAGCCCAGGGGGCCTTGTTCTTCTCAGCCAGTACTTGGGCTCCTTTCATCCGTTTTGGATGTTGGTCATCAGAGATTCCTTCCTCAGCATCCACTGCACCTAGAGCAAGGGCTTTTACTGCAGGCCCAGCTGGTGATCTGTACCTCAGATGTATCAGTGTGATAGGGCAGGGTTGGCTAGCTAATCAGATACCAGTAGGCATGGAGTAACCAGGACTAGAATCCCTTCATTGATCTTTGGGCCCCACCTCCTTTGTCCCGAGAACCACTAATTTTGAGGAAAGAGGAAATATTACATTTGCTCTTCCTTGGAATTTGAATCCCAGTGGTTAATCCCCGTGCTACAAACTGCTCTGTTGACAAGACCCTTTGATGAAAACAGTAAGAAGTTCCCTTGGCCAGCCTCCCCCCCCCCACCCCCCAGGATAAGGAGAAAATGCTGTTTTCACAAGCTCATGGGGACTGCTAAAGACAGACACCTGACATCTGACACCATATTCTAAGGCCCAGTGGGTGAAGACACTTGCAGCCAGACCCAACCTGACCACCTGTTCTGTTCCCCAGGACCCACGTGGCAGAGCCAAGAAGCAGCATCAGCAAGTAGTCCACACGAACACCATGATACCCGTGGCCCCCCTGCACCCCATAAATGTAAAAAGGAATTGTTAAAGATGGAAGGGATAACTGTCCACTAGATGAGTTACCGCTGTACCCCCAACCCTTCCCTTAACGCCAATGTTGAGGGGCACTCTCTGAGGAACCCCCCTTTCTAGCTTCTCAGAAGTTGCTCTTTCCTCTGTCCCCCTTTCTGATTCCAGCGAACGAACATCCTAAACCTGCCTGCCCAGGCACCTGACATTCTCACCCTTTCTCTGAGGACGCCCCATGTGCCCAACCATGCACCTGCTCCAGCACCGCCCGCCCTCACTTCCGCCTGCCTGCTTTCTTGACATCTAACTCAAAAGAGCATGGCTTTCTGCCTCCTCTTGCCCATGGCTTTCTCCCTCCTGTAGGGGTGAGCCGCACTTACAGGCATCATGACACATCATGTGGGCTGGGAACTGAACTCAGGTCCTCTGCAAGAAAAGTATGTGCTCGCCGTCGCTGAGCCATCTCTCCAGCCCCTCGATTATTTTCAAGCGGTAACAGCTCTGGCCACAACTCACAGACTTTACTGGTGTACAGTGAAGAGCAGACAGTCCCGCGGAGCCTGACACGATAGTCTAGGTGTGGGTAACTACTGCAGCAATTTTTGTTTGTTTGCAATGTCTGGTTTCAATCCCAGGCCTCCTGCTAGGCAAGTACTTCATTTTGCACGTGTTTTGAAGGCAGAGCCAAGGTCGACTGGAATTTTAGAGGCGAGCATGTAAGAGGGGCAGTGAGAGCCAAGAGGTGGCCATTTCCTGTGTTCATGGGGACATCTAGGTGTGGAAGTTGGGGGATGGGGGCTAGGGGTCGGCAATTTAGCTGAAGTGAGGTGAACCATGTATATGTAAACAAAGAAGGAATGAAATCTCACAAGAGCACTTAGCACTCCACGTTTAGATGAAAGACTCAGAAAACCAGGCTTGGTTAAGAGATCCTGGGCTGGAGAGAGAAAGAGCTCAGTGGGTTAACAGCCCTGGCTGCTCTTCCAGAGGACCTGGGTTCAATTCCCAGCACCCACATGGCAGCTCACAACCATCTGTAATGGGTTCCAATACACTTCTCTGGTGTGTGTCTGAAGACAACTACAGTGTTACTCATATAAATAAAAATTAATAATAATAAAGCTTCTTTAAAAAAAAAAAAGAATGGCCCCAGAGGCTCATATATTTTGAATGCTTTTGTCATGACGGAGTGGCTCTGTGTGAGAGGGATTAGGTGGTGTGGCTTTGTTGAAGGAAGTGTGTTATTAAGGGTGTGGTTTTGGGGTTTCAAAAAGCCTGTTCCAAGCCCAGGGTCTTTCTCTTCCTCCTGCCTGTGGATCAAGATGCAGAACTCCTGGTTATGTCTCCAGCACCATGTCTGCCTGTGTGCCACCATGTTCCTGTCATGATGAGAATGGACTAAACCTCTGAAACTAAGCAAGCTCCAGCTAAATGAGGCCATGGTATCTCTTCACAGCAACAGAATACTGAGCAAGAAAGAGATTCTCCTGCCTCTGCCTCCAGAGTGCTGAGATTGCAGATTGAGATCACCACACCTGGCTGTGTTTTTCAAGGGGCAACTGGGCAGAAGCTCACTGAAGGATTCCAACACACACACACCTATGAGAAGCCTACAATATCAGGTGACAACAGAGCTGGCAGAGAGACCGTGAACACACACATGCACACTCACACACGCACACACACATGCACACACACACACACACACACACGAAGAACTAGTTATAAAATACCATCTCAGATTACTGTTTTTTTTTTTTTTTTAAAAAGTATTTATTGCAAAGAATGCTGGACACAGTGCACTGCACAACTGAAAACCAGTATCATACATTCTAGGGAAAGCAGGAAATGTCCGCAGTTCTTCCCATGAACCATCTCAGCTAAGACCTGGTAGCCAGCCTGGCTTGCAGCTGCCTTGCAGAAGCCACTTCAGGTGCTGGAGGGAGGGGCTGTTCAGGCACAACTTCTCCACTGACATCCCTCCACCCCAACCTTAGGCTCTTACACCTCTGGGTCCAACAATTCCTGCCTTCCCGGGGCACAGAGGAAAAAGGCTTTGGTGGTCTTTGCCTCAAGCTGCATCCAGGCATTGTTCACAGCTGCCAACCGCAGGGATCTGCTATAGCTAACAAATGTCCAGATAATGTGACAAACATCACTCAGACTCTGAGAGACATGGGAGTGGAGGCCTGTGTCCCCAAGGCAGTGGTGTGGTCCTCCAGCTCCAAGCTAGGGCTTGGAGGTCTGATGAGATGAGCCCAGGAGTCCCGCCCCAGGCCCACAGACAACAGTTTGGAATCATGGCACTGACTTCTCAGGGGCAGATGGCAGATGGCATCTGCAAGTTACACAGCCCAGGGCTGGCAGGGCTTGGAAAGGTGGACTCTTCTGCCAGGTTTGGGCTTGGAAAGGTTCTTGGATGCAGGGCCTGGCTTCCCCATGGCTGCTCTGTGGACACTAGAGCAACCAGTTACTGCTATAGAAAGTATCTTACCCTGTTCCACAGCCTGCCTATCACCCTGCTGGTCAGCTAACACATGGAGCCTGAATCTGCTACGTGGACACACAAGGACTCAGGGCATGAGAGGCACCAGGCTTCATAAGGCTGTTTGCACTAGGGTTTAATTTATATTTGAATCAAAACTAGGGTGGGGTCAGGGACTCCTCCCATGGCCAGGGCTGCCTCTGTGCTTTGTCCTTTCCTTCCTCAGTCCTACAGGTGGAGGTCAACGAACAGAAGGACAGTTTGACAGGACCACCAGTGCTGAGCCACTTATGACAAAGACATGTCCCTGTTTACCAGTGTACAGTTCTGTGTGGACAGTGACAGCGACAGCCAGGTAGGGGACACCAGTTTCCATAAGCACTTTGGTGTGTGCACCAAGAAGGTACTTCATAAAGCTGCCCTGCCATGAAAGGATCCCCCGTGAGAGAATTTAGGACAAGGCAGCCTGGGCTGCAGCTCTTCCACATTCCAGTGTAAAACTTGGTAGACATTAGGAACCAGCGCCACAAATGATGCTCTCTTCACTCACTCCTGTGAGCACCCGCAGATGCGGACAGATGTGGGTAGAATCTCCCCTGCTCCATCTTCTGTGCCAGGCGATGAAGGAAAGGCTTTCCACTTTGCCTGAGGCAGCGTCCACTTAAGGCCCCCATGAAGATCTAACCTCTGGCTCCTAGAGTGGCTACAGAGAGGGCAGTAGGATTCTTCCAAGGCTGCTTGGCCCACTTCAGGCAGCTGGGCCACAGTAGGGATGTCCTAGTGAGACTTCTTGTCTCAGTGTCTCATTTAAGGTTGCAAATGTCACAAAGCAGCCAGCCTGGTGAGCAGACTGCTTGAGAGCTGTAGCAGAGAGGCCAGCAGCAGAGCACATAGCCCAGGGATTCTCAGCAGCAGGTCAGCAGCCATACCCAACCTGTCACTGGTTGTCGACAGGGAGGTGGGTGGGCCAGGCTGAGGGTTCTGAGTGTTGCTAGCCACCCATGGCTTCAGGAGTGTTCCTGCGTGGTGACACCATCAGTACAGTGGCCTGGAGTGACCCCTACACAGAGGTCAGGGCATGCCATGGATCATTGGTGAGCAGGGACTGTGACAAGGGCTTCCTCTGAAGGCCTGGATATGTCTACATTCTGCACAACAATAAAGACAAAGAATGTTTACCCTGCACAGGGATAGACGGGACACCTCGCTTCTGCTGCCCTAATCACTATGGCAACACAGACACACAGACTTACCTCAGTAGCTACAGCCGAAAGCCCCTAACCTGCCCTAAGCAGGAAGGCCACCATCAAGTACCACTTGATGGGTGCTCAGACTTCAGGACAAGGGTGGGCGAAGGTGCTGCCCACTCCCTGCTCCACTGCAAGCAGCTCAGGTGCTACCAAAGCAAGGCCACTCAACCTCCCACCAGAGGACAGGTCAACTGGGGAAGGAGAGAAGGGAAGGCAGGGAAGGGGCTTAGCCTCTGAGTGCACCTCCTTCCTGGCTCTAACAGCCTATAGACATCTTCTAGGTTGTAATATGGTTCATCTCCCTGGGACTGAAACATGGGGCCCCATGATACCCCTGAAGCTCTTACTGTGAATGACCCTCCAAGAGCTATAAAGCCCAGTTCCAGCTTTGGCCTGCTAAGCTTTGGGTATCTTAGGTCTGAGAAACAGGGGTTTGAGACTTCCCTCAGCTCCATGGGCCTGTCTCTTGATCCCTCCGTGGCCTCCCTTAACTCCAACACCCACAGGAATGTGTCAGGAGGTGTAGCCCTGTGCAGTATGACAGAGCCAGACCTTTAGGGACAGAGACATGCTCCTCTTGGCCTACACTGAGCTCACAGACCAGTCCTAGGAACTGAAGGAGTGGGCAGAATCCTTGCTTTGAGGCAGGGTTGGTTTGTTATTTGTTTGGTTTTTTGAGAGGAGTCTCATGTAGTCCACGTAGCCTCAAACTCACTATGTAACTGAGGATGACCTTAACTTCTGATTCTCCTGCCTCCATACGCTGGAATTACAGGCAGGTGTCACTAAACTCTGCTGGGGACCAAATCCACAGCTTTGAATATGATAGGCAAGCGTCCTGCCAGTTCAGCCATGGCCAGGCTCATGGTCCTTTGTAAAGTTCAAAGGTGCCCGTTTATAAAGGTGCTCATGAAGCCTGGCCTGGCAAGGGAGTTGAGAATCACCACCTGCCACGGGTGGGCAGCTGGCCTCTCCCTCACCTGGGACCAGCTCTGGTCCAGATCCATGGCAGGGCTGCCTAGGAGCTGTGAGACCAGGGAGCCAAACACACCCAGCTCTGGGTGCTTCCTGCTGGTGGCCCAGCTCCAGGCACCTCCTCAGGGCTGACCTTGGGAAGAACCTAACCAAGCCACAGTCACACCCTGGCCACAGGAGACAGGCCCAAACAGAAAACAGCCTCAGGAGGAGACTCACCCCCCACCCTAACCTGCCCCTGACCCAACTAGGACACCCCAGGGAACGTGCCCACCAACCCGGCAGGGAGCCCAGTGCTACCTGAGGTCTGTCTCGGTGTGTGTTCACGGCTGCCACATTCAGGAATATGGACTCCATTTTACAACCTGCCAAAGGAAGAGGCCAGTGCAGTCTCCACCCAGCAGCCAGAGCCACAGCAAACCTACTTTGGGGAGGAGAGTCTAGCATACAGAGCTCAGCCTTACCCTCCCCCTTCCTAGACAGCCTCAGGGACCACTATGAGGCACAGGAGTCTTGTCAGACTCCTGCGTACCCATGTGACTGCCCCTGTGTGCCACATGGGGAACACAGGCTGCTTACACAGAGACTAGGGGTGGTGGGGCAACAACAGGTCAATGACCAACATGGGATCCCTTACTCTTGGTGGCCCCCAAACCAGTAACACCATCTATTCTGCCAAAAACAGTCCAGTCAGCCTGAGGGGAGGGAGGGATAACCCAGCTCCCCTGAAGCTTTGTTCTCCTCAGGTGTGTCCTGAGCATCTGCACTCAGAAGCATGGAGGAATGCAAATGTCCCCCATCCAGAATATTCTAAAGTTAAGGAAATATCTAAGATCACTGAGGAGACGTCCTGTAGTCACAGGAACTTTGAGACAAAGTCTCATTCTATAGCTCAGGCTGGCCTTGAACTCACTATGTACACAAGGCTGGCCCTGAACTCTTGACACTCTTCCTACCTCAGCCTCCTAATTACAAGTATAAGCTACTGTAACTGAATACATCAAGTTTTCTATAAACTAAAAAACAAACTAGGTGTACAATTAGACTTCCAGCCCGGGGAGTGGAGGGGGCTGAGACAGGGAGTTCCTGAGCAAAACCCCACCTCAAGACAATGAAAGAAGAAAAACAGGAAAGGGGAATTGGAAAAGGCAAGGGGTGATGGGGACTCAGGGAGAATGAGTCCCACCCAGATGGAAAGAAGGGATTTGTGGGGCATCACAGAACCCTACAGCCTGCCAAAGTCAACATGCGGGATGTTCCCTTACCATAAGCCACAGGTGTGAGCTTCAGGACTGTGTGCAAGGGGCACTTGAGGTAGGGCAGCTCTTCTGTGGACAAAAGAGGACAGGACTAGCATGACATACATGCCTGGGTGTCCCCCTGCCATGCACACAGCCCACCTGCCGGGACAAGGCCCTCACCAGCTGCCTTGTCAAGGAAGTAGGCCAGGAGGCAGCGCATCACAGCCTGGTGGCAAATGACCAGCACGTTCTCCTGTCTCTCCAGTTCCATGATCACGGGCTCCAGTCGCTGCACTAGGTCTTCATAGGACTAAAAGGCAAGCAGGGAAGGTGTCCTTCAGGCCTGGCCCCAGGGTAGGAATGGAATCAGAGGTGTTGTTCTGTCTGGTCTTACGTCAA
The DNA here is from genome assembly GCF_011762505.2 of Arvicanthis niloticus. NCBI lineage: Eukaryota > Metazoa > Chordata > Mammalia > Rodentia > Muridae > Arvicanthis > Arvicanthis niloticus. The sequence goes on along the minus strand of NC_047678.1, from coordinate 29,143,063 downwards.
CCTGACACACAAACTAGGAAGAGTTGTGGTCATGGTGATTCATCACAGCCATAGAAACCCTAACTGAGGCAGGTGTGCTCGGCAGTGGGCACCTGATGACTCCTGGGGCTGCTCACCACTCTAGAGGTTGTGTTTAAGCTCCCTTCAGCCTACCTGAGGGAGTGGAGTAGACAGCTGCCCTTAGAAGGCCGATTTAGTGAGATGTCCAACTTGGGTAGGAGTTGGGGGTAACCTGGGAAGGGAGCCACCTTCTCCATCCAGGGCTAGATTCTGGTAGGACTGAGAGAGCTAAGTCTCAGACACATCCCAAGAGGCTACTGTGAGGTCCCATTCTTTTGGACCAATGGTGCATTCTGGTCTGGCTTCCTCAGTATCAAAAGTAACCTGGCTTTTCTAACCCACCTCTACCCTAAACTTCTCCAGCTCACAGGCTTCCATCTCAGCTTCCCTCACAGCTGAGTCCAGTCAGCTGCCATGTTCAGCTCACTGCTTTCTCTCTGTTCTGGACTCTTCCAGATGGCTCTGGTTCATATTCACAGAAAGAACCATACTTAGGATTGGTCATGTTCTCAGTTGATACAACTACCTCATGCCATCGATGGGGCCCTCTGCCGCCTTCCACTACAGGGTTCAGTCACTGGAAGCCATGATGGATGGAAAGTTGCCACCCTCCCCCAGTCCACAGCACTGAAGCACACAGAGCGCAGTGGGTGGGTGTGGTGGGACAAAGGCCCTAGAACCTCCCAGAGTATGACAACTGTCAGGACTCTGAGATCCTCAGGAACAACTGTGTCCTTGTCTGCGTGCCTATTCCCTCCTCCACTGTTGTAGCCATGGGAACCTTGGACCCCTGCTGTCCCCTGGGGCAACCCCTAGCTCTATTTTTACCTGAGAATTAGGCCTGAGGGTGGGGCAGTTCCATTTCTCTGCACAGTTAGCCATCTTTCAAAATAAATTCCCACGTAGAGCCTGACCCACACTATGACTGGCCAGGGGCACCAACACCCTGGCCTGTGCTAACCTCTAGCAGTTCTGGGGTACTCCTGATTAATTCTTTTTATAATTAATACCATAATGAATTCCCCCTACATTCTCAAGTCTGAGAAGCTGCCTTCGCTGTTTGTCTTTATTTATTATTTTTATGTGTGGGTGGATTATATGTGATTATATGTGTGTGCTTGCACACACATATGGAGGCTGTGAGGTCAACCTTGGACATCCTTTGTCAGGTGCTGTTCACATTATTTTTTGAAATAAGGGTTGTCATTGGCCTAGAGCTGAGTAGGCTAGGCTGACTGGCCAGCAAGCTCCAAGGATTGACCTGACCCTGCCTCCTCAGTACTGGGATTACAGGCATGCATGCTACAGCAGGTGTTTTTGTTTTGTTTTTAACCTGGGTTCTGGGGAATCACACTTAGGTTCTGTTTGCAAGGCAAGCAACTGCCTGCACTACCTCCCAGCCTTGTTCTGTTTTTTCTCACCACTATCTGGATTGGTTCTGAGCCTGAGCTCTGCCTCATAGCCCAGTGTGAGAATTATCCACGTCACCCAGAGCTGCATGATTCCACATACGTGTCTCATTCCACATACGTGTCTCTGGGCATATTTAGGCAACATCCCAGGGCACCTCCTTGAAGCAGGAAGAGATTACTCAGCCAAAGTGATTCTTACTTTCTGACCAGGTACTTTCTGGGAGAAGGTGGCATGAGATTACTTTGCCAAATCTCTCTGGGGAGGGTCTCCATGGATCTGGAGCAAGTTGGAGGCTGACATATGGAGTTGCATGGAGGATAGAATCACTTTATGACAAGGGGAAACATCCAGAGAAAGGATAGAGGTCCAGGGCCAAGACAAGAGTGGAAAGCACGTTGGAATGAGGCCTAGCCATATGAGGCCTGAGTCTGTGGCCACATAGAGCAGTCTGGGAAATGGCTGATGACTCCCTGAGAAAGAAGCTGGCCCGGGCATCCCAGGAGACAATGAGTTAACTACAGAAGTCCTAGGAAAACCAAACTCAACATAGCCAGGGACACTCAGCTCAGGCTCTGCCCTTGCCAGACCTGTACCCTTAGACCATGTTCTCTGTAGCACTGGCCCCCTACAACCCAAGGAAGAGAAAACATCCAGGAGACAGAGCTGGGAACTGATGGAGAGAAGAAACCCACACTTAGGCTGCCTGCCTCAAGGCCGAGCCTCCAAGCCCCAACCACGAGCAGCACTGCCAGGCAGGCAGTAGATACTGGGACTAAGATCCCAAATCCCACCTACCTCACCCTTCGGGTACCGGTACCGGTACTTGTCCTGATCCCTCAGGGCAAACTCCAGCGGATAGTGATCCTGGATTTCTTCGTAAGTCATCTCCTCACAGACACCCTAGGAAGACACAGCAGTTGTCATAGCATCCAAGCCAGGCTGATAAGACTAATCTTTGGGCAGAGGAGCAGAGACCAACATTTCCTGGGCCAATGGAACCCTCCTAGCACAAAGGTGACACAGTGTGAAAAAGCAGTCTCTGTCTGGACAGTAAGTTTTGTGGTAGCCATTTGTAGGAAGCTAGAGGACTAGAGCCCACCTGTCTATCACACATCTATCCAGTGGACAGCATCCTGTCCATCACACATCTACCCAGTGGACAGCATCCTGTCCATCACACATCTACCCAGTGGACAGCATCCTGTCCATCACACATCTACCCAGTGGACAGCATCCTGTCCATCACACATCTACCCAGTGGACAGCATCCTGTCCATCACACATCTACCCAGTGGACAGCATCGGATTTAGCACTAATGTACATGTTTTCCTAAGTCTTTAAAATCATTTTTTGTTTGCTTTTATTTTTTTCGAGACAGGTCTCTATATACAGCCATGACTATCCTGGAACTCACTGTGTAGACCAGGCCGGCCTCAGACTCAGAGATCCACCTGCCTCTGCCTCCCCAGTCCTGGGATCAAAGGCCCACACCACTTGCCCAGCTTACAAAATGGTTATTGCTTTTACTTATTTGTCTGTTAGTTTAGTGTGTGTGTGCCCATGTGCTCATGACATGGCATGGTTGTGGAGGTCAGACGACAACCTGCAGAAGTCAGTTGTCTCCTTCCATTGTGGGAACCCCAGGAGCAGAACTCAGGTTGTCAGGCTTGTCAGCAAGTACATTTACCCACTGAGCTGTCTTGCTAGCCATTTATTTACTTATTTTTCTGGTTTTCAGGGATCTGTTTCTTTGTGTAGCTCTGGCTATTCTGGAACTGGTTCTATAGACCAGGTTGGCCTTGAACTCAGCCCCCCAAGTGCTGGGATTAAAGGTGGGTGCTTCCACACCTTTGCTGGACCTTCTCCAGTCTTGTCTGTTATGAAAGTATTGAATATGAGCAGAAGCTGCTGCATAAACTGTATTTAAAAAATTCATTTGTGTCCTGGAGAAAGAGAGCATGCCAGAGTGAAAGAGAGACAGAGAGGAAGAAAGAGACAGAGACAGAACACAAACATAGGAGTCATGTGTACCAGGAGCTGAAGATTACGGCTGAGATCAGCTTAAGCTTCATGAGACCCCGTCTCAAAAAACCAATGAGGGGCTAGAGCTGGCTCAGCAGTTAAGATCACACATATTATTCTTGCAGAGGACCTGAGTTCAATTCCTGACACCCATATCAGGCATCTTACAACTGTGTGTAAATTCTAGAGGATTCAATGCCCTCTTCTGGTCTCTGCAGACAATACACACACACACACACACACACACACACACACACACAGGCACCAACCCATCAGCCACCAGCAGAGAAGAAAGGTGCTGGAAAATACCTTAGTGTTATTTAAGGCCCTGAGAGGCGCTGAAGAGACTGAACCATCTCATGACCTGCCAGCCTTAAGAAACTACATGTTTTGATGTCAGGAAGTGGGACAGTGTTGTAATACGTCTCTAAGAATGTGGAAGTGGTCACAGAGGCAGGAAGAATGTTTTAGGTTGCCTCCAAGAGCCTGTTGGTAACAGTGTAGATGTTAAGGGGGATTGTGGGAAGGCTCAGAGGGAAGCAGGGGATGGTAAAGAAAGCCCTGGTCAGGCTGGTAAGATGGCAGTCAGGACAGTGCTTGCTGACTCACGGGAACCTGAGTTTAGATCCCTAACACTCGTGTAAAAAGCTAATATGGCAGCAGGCATTTGTCTCCCTAGCACTGGGGAAGCAGAGACAGGAGAATCCTTGGAGCTCAGATTCTGGGATAGATCCTGTCTCAAAAATTCAGACAGAGAGTGACTGAAGAACATCTGGCTCGTGAACACCCGTACGGGCATGTGCACAATACCCAGGAACACGGACACAACACACACACAAAGCCTGGGTTACTAACACCACCATAACCAGGCTGTTGATGTAAATGTGAGTTTAGCCCATCATGGCAGCAAACACTTGCAATCTCAGTAGTCAGGAGGCTGAGGAAGGAGGAGCATGAAATCCCGGGCCAGCCTGAGTGACAGAGCAAGATCCTGCTTCAACAGGAGAAAAGAAATGAGGGTGTTGGGGTATTTCTGTGAGCCCCAGAAAGAAGCAAGATGGCGGTCACAAAAAAATTAGACAAAAGATGACCATTGTTCCAAAGTGGCAGAGAGCTTGGCTCAATATGTTGTAGTGTGGGGAGCTATGATCTGTAGCGCTCTTCTGCAGATGAACATGGTACAGGTAAGACAAGCAGACATACACATACACATACACACATAAAGAAATATACATAAAACGTTGGCTCAGTGGGTAAAGCACTTGCTGGACAGGAATGAGGATTGGAGTTCAGACCCCAGGAATCCACTTAGTGACAGGTGGGCAAGGTGCCCTGCCTGAAGTCCCAGCACAGGGGAAGCAGAGACAGGAGGATCCCCAAGTACTCTGGCTGGCTAGACCAGGCTAGGGAGCTTTGGATGCAGTGAGAGACTGTGCCTCAAAACCTAACTAAGGTAGACAGCGGCTGAGAAAACATTCAAACACATGCACCCATACACGTGAACATGCAAACACACATGGATGATGGAAATGACCGCAGCCCTGAGAGGAAGCAGGGAGCCTGGGACCATGGGCAACTCACTGTTCAGAGCATAACAGTGAAGAGACAGAAAACAGAAAGGAGAAAAATTTAAACCCCTAGAGCTTCAAAGGGCTCCCTCTGGAATACATGTTCCCTGCCACCTCCTGCCTGTCTTTCAGCCTGAAGAAGGCCCAGCCTCTCTGCACTTCTGTAGCGGATGAAGATCTGGAGTGCATCAATTCTCATCAGAGCCCAGTGACCTGAGGCTGCAAGTCCTTCTGCTGTGCAGAGGTCATTGATGGGAGTTGTAGCCTAAGGCTGGGCAAAGGAGGCCAGCAGCAATAGTCACACCAGAAGTGTGGAGGCGGGGGAGGGGGCAAGTACCACACTGAGGGCTCCAGCCACAAAGCAGTAGTCAGTGTGACTTTCCAAAGCAGAAGTAAAAGTCAACTTTAAATACAAACAGCAATAGAAAGTATCCGTAGAGAAGCTCAGTAAGAAAACAGAGGCCTCACCACACCTTCAAACAAGTCAGTCAGGGGCATGAGGAGATGGTCAGTGAGGCAAGACATCTGCTACACAGGAAGGACAACCTGAGTCCAGTCCTCAGCACCAATGTAAAAAGCTAGGCGAGGCTACATCCCCCTGTGACCCCAGTGCTGTCGGGTGCCAACTGGAGGACCACGGGGGCTTGCTGGCTGTCCATGTACTCAGTCAAATACCATCTCAAGGGAAGAAGGCAGAGAGCGATGGAGTAGGGCATCCAACTTCCTCCTCTAGCTTCTGGGCACACCCATGTGCACACATAAACACACATATCACACACAAACACACACCACCACCCCACACATCACACTATACATACACCACACACACCCTGACACAGAGCCCCCACACACATCACATACCATACCGCACACACACACATCACACACCACATACACACACACATCACACACCACATAAACACACCTCCCACACACACATATTCCAAATGAACACCCACCTGAACCCACATACACCCACCTCCAACACACACACCTCCCACACACAGAAGAAAGATTAAAAAAGCAAAACAAATGCCAGGCAGTGTTGGTACACTCCTTTAATCCTTGCACTTGGAAGGCAGAGACAGGCAGATCTCTGTAAGCTCCAGGCCACCTGGTCTATGTATGTCATAGAGAGTTCCAAGCCAGCTAGGGCTACATAGAGAGACTCTGTCTCAAACAAAAACAAACAACAACAATAAACCCTTGAAGTTAGGTTGAGTGGTAGGATAATGCCAAGCAGGCTAACAGATTACTGGATTCCAGGATGGGAAAGGTGTTACAGAAAATATATTTGAGGAAACAGAAAACAGGTAAAATATTTTTAAGACCCAGGTATATGTCTATAAACCCAGCCTACGAGTTCTAGGTCAGCCAAGGCTACATAGCAAGTCAGCTATGTATTATTTAAAACAAACAAAAGAAAAGTTTTCAAATTTTCTAGTTACAAATCCTCAAATCAAAAGTCTCATGTTTCCACTCTGGAAAGACTCTTCAGACAACTCCAGACCTACTCAGATAATCAAACATAACACCACTGCTTACGGTCATTGGGTTAGCTACGTGAATTCTACCTGAAAACTAAATTCTCATGGTCCATGAAATTTAACACATGGTTCCCAAGAATTATTAGGTGAGGGTGTATGTGTGTGTGTGCCTGAGTGTCAACCCTCATTTGAGAGTTTACACACAGGTGGTGGGGTGTGGCAAGAAGTGGAGAGAAGACTTTTTGAAGCTATTTAAGTTGTAAATTCAGGCTAGAGAGATGGCTCTGACTGCTCTTCCAGAGGTCCCTAGTTTAATTCCCAGCAACTACATGGTGGCTCACGACCATCTATAATGGGTCTATAATGGGATCTGATGCTCTCTTCTGGCATGCAGGCATACATATAATATTTATATATATATATAATCTAAATACAAAAGAAAAATTATAAGAATTCTCTGCTCTGCCCAAAGTGGGAGAACAGCAAATCCAGAGCCAGCCCAGGCTATATAATGAATTCAATGCTGTTGTATTCTGTGTTACAGAGGGGATAGAGAGAGATTGCTTCAAACAACAGCAGTAAAAAGCAACAAAAATATCAAATGACTGTTGTGTAGCAGCTTTCTCCAATATTAAAACATTTCATCCAAAATAAACAAACAAACAAACAAAAATATTCCCAGCTGGGCAGTGGTGGCGCACGCCTTTAATCCCAGCACTTGGGAGGCAGAGGCAGGCAGATTTCTGAGTTCGAGGCCAGCCTGGTCTACAGAGTGAGTTCCAGGACAGCCAGGGCTACACAGAGAAACCCTGTCTCGAACCCCCCACCCCACCCCCCAAAAAAACATTCCCATTCCATCCTTCAGGCAAGACGAAGGTAAACAAAATAGCTTCAGGAAGTCCCTGAAGGGACCAGATTCACTAGGCCTCTTCCTGCTAAGGTAAACAAAGCAGCAAAGACTCAAACAAGCCAATCTGCAAACAAGACTCTCAGACAAGCGGAGATGAAGAGTCTCAGACCAGACCAGCTGCCCAGAAGAAACAGAAACCAGCTTAGATGCTTAGAAGAGGAAGAGAATAACCAACCTCATTTTTCAGTGTATTCCAGGTTTCCCAGGTTTTGTGAGCTTTCACCCATGCTGATGATGCAGCTGCCTTTGAGTCATTTCAGCTCCTGTATGTAACCCCAATGAAACTCAGGGTTCACCAAGTTGGGCTTTGGTGGTATCCATACTTTGGTCAGTCTGGGGTGAACAGATGTGTGTGTGTGTGTGTGTGTGTGTGTGTGTGTGTGTGTGTGTGTGTGTCTGTGTGTCTGTGTGTGTCTGTGTGTGTGTATCTGTGTGTGTGTGTGTGGTTCCTTCCTAGGAAGCTTTCTCATGCAGCAGTGACTGGCAAGCAAGATAAATCATGACCAAGTCCATATGAAGGCAAATCATAATCAAGTGCTGAAAACCACAATCAGTGAGAATTCTGAAAGCATTCAGAGAAGGAAGGAGCAAGCTTCTCAAACATGCAACCAGGGCACCAAAACAGCAACATAATAGGCCTGTTGTTGTTGTTATTATTGATAAGGCTATTATTTAAGATAGTGCTTCTCTCTGTGTGTAGCCCTGGTTGGCCTGGAACTCACTCTGTATACCAAGTTGGTCTTGAACTCACAGAGATCTGCCTGCCTCTGCCTCCTAAGTGTACAATAGAGGACATCCTGGGCTCCACAGAGAAACCCTGTCTTAGGGGTGGGGTGGATATGTCAGGTTTATCTGCACCACCAGATTCCTCTTCCCTTCCCTACTGCTCTCACTGCAGGAAGCTGACCACTCCGGACTGTACCTACAAGGCCATGAAGGATGAGGCCACAGGAAGGGATGTGAGCTGGTCACTCCAGGATGGGTCTTCACTGGGGCCATCCCATCTCACAGGCTGGCCTTTCCTCCTACTCTCCTCTGGACAGTGACAGCAAGGGTCACAGTCCTAGTGTTGGGGATCATCCCCACACAATATACTTCATGACTTCCATATCACCATTCCTTCATGAGCAGCCCCTTTCCCTCCTCTGGATTACTGACACTGTGAAGAAGGGACCAGCTGTAGGCCTAACTGTGGTTCTGTTTTGCTTCTTCGATATTTTCCCTCCTCTCTTCTGCCCCTTTCCTTTTACTTTGAATTCCAGAGGGAACAAGACTCTGAACATCCTGACATGGTAACAACTACTGCAGACCAGAAAGCTTTGCAAACAGACCATCCCACAGCGAGATCACTTGCCCCATGAGGGCAGCCAGTGACCCATGCTGGTGAGGTGTACTCTGCAGCTGCAGTAATTATCTCTTATGAACCAGGCTGTTCCAGTGCTTCTCCTGAATCTCTTGCAGAACTAAAGAGGAGCCAGTGACAGACCACTGCTGACCAACAAAGACTTCCTGCCCCAGCAACTACGCAAACCCCAAAACCCTTCCCATCTTTGCTTCCCCTTTATACAAAATCTCAGAGTTCCTCTTGGTCCCTTGAAGATGGACTTAGGGATCAGCAGACCTGTATCTGCCCATTTCTAGAGCCTCACCCTGACTGCATCTCCTCTCTCTGCCTCTCACCTTATCTCTGAATGCCATATTGGAGTGGGTGAGGAAACCCAGTCTGCTAAGACTCCTAGAGCCAGGGTGTTTGTCCTAAAACTCTACCAACAAGTAGAAACAAGACTCGGTGTGGGAAGCCATCTTGAGCCATATACCCTGATAAGAGACTTGATTACATTAGCCTGCAACAGCTGAGCACATTCTGATAACATCTGGTTTTAGATACCCAGGATTTTCCCTTGGGTGTGTGAGACTTAAAGGTGTGTGACTTAAGGGTGTGACTTAGAGATCAGATTTAGAGAAAAGACCTAAGGGCATGATTAAAGGTGTGACTTAGAGGCATGGCTTAGAAGTGAGATATATAAAAGGCGAGAGGCAGACAGAAGAGTTCAGAACAATTTGGAGTACAACTTGGAGTACAACTTGGAAGTAGGAGTAGACATTAGACATTCGGAGAAGTACAACTTAGTACAACTTGGAAGTAGGAATTAGGCATTAGGAGACAGAAACTTGGAGTTAGCTATTAGGCATTAGGTAGCAGGCACATGGAGGAAGAACTTGGAAGAAGTAACTTGGAACTTGGAAGCACTAGGGACTAGGAACTAGAGACTAGGAACTCAAGACTTGGGACTTGGAGAGAAGAAGAGAGACTGAAGAATAAACGGGATTGAATCATACTCTGTCTGGTCTCCATTCCTCATCTGTCCTCACTCTCTCTCTTGCTGAACCCCAACCCGCAGACCTGAGCAGCTTGGGGCAGTGTAGGCTATAACAGTTTAGCCCCCAAGGGCAGTGCGAGTTCCAACATTGACAGAACAATCCCAGACATTTCTGGCCCCCAAACGCAGGGCAGCTCGGGCCGCAACATTTTTGGTGCCCAACATGGAGCAGCAAGAAAGAAAGACCCAGTAAAGGACCTTACTGGAAGAAGGATCTGCCAAAAATTGAGAAGTGAAACTCGAAGGTGCAGGAATCTGCCACATCAAGAAAGGTAAGTCATGTTAATGAAAATGGGGCAAGAAATAAGTCAGCCTGAACTCAACTCTCTGTTTTTGTTTTGTTGTTTGCTGCTCACATGTGCTAATTGTCTCCTTTTGTTGCATTGTTTAAATGCTGTCTTTCATGTTCAAAATAAAAAGAAACATAATTATCCAAAATTAGAATCTAAAATACAACCAAAGGTTGATAACTGATTTGGCAGAGCCAGATTGTGCTGACCTAGAGGAAGAGGCAACCAAACATTTACGACCCTGAATGGCCCTCTTCCCAAAGCCCCTCTCCCAGTGTGCCTCCACCACCAAGTGCTCCCCCAATGGAGATGGTGGTTATAGATCCCATTAGGGAGTTACAGGAAAAAATATATGTTCTTAAACAACAAATAGAGTTAGAAAAAGAGTATTAGGACTTAATTAATCAGCTACAAAAATTAAAGACAGGGAAGATGTCTCTAGAGATAAACTGTGAAAATCCCCTGGCTCCTTGAGTTCCTCAAACAGGAGTCCAAAGACAGTCCCTATCACCTAGCTTAAGATTAGCCACAGATCATCCAGAGAAGGGAGACACTGAGGCTTTTCCTGTATCAGAGACCAGAGACAATCAAGGGGTTGCTTGGAGACATCACACAGGGTTTAATTTTCAAATTATTAAAGAATTAAAAAATGTAGTATCACAATATGGTGCCACTGCTCCCTTTACTCTTGCAATTTTAGAGTCTGCTGCAGAGGAGTGGCTGACTCCTAGTGACTGCAATGTGTTAGTGAGAGCAGTTCTTAGTGGTGGTGACTATCTTATTTGGAAATCAGAGTATCATGAGAATTGTAAAGAAACAGCTAGGAGAAATATTTAGGCAGGCAATGGTTGGTCCTTTGATGCCTTAGTAGGAGAAGGGTATTTGCTTCTAGTGATAACCAGATGCATTATGACCCAGGCTTATTCGCTCAAATCCAGAACGCAGCAATGAAGGCTTGGCGTAAACTCCCAGCAAAAGAAAACCCTAGTACGTCCTTAACAGCAGTCAGGCAAGGACCTGATGAACGATTTTCTGATTTTGTTCATCGATTAATGACAACAGCAGGGAGGATTTTTGGTAATGCAGAGGCAGGTGTAGATTATGTGGAACAACTTGCATATGAAAATGCTAATCCTGCCTGCCAAGTGGCCATTAGACCCTAAAGGAAAAAGACAGACCTTACAGGGTACATCAGACTCTGTTCTGATATAGGTTCCTTCTATCAACAGGGCTTAGCTATGGTGGCTGCCATGCAAGGACAACCAGTAAGAGATTTTTTGGCAAGTAGAAACCAAAAGGTCTGTTTTAAATGTGGCAAGCCTAGACACTTTGCCAGAGATTGCAAGGTAGAAAATGAGTTAAGCCAGAGACAGCCCAGAAAACAGCCTGGGCTCTGCCCACTTTGCAAACGTGGAAGGCATTGGGCTAGTGAATGGAGGTTCAAAAAAGACTCACAAGGAAACATCCTTTCTCATAATCAGGGAAACAGGAACAGGGGCCAGCTCCAGGCCCCAAACCAACGCAAGCCAAAACAGGCTTATGGAGCAGTCAGTGTCTTACCAGTAAACACCAATCCCAATCTGAACTTAGTCGAGCAACACCAGGAAGCACAGGACTAGACCTCAGTTCTGCCACCCACATAGTTTTAACCCCAGAAATGAGACCTCAGGCGTTACCCACTGGAGTGTTTGGACCACTCTATCCAAATGTGTTTGGTCTGATAGTGGGAAGAAGCAGTACTACTATGCAGGGACTACAAATTTTTCCTGGAGTAATAGATAATGATGATCAAGGTGAGATTAAAGTAATGGCACAGGCAATTCAGAATATAGTCACCATTCATACAGGAAGGAGGATAGCTCAACTATTGTTACTTCCATTGTTCCCTACTAATCACAAATATAAGAATCCTAAAAGAAGGGATCAAGGCTTTGGTTCCTCTGATGCATATTGGGTACAGCCTATAGTTAAACAAAAACCTATGATGACACTATGGCTGGATGGAAAGGCATTCCAAGCTTGGTTGACACAGGAGCTGATGTGACTATCCTAAAACAAAGCAACTGGCCTGCCACCTAGCCTCTGACCCCAAACTTAACCAATCTAAGAGGTATTGGCCAAAGTCAAAATCCACAACAAAGCTCTAAGGTGCTGATGTGGAAAGATAAAGAAGGTAATACAGGGAACATACACCCCTATGTCATCCCAGGCCTTCCTATTAATCTCTGGGGCAGAGATCTGTTATCCCAGTTGGGATTGATTATGTGCAGCCCTAATGAAGTAATCATGGCTCAAATGATAAACTCTGGATTTTCCCACAGGGAAAGGATTAGGAAAAAGTGAAGAAGGGATTATCTAACTTGGATCAGGCCATAAAGGCGCATGAGTACATCACCTTAATGCTAAAACTTTAAAAATTATGTTTAAAATTACCAGAGAACAAGCTAGACAAATTGTTAAACGATGTCAATCATGTGTTACACTTTTACCAGTTCCTCATTTGGGCGTAAATCCAAAGGGACTGATACCAAACAGTATCTGGCAAATGGATGTTACTCATTATAATAAATTTGGCAATCAAAAATATATACATGTATGTGTAGATACATACAGTGGTTACATTTATGCGACATTACAATCTGGAGAAACAAGCAAGCATGTGATCACTCATATGCTTGCTACAATTGCTGTATTGGGTGTGCCTAAACAGATAAAGACTGACAATGGCCCAGGTTATACAAGCTCCAGTTTCCACCAATTCTGTGAAAAATTGGGAATACTACATAGAACAGATATTCCATATAACCCACAGGGCCAAGGTATAGTAGAAAGGGCACATCGAACCATTAAATGTCAATTTGAAAAAATTAAAAAGGGGGAATGGTACCCTACCAAGGGATCCCCCAGAAATATCCTTCATCACACACTCTTTATTTTAAATTTTTTAACTTTGGATTCTGAAGGAAAATCTGCTGCAGATAGATTCTGGCATCCAGATACCAAAAAGAATTTTGTAACAGTCCTCTGGAAAGACCCATTAACTGGAACCTGAAATGGGAAGTCCCCAGTGTGGAAGGAGACATCACCACCCGTACCTCCAGGGTAGCTCTATTAGACTCTTGGCTCCCCAACTTATGATTTAGAGGGGAACATTGTTTAGACTCAGGAGAAAACCCACTACCACAGTTACTATAGTTGTTTTTTGGGTTTGAGATTGACTAGAGTAGAAACAGAGATTTCCTTACTTGTTTTGTCAAGATCAAAGCTTTGGTGTGTATTTCTATAGATTTAGATTCTGCTATAACACATTTATAAACAGAATAGAAGAGGCTTATACTTTTTACTCCTCTGATAGAAGGAGTTATGTGTTGCCTTTAAAAAAGAGTGTTGCTGTTATACTGACTATTCAGGCATTGTTAAGTCTCTTGTCTCTCAGGTCCATGCTGTTCAACAAACTGATGGCTTTTGTACACAAATGAAACCCATACAGGTCCATTATTACAGGCTGGAAGTAGGGGATTATAAAATCTCTGTCATCAAGACTAACGAGGTATATCCCCTAACTTATGTGCTAAGCCAGATAGTCAAAGACTGGTAAGAGAACACTTCAAGACCCTTGCCCCTAAAAAGGGAGGCCTCACCATCCTAAGACAGGAGCTCAACCAATGGCTGTTGAGTTATCCAAAGACGGGAAAGGGAGGCTGTGGTCATTTGTTCCAACCTAAGACAGACACGGTTTCCATAAGTTTTCCCAGCCTTCCCTTTTGAAAAAAAATTAAAAAGGGGGACCTGTGGGGAGCCGACAGAAGGCAGCTATCATCCTTGCAGCCATCTTGAGCCATATACCCTGATAAGAGATTTGATTACAATAGCCTACAATAGCACACTCTGATATCATCTTATCTTAGATACCCAGGATCTTCCCTTGGGTGTGTGAGACTGAAAGGTGTGTGACTTAAGGGTGTGACTTAGAGATCAGATTTAGAGAAAAGACCTAAGGGCATGATTAAAGGTGTGACTTAGAGGCGTGGCTTAGAAGTGAGACATATAAAAGGCGAGAGGCAGACAGAAGAGAGCAACAGATTATTAGGCACTTGGAGGTACAACTTGGAACTAGGAATTAGGTTAGAGTACAACTTGGAGGAAGAACTTGGAATTAGGTATTAGGCACTTGGAAGAGAGCTTGGAACTTGGAGGCACTAGGGACTAGGAACTAGGGACTAGGAACTCAAGACTTGGGACTTAGACTAGGAAGAGAAACTGAAGAATAAACGGGATTGAATCACACTGTCTGGTCTCCATTCTTCGCGTCCATCCTCACTCTCTCTCTTGCTGAACCCTGACCCGAGGACCGGAGCTGCTTGAGGCAGTGCAGGCTAACAAGTTAGTCCCCAAGGCTTTTGGCAGTGCGGGTCCCAACATTGACAGAACAGTCAGAGACACTTGGGTTCCCAAATGTGGGGCAGCTCGGGCCGCAACACTCGGTTTCTGGGACTGGAGAGATGGCTCAGCAGTTAAGAGGACTGGCTGACCTTCCAGAGGTCTTGAGTTCAATTCCCAGCAACCACATAGTGGCTCACAACCATCTGTAATGGGATCTGATGACCTCTTCTGGTGTGTCTGAACACAGCTACAGTGTACTCATATACATAAAATAAATCAATCTTTAAAAAAAAAGAAAAAAATCTGTTTCTTTTTATGGACCACAAATTCATATTACCAAGTTTTCCTTTTTAGTCCAGGGTCTCAGGTAGCCCGAGATGACCTTAAGCTGTAGCCAATGGTGACCTTGGACGTCCACTCTTCTTGTCTTTACCCTCCTTAGTACAGAGGTCAAAGGTACATGCCACCAGGACCACTTTATGAACTTTCAGGAAGTCTACCGAGGGCTCTCTGTGCTAACTAAGCTATCCCCAACCCACAAGCTATAAGACTCACATTATTTTATATTTTTTTTAAATCAAAATATGCACAGCAAACAGTAAAATATAGAGAACAAAAAAGAAATTTGAGGAAAATAATCATAATCTAAGACCACTTACTATGATGATCAAGTTCACAAAAAAAACCAACCAAACAAGAAAAACCCTAAGGATGCAGAGAATTTGAAGGATATAATTACAGAAGCCGAAATTGATATACATACATACAAACTTTTCTTATGAAAAGTTCCACCACACAGAAAATGAAGAGACAACAGTAAGCTAGCACCTAGCCTGTACCTTGTAGCCATAAACAGAAACACAGAACAAATGTGCTTCAACTGAAGTTGCAACTGCTTCTTTCCCACTGCCTACACCACTGGATGGTGTGAGGGAAAGGGTGCCTGATGGGGGAGGGGGAGAGGAACAGAAAGTGAGAACAGGGACAAGATCAGAGCTTGATGGCAGAGTCCCACAGTCCCGTGTCCCTCGGGGCTTCTCCCCAAGGTCCTTACGGCCGGATCTGAGACCTGTTTCTAAGCCAACAGATCACAGCAAAGGTGACAAGCTGTCACCCAGTCACAATGTCTTGTAAAATTCCATTTTAGTAACTAAATTTAGAGACAGAGGTTCATTTTTATTGACTTTGAAGAAATAAATTGCCAAATTCTAAAAGGTCCACATGGCAAGGGATTGTGGCTGGCCTGTCTGTCTGGCCTGTCTGTCTGGCCTGTCTGTCTGGCCTGTCTGTATGGCCTGTCTGTCTGTACGGCCTGTCTGTACGGCCTGTCTGTCTGTATGGCCTGTATGGAGCCCAGATCCTGGAAAAGGGCAGCTAGGAGGTCAGCAGGCTTACTCCTATAGCCTTAAGGAGATGAATTCTGAACACAAGCATGAGCTTGAAGGAGACCCCAAGCCTCAGAAAAGACAGACTTCCTGGCTGATGCTCTAATTGCACACTGATAAACTGGGCAGAGAGCCCAGCCACACCCAGCCAGGCTCCCAACCACGGCAGCAGTGAGGTCATTAATCTGTGCTGGTTGAAGGGACTAAGTGTGTAAGAGTGCTTTGGAAGGCTCTCTTCTGGCCTCCGTGGACAGCCAAGTGCACACAGGTGGCAGACACTCACACAGGTCTATACATGAATGCAAATAAAAACTCTTAAAAATACAAGAAAGAATACAGAGCTCTAGCCAGCCACAATCTCAGAAAAGACAGAAAATACACCAAATTCCTATTCTAGTATCAGAAAATTCAGGCGTCTGCAACCTGCCTGTTCAGATTTAGGACACCTCCCTTCCCCCCCCCCCCCCCCCCCCAGTCTCTGGTGTTCTCAGTTCCTCTCTTTCCCACAGCAGTGAGATGAAGCAACACTTGTCTTTCTGTGCCCGCCTACCTATCTCACTTAACGTAATGTCCTCCAGGCTCATTCAAGTTGCTGCAAAGAACAGAATTTCTGGTTTTATTCTGTTTTTTTTGTTTTTGTTTTTCGAGAGAGGGTTTCTCTGTATAACCCTGGCTATCCTGGAACTCACTCTGTAGACCAGGCTGGCCTTGAACTCAGAAATCTGCCTGCCTCTGCCTCCCAAGTGCTGGGATTAAAGGCATGCGCCACCACTGCACGGCTCTGGTTTTATTCTGATTTAAACAAAATAACTATGAAAAGACTTATAAGACAATTAGTATACTCTGAACATGGACTAGATAGTTAATGACCCCCACTTTCTCTTCTTTTAGTTTTAATTAATTTATTTTTCAGATAGGGTCTCATTCTATAGCTTTACCTGGCCTAGAACTTGCTATGCAAACCAGTTTGTCCGACTCCTCAGAGACCCATATGCCTCTGCCTCCTGGATGCTAGGATTAAAGGTGTGTGCCACCACATTTATTTAATGTGCATCAATGTTTTGCCTATGTGTATGTGTATGTCTATATGAGCATGTCAGATGCCCTGGAACTGGAGGTACAGACAAGTGTGAGCTGCCACATGAGTGCTGGGAATTGAACCCAGGTCCTCTGGAAGAACAGCCAGTGCTCCTGACTGCTGAGCCATCTCTCCAACCCCACTTTTATTTTTTACAGAGGGTCTCACTATGTAGCCCTGGCTAGCTTAGAACTTACTGGATCTACCTGCCTCTGTCCCCAGAGTGCTAAGATTAAGGGCATGCACCACCACCTGGCATAATATTCTTTATTGTCATACACAAATGAAATTCTGTATAATAACCTTTAGAAACAAGCCAGGGATGGGATCAGCCCAGTGCTAGCACCACCCTGAAGGACAGAAGCCTGAGAGATAGGGCCTTTCAATTAACAAAAGAAGGGCACCCTTCTGCCCATCCTGTGTCCTGCCAGAGCAGATGCAGATACAAGAAACATAAGGCAAAGGTTGGAAATTAGGGCCAGGTCATCCTCGTTACAAAGACTAAGGCCTCCAAAACTTAAGAGATAAACTGAAAACTATATAGGGCCCCGGCACTGGTGGGGTACAGCTGGGCACCACCAGGCTCATGCCAAGAACCCCAGTGACACCATGGTGACATTCCAATGGTCAATTTGGGGCCTGGCTTTAGTGCCCACCCTGAAGCCACTGTGCCCCTTTGACTACAGTCTCCTTCTGTGCCTTCACAGGTTTCTCTTCCACCTTAGCAGAAGGACATCGAAAGCTGCCTACAGAACCCTTCAACGCTGGGGCTCCCCAGGGTTTGGACCTTGTCCCTGCTTCCCTGAACCCATTTGGCAGGCTCCAGAACCTCGCCTGTGCAGGCTACCCAAGCTCTGCCTTCTCCTTAGAGACCAGGCTGTACCTGGGCATCCACTGCTGAACACCCACCAGGTGTTCCCTCTTACTCAGCACATGTTTCCTGAGCAGCTATCATATGGTGAACAAGGCGGACACAGTTCCTATCCTCAGGTAACATAAGGCGGGCACAGTTCCCGTCCTCAGGTGACTCATCTCCGCTGCCAGAGCCCAGCCCAGTGACTGGAAACCTGGCGCTATCCTGAATGCTACTGTCCTTTATGTCTCCATGCATCTCCACCAGGATCCCGGCCCTCAGGACCTAGTCCTAGATCCTGGAAGAAGATGGATAAATAATGAAATGGACAAATTCACCTACCCCTTCCTCTCCTACTGGCATTGGCCAGGTTCCGGCTTTCATTATCTCACAGTGAATGCCTGTTTATCTCCTACAGCCCATCCCTCACGTCGCCCAACAAAATCATTCAACGTGACATAGGGTGAGTGATTATTCTGAGATTCACATCCATTAAAGACTTCTGCTTCTGGCACTGAAAACCAGAGTGCTTCAATCAACAACCCAGTAGACAGTGAGTTCACAGCTAGCCAAAGGTTGCCCATCAGTAGCTGCCCAACAAAAGCAAAAACAATCTCTCCGGCATGCCTGACTCTTGCTGAAAAGTTACCAGGTAGGCATTGGATCCAGAATATATCAATGCCCCCTATAAATCGGCAATAAAAAGGCGATAATCCAATTTGAGGGGACACAAAGCAAAAGACTACAAATAAGATTGTAAGAAAGAAAAGAGCTGAGTGGTAGTCCATGCCTGCAATGCTGGCACTCAGAAGGCTTCGACAGGAAGAGCGCCATGATCCAAGGACAGTGGAGCTCTGGGTAATGAGTTCCAAGCCAGTCTGGGTCACAGAGTAATAGCTATGCTCCCAAACAAGCATAAGAAAATAACTGATCAACAGACAGACAGATCCAATGACTAATAAACAGTGAAAACTTCTATAACTAAATTAACATGATATGTAAACAGATACACATGTCATATATGAATGTAATATAAAAAGAAAATAGATCCACAGGAAAAATATGGACAGATGTTTACATTAACTAGCCGATGAATGATCAGATATTGAAAGTTTTGTCATAGCATCAAAATAAATTTTGTTGGTCCAGAGAGTGGACCTATGGGACCAGGGACACAGCACAGCTGGCAGAGAGTGTCCTGTGGGACTAGGGACACAGCACAGATGGCAGAGAGTGGACCTATGGGACCGGGGACACAGCACAGCTGGCAGAGAGTGTCCTGTGGGACCAGGGATACAGCACAGCTGGCAGAGAGTGACCTGTGGGACCAGGGACGCAGCACAGCTGGCAGAGAGTGACCTGTGGGACCAGGGACGCAGCACAGCTGGCAGAGAGTGACCTGTGGGACCAGGGACACAGCACAGCTGGCAGAGAGTGTCCTGTGGGACCAGGGACACAGCACAGCTGGCAGAGAGTGACCTGTGGGACCAGGGACACAGCACAGCTGGCAGAGAGTGTCCTGTGGGACCAGGGATACAGCACAGCTGGCAGAGAGTGACCTGTGGGACCAGGGACACAGCACAGCTGGCAGAGAGTGTCCTGTGGGACCAGGGACACAGCACAGCTGGCAGAGAGTGTCCTGTGGGACCAGGGACACAGCACAGCTGGCAGAGAGTGACCTGTGGGACCAGGGACACAGCACAGCTGGCAGAGAGTGACCTGTGGGACCAGGGACACAGCACAGCTGGCAGAGAGTGACCTGTGGGACCAGGGACACAGCACAGCTGGCAGAGAGTGACCTGTGGGACCAGGGACACAGCACAGCTGGCAGAGAGTGACCTGTGGGACCAGGGACACAGCACAGCTGGCAGAGAGTGTCCTGTGGGACCAGGGACACAGCACAGCTGGCAGAGAGTGACCTGTGGGACCAGGGACACAGCACAGCTGGCAGAGAGTGACCTGTGGGACCAGGGACACAGCACAGCTGGCAGAGAGTGACCTGTGGGACCAGGGACACAGCACAGCTGGCAGAGAGTGACCTGTGGGACCAGGGACACAGCACAGCTGGCAGAGAGTGTCCTGTGGGACCAGGGACACAGCACAGCTGGCAGAGAGTGACCTGTGGGACCAGGGACACAGCACAGCTGGCAGAGAGTGACCTGTGGGACCAGGGACACAGCACAGCTGGCAGAGAGTGCACCTGTGGGACCAGGGACACAGCACAGCTGGCAGAGAGCTTGTCTGACAAGTATGAAGTCTGGTCTTCAGTACTGTCAAAAAAAGAGGGAGAAAGAAGAGAAGAAAAGAACAACCTAGATAGTTTAAATGCACGATAGGAGAACGTGAGAGCTAAGGAACAGTAAGAAATCATAACTGGTAAACTGTCATGTGCTGCTTGCGGTCACTGAGAAGCTGGCTTTGGAATCAGGCTTACCCCACTCGCCCTCCTTTCAGCAAGTCTGTAAGTGTCCTCCACTGTCTGTGGGTGGCCTGGCCCCTGACTCTGTGACAGGGTGGGAAGAGAACTGCACATAAGCCCCAGGGTGAAAACACTGTGTCCTTGAGAACAGCTTGAAGGTCAACCATTTCTAACTCACATTAATTTTTTTTGTTTTTGAAACAAGTTCTCTTTACATAGCCCTGGCTGCCTATGTAGACCAGGCTGGCCTCAGATTCCTAGAAATCCATCAGCTGCCTCCGCCTCCCAAGTGCTGGGATTAAAGGCAAGCACCACCACACCTGGCCTACTTTTTCTTCTTCTTTTTTTAAGTGTGTATGGACATTTTACCTGCATTTATGCCTGTGCACCAAGTGCATGTCTGGTGCCCACAGAGGCCAGAAGAGGGCATCAGATCTCCTGGAACTGGAGTTACAGATAGTTCTGAGCCTCCATGCCGGAGGAATGAAAATCAACCCAGGTCTTTCTTAAAGATTAGCTTAAAAATTATTTTTTAATTTTTATTTGTGTGTGTGTGTGTGTGTGTGTGTGTGTGTGTACCTGAAGAGGGCAGAAGAGAGCATCAACTTCTGTGTAACCAGAGTTATATGTAGTTGCAAGCTGAGATCTAACTCTGGAAGGGCTTAACCATGAGGACAAGTTACTGTTGTTAATCCTGATATTGATGCTGTTGGGAACAAGCAGGAGAAACTTGTTCTAAATCCTGCTGGTTTGTTTTCAGACTCCAATTAATCATAGCTCAGGGTCTCAGGCCCTAGGGGACCTGGGGACTTCCTAATAGCTGAACAGCTTCTGTTTTAAGGAGACAGTTGTCTGAGTCCAGCCTTCCCAAGGACAACTTCTCCATCTTGCTGGCAGGGTCAAACTGAGTTCATGTTCCCAGGCCCAGGGACCAATCCCTACCCTGGTTGGCAATAACTTGGCACAGATGTTGCAAGCTTAAATATTCTGTGGCATTCTGGCTTATTGGAGTCTGTTCTGCAGCCCTGATCGATCAGTAGCAGCTTAATTACAGTAAATTTTTGTCATCTGCACTGACCTGGTGCTTGAGTTACATTGCATTTAAACAGACCCCATAACAGTATAAAAATGTCTACAGTGGAAAGAAAAGTCCAGCATCTGGCTGTGGGAAGTTCATTCACAGAGAGAAAGCTCAATGGGCAACTCTAGCTGTCGGCTCCAATGTCCCCAGTCAGTTTCCCACAGGCGTCTCGAATGCTTGATCTGGTGATGTCATCCCTACCTGTTGCCATTGTTCTTGTGTTCTTTATCCAGACAGGGTTTCTCTGTGTAGCCCTGGCTGTCCTGGAACTCCCATTGTAGTAGACCAGGCTAGCCTCAAACTCAGAGATCCACCTGAGTGCTCCTGAGTGCTGAGATTAAAGGCATGCGCCGCCCCACCTGGCTTGCTATATTTATTTTTTTACATAAGGAGCTTCACCTGAGAAGACACTTGCTCTGCCCAGGGCTCTATAGGAAGCTGCAGCCGACAGCTAACAGAATTCAGCCAACAGCTGGAGCTTGGGCGTCCCATTTGATGATGACTGAGCACTGGGCTTCTTTACTCTGCATGCCACTTACTATTTATCCGTTTGCGTAGGGCCAGTGAGCGGCTCAGTGGGTAAAGGTGCCACCGACCCACAGAGAGGGATGAAAGAACCAATTCCTGTACATTGTCCTCTGACAGCCACAAGAGCCACAAGAGCAACCAGCATCACAAAATAAGTCATTTTTTAAAAGCTTAAAACTATGACTACCCTACGTTATTCTCCAGACCATGCTGAGCACAAATTAGGGAAGGCAGATCTCCCTGACCCAGTGGACAGGACAGTGCCCAGGAGGCAGACAGGGGAGGAAGGGACAGTAATTACCGCGTCAATCTCATTGAGGACCTTCCACTGCTCATAAGGGACACTCAGCGCCTCGGCTGTCTGGATCGTCCTCTTCATCTGGCTTGTCCAGACCTTCAGATCCTTGATGTTCTGGTCACTGATGAACTGAGCCAGATGCTTGGAAAACTGAAACACATTACAGAATACTCAGCCCCACAGGTCCAGGGCTGCCTCAAACGACCCCAAAGCATAGGGTACACAGGGTCCTGCCCAAACTCAGGAAGTAGATTTAGTTTTAAAAAAATCACACTAACTTCCCAATGATGCAGACATCCGAGTACTGTTCTGTGCATTCTCCCAGGCCCCTAGAGCAGTCCCAGACTTGTCAGGTTCCTTCATGTTGATCAACTGCCCCAAGGCCATGTGACCTCTTCTGAGTCCTTGATATCCCCCTGAACTGTGTCAAGCCCATAGCTGTTCAGTTGGGACTCTTGGCCACTCTAAGGGAGTGTGATCCTGCCAGGAAAACGCTCATGTGCATTTGCTCAATGCCTCATTCCCTTCGCTACATTTTACACCGGATAACAACTGTCCACCGCAACTGCACATTGGCTATAGAAGCCCCTTATATCTATCCCGCCGCCCGAAGGTACCAATGCACAAATGCACACACATGTGCATCACCCATCTCTCTCTCTCTCTCTCTCTCTCTCTCTCTCTCTCTCTCTCTCTCTCTCTCTCTTTCACACACACACACACACACACACACTGACCTCCCGGCCCCGGGGAGATAGTCCAGGATCCCCACCAATCCGGCCCTTGAGGTTGAGTTCACTCTCCCCATGCCGGCAGAGGTAGATGGAGCGGGGTGTCACATGGATGTTCATGAGGTAATAAACAATCCGACTCTGGATGTGGTCAGCAACACGGTTCACCACATAGCTCTGTCCCACGTCCATGATCTTGATGTAGGACAGATCCCTTGCCAGAGAGAAGGTAGAGAGAGCCTGTGAGGGTGGCCAGGCCCTTGGAAGCACACCGGCAGCCACAGGAACCAGCTGTAAAGCCTGCAACTCTGCCCACTGGATCTGAGATCACAACACACAGGACCATCAGCTGGTGTGCAAGTGACGGGGTGAGGCAGCTGTGACACACCACAGTGACACACATACACGCACTGTGATGGGGGGGTGGGGCGGTCAACACTCATCATGCTAAAGGGGACAGCTAGAGCAGTGGTCAGTGAAGTCATGTCACGATTTTACTGCTGCATGTGTGTTCCCAGACCCCTTCTTGCCTCCCTCTGTGCTTGGTAAACTGAACCAGAGACAGCTGTTCCTACGGCTGTCCACCTGGTAGTAGCTGGCAAACACTGTCCTCCCCAAAGCTCCTGAGCAGCTTTCCTTCCCCCAGAGACCCTCTCCTCCAGGCACACAGTCAAGGTCATCTATGTACCAAGGAGCTGCCACCCTCCTCATCAGGCATCCAATGGCCAAGAAGCACCGGAGGACTGTGCTGGCCACTCTCTCTACTTTGCACCTGGAAGGCTTCAGCTTAGAGCACACTTATGTTGGCAGCAGTGGGGAGGGGTGACTTAGCAGTGCTGGGAACAGGCAGTGAAACAGCTGAGAGCTCCCCGGATATTCTCATGTGAGTTCTCCCTGTCTGTATGCTTGTTACCTTTACACTACCAATAAAACCAGGAGCAACGTTTGATGACAGGTCTAACTGGGGCAGTTCAGGATGAACCCTACTAGTGCAGTAGCCCTGCAGAATGACAAGAGGTGATATTGGGGAGACCAGAGGGAATAACAAAGCCACACAGGGAGAGGCCTAAGTGCCACTCAGCTCCAGCTTGGCTGCAGAGCCCAACAGAGGGAAGAGACGTGTCAGCCATGGTCAACACAGGCACTATTCTATGAGTACCCAGAAGCCGTCCCTCCAGCAGCTGCTCGTGCCCCTTGGTTCATATGCATTATATATTCTTATGTAATTATAAACACCCAAACGCATATTTATACTCCAGCCTTTCACTTGATGCTGTGTACCCTCCACTCCCACATCTTTCTGTAATTATGATTTATGGTGACTAAGACTTCACCACAGCCTCACGGCTACTTACCTCACTGCTGCTGGTTATACTTAGGCCAAGAGGCACACTACTGCCAACAACTCAGATGCCGCCCACAGGCTGTTTTCTATAAAGTTTTAGTAGAACACGCCCATGGCCATTTATTTACAGTTTCTTTTGTAGCACAATGGCACAGTCAGTAACTGCAGCAGGGTTCCAAACCCTAAATAAACCATTCATTATCTGGTCTGTTGGCTGGAGGTGTTGCCGATCCCAGCCGCAAGACCCTCAGCTGGGCACCCACTTTGGAGCTGAAGGTTGTTGGCCACTCCTGCTTGCTGTTCTGTCCCAGAGGGAGGCAGATGGACCTGACCAGCACTGGCCACTGACTGCTGCTCATGGGCTAGCCCTGGCTAGCTCCCAT
The DNA here is from genome assembly GCF_011762505.2 of Arvicanthis niloticus. Classification (NCBI taxonomy): domain Eukaryota; kingdom Metazoa; phylum Chordata; class Mammalia; order Rodentia; family Muridae; genus Arvicanthis; species Arvicanthis niloticus. The sequence continues at coordinate 29,118,447 of NC_047678.1, read as the reverse complement.
CCACTTCTGCAAGCGCACGATGAAAGAAGTGTTTGCAAACGCCTTTTGGAAAGGCCTCCTGCATAGAAATTAGGTTTGACTTTATGACAGGACAGGAGAAAATCCTGCCCAGAGAGCTCCACAGGAAGGAGTAAGAGCTGTTCTTTCTGTAAGTCACCTTTGGCCAACAACTTCTGCCCCAAGGAAAGAAACAAAAGCAGTCAGACCACATTGGCCTTCTGGAGTGCTTCCACCCTCAGGCGACCACCACAGGAGCCACATGAGGTGGCCAAGTGGACTCCCCCCAACCTGCTCAGGGCCTCTGCAGGCCACGGGGGCCTCTCACCCACCTGTCCAGGTCTTCATCCAGCGACTCATATGAGTTTTCATAGCATTCAACACGCCTCATGAAGTCTTCAGTGGCTTCGTCGCTGTCTCGGTTGACGTAGTCAGGGCTGCCCAACTTCACTTGCTGTCAGAGCCAGGCAGAGCCAGAAAGCAAGAGCACAGCTAGGCAGGGGTCAGAGAGGTGGGGCCAGAGGCCAGGCCAGGCCAGGCCAGGGCTGGGGGCCTGAGGCTGGAGCCTAGCTGGAGACTGCTCCCACTGGAATCTTCCTGAAGCTCTCTAGTCTGGGTCAGCCTTTCACCCTGTGGCTCAGTGGGAAGCCTGGGGCTCTTTCTCCTGAATTATCTTTCAGACCTATGTGGCCACTCTAGATAAATGAGGAGCAAAGACTAAAAGTGGGAGTCTCAAAGAGAGACCCAGCCCACCCTGGCTGAGGCACCTCTGTGCTGTCCAGGGTCTGTGGGGGAGGGGAAGGGACAGCAAGGAATGCGAAAGGAGCCAGAATGAAGGCCCGTGAGGCACACTGAAGGCCAGCCCAAGTATCAGCCCGAACAGGAAAGGGACCTCACTGTCACAGGGCACCTGTCTTATTACCATCCCCAAGGAAGTCAGATGTCCCACTCACCACAATGTTGGCAGCAATGACCTCAGGATCCACACAGATAGACTCCACGAAGAAGGTCTACAGCAGGGACGGAGGCAGGGAGGGCAGGGACAGGACCACAGACACGGTTAGGGATCTGCGTTTCCTCCCAGGTCTCCCCGTCCACCCACGGCCATGCTGACCTAGCTCGAGCATCTTGTAGCTAAAGGAGGTGTCATTGTATCCTGGGCTCTCCCACTACAGCCCTGGAAAGCAAGTTCCAGGAGGAGAGGACTACACCTCCCTCTCAAATCACTCAGCCACCGATGCCCAATGCTCACGAACACCAGGAGGTGCAAAAGAAGCCTCAGAGTGTCCAGATATATGACAACTCAGCTAAGGAGGGTGCCCGGAAGATCTCACCTTGTAGCCATTCTGTTCTCCAAAGTTAAAGATCATCGCTCTCCGTTCTCGGGTGGTGTTGGTTGCATCAAAAACCTAGGACCAAACTGGGGTGAGTTCAGGACTCTGGCCCTAGGGAAGTAAAGTCTGCCCAGGGCTGCAGCCCAGGCATTCTCTGGGGACTGGGCTTCTTGCCAGGATACCTGCTGCCCAGGCCAAGTCAGGCCTGTCACCCTGCAGACTCACACAGAGGACCGCGCTCAGCATCGCTCTGCATACAGCAGCCGCTCAATTCATGCGTGACCAGTGAAATCTAGCAAAACCAGCTAAACCTGGTACTGAGATTTGGATGTGGTTTTTCTCCTGAGGTTCATGTTCAAGTTCTCCTAAGAGAGATGCAAGACTGGCCTGCCCAGCTCTGTGGTTTCTTATCTCTCAGTGGCTCTGCCATGATGCTATTTAGATCCTTAACAAAGGGTTGGGGTTGGGGAGGTGCCCAATCTGGTACCTTCAGCCTCAAACTGTGAGCTAAACCTCTTCTGTGAGGGGCTGAGATAGGATCTCACTATGCCATCCAGGCTGGCTTTGAACTTACTGTATAGGACAGACTGGCCTCAAACGTGCAACAATCCCCCTGCCTATGTTTCTCAAGTGCTGAGATTACAAGTATGTGCTACTACCCCTAACAAGGGGTGGGGAGAGAGGGAAAAAGAGAGAGAGCGAGAGAGACACTGGCCAAGCCAGAAGTCCCAACTCCTGACCAACCAACCAACATGATAGAAGGAAGACCAGGACTCCTGTAAGTTGCCCTCTGACCTCTGGACTTGTGCTGTGGCACACTTGCACACACATGCACAGAAAAGAGAAATGTTGCCTGGTCGTAGTGGGACACATCTTTTATCCCAGCAACTGGGAAGCAGAGGCAGACAGATCAGCCTGGTCTATAAACTATAAGTCAGGCATGATGGCATACCTTTTAGTTCCAGCACTTAGGAGGCACAGGCAGGCAGATCTCTCTGACTTATAAGCCAGTCTGGTCTATGTAGTAAGTTCCAGGACAGCCTGGGGTACACAGAAAAACCCTGTTTTTGTTGTTTCTGCTTTTTAAATCAACCAACCAACTAATGAACCAGACAAGCAACAGGACATTGCTGCTAGGCAAGGCCCCACCCTAAGTATTTCCCAAGCACTTTTCTGCTGTTTAGACATGGCTCTCAGGCATCCCAGGCTGGCCTACAGCTCCTTATACAGCCAAGGATGCTCCGATTCTCCTGTCTACCTCTGTAGTACTGAAACTACAGGCACACAAAACCATGCTCAGTTTATTCCATGCTGGAGGGCAAATCCCAGATTCCATGCCTGCTAGGCAGCACTCTGAGCTACACCTCCAGCCACTTAACTGAAGAAATGTATCTGTGGGATTCACTTCAATAAAACAAACAGGTCAGCAAAGCAACCGGAAGGGGCCTGTGTTACAGGACAGGGGCTTTCCCCAGGACAGAGGAGAAGGGCATCCACACAGTGATGGCTGTGCCACAGGCAATGGGTACAGGCTGCAGCTGGGGTCAGAGAGCTCCAGGAGGCACAGCTCCAAGGGGAAAGTGGTAGGGATGTGATACACAGGGCTGGGAGAGCCCTTCTTCTCCCAGGTCCCACACTTCATCTGACTGCAGGGGCCATCATCCTGGTAGAATTCCCTCACCCGGCCTCAGCTGCTTTCTGGGATGGTAAACAATATGGGCAGGGCTCCTAAACCAGAAGTTATATGTGTGGAAGACTGAGGTATACCACTGCCAGTGCTGACTTCTGGAAGGAAGGACTGCAAAGTTAAACGTAGCTACAAGTGCAGGGGAAAAGGGCAGGCCCAGACACTTCCTTCTTCATGCTTGTCCCTGGCTGGCACCCTCAGGCGTGCAGGGGCACACCCATCCCACCCTGCTTCCCTTCCGGATGCCTGATGAGCAAATGGTGGATAGAGTGGTAGGTGGGGGAATGCCCTATGTAACAGCCCTATGTCTCACTCTTGGCTGTTACTAGAGTGTCACACTTACCGCCACATGTCCCCCCTCCTCACTGAGGAACTTCCGGACATCACTGAGGGCTGCCAAAGCACACTGCCTTTAGGAGAGAAAACACAGAGTGAACCTAGCATCGGACCTTTAACACTACCACGGACAGGAGAGCAGACAGCCCTCAGGTGTCCTCCCTTTTCATCCATCAGCTTGTGGCTCTCATCTGCTGTGAGGCTATCAGGTTTTCTAAACGCTACTTTCCTTTGTCGTCTTATTGGGACCCGCTGTCACTCCTCTTCATGACTCCTAACTGTCATGCTTGGCCTATGATTACCAAGATAAGTACTTTTCGTGAATTAATTTATGTTTGGTTTACTTATTTTACTTTGTGCATATGAGCGTTTTGCTTGCATGATGTACACCATGTGTGTGTGCCTGGTACCTTCAGAGTTCAAAGAGGGTGTTGGATCCCCCAGAACTGGAGTTACAGGTGGCTGTGAACCACTATGTGGGTGCTGGGACTTGAACTCAGATTCTGTGCAAGAGCAGCCAGTGCTCTTAACCTTGAAACCATGTCTCCAACCCCGGGATAAATGCGTTCCAATCAGATGTTCTGTGTGCTGGGCCAAGGGCAGCAAGGAAGGACACAATGGCTGCATATGTCCTGGAAGAGAGAACTCCACAAGCCACCCCTGATGGAGCAGGGTGCCGTCCTCTCTACTCTAGCACAGTAATGTGCCCGTTCAGCTCTGACCCTGGATGATCATGTACAACGATGCACTCAGATGCCTCACTTGCTATAAAATGACTGCCACGTGTAGAGGCCTTTCCCACTTCATCTACTCCTCCTAAGGGTCTGGAGAAACAAAGCTATCTTTACTTTGTTTTGCTTGAGGCAGGTCTCACTACATAGCACTGCGTGGCCTAGAGCTTGCTTCATAGACCAAGCTAGCCTTGAACTCACAGAGCTCCACCTGCCGATGCCTCCCGAGGGCAGTGCTTTTACTCCCTATCTATGACCGCCTCCCTTTTTAAAGCCAGCAATGCTAGAGATGGAACCCAGGGCACCGCCCACTCCAGGCAAGCCCTGCCACCCGCTCCTTACTTACTGACAGAATAGTGCTAGATCTCCTCCCGTCTATGATCTCAGGAGATGCATGCAACCCCACCCCACCCCGTGTGTCAGTGTCAAATACTGCATGGACGCCACTGTGGAGCCAGGTCCACTAGGTAGCTGTGTTCTCGTGCCTCCTAGTGATCCTCTGTGCTCTGTAGGGTTTTCGATTAAAGTTGCAAAGAGCTTTCCTCTGGGAGTTGCAGAGAGGGCTCAGTGGTCCATGGAAATTGTGAGCTTTTAGAGGACAGAGTTCAGTTCCCAGCACCCATCAGACAATGCAAAACTAGGCAACTCTAAGGCCAGAGGACACCATGCCTCTTCTGGTTTCTGTGGTTCTTGTATGTACGTGGCATGTACACAGAGAGAGAGAGAGAGAGAGAGAGAGAGAGAGAGAGAGAGAGAGAGAGAGAGAGAGATATATTTAAAAATTAAAAGAAAGCCAGGGTATGGTGGCACATGCCTTTAATCCCTGCACTTGGGAAGAGGAGGCAAGTAGATCTCTGCTAATTAGTCTACAAAGTCATGGCTGTTACACAGAGAAATCCTGTCTTGAAAAACCAAAATAGACAAACAGGCAGGCAGGCAGGCATTAAAGCAAATCTTTAGGGGGATAGAGAAATGGCTCAATGGTTCAGAACACTGGCTACTGTTCCAGAGAACCAAGTTCAAATCCCAGCACCAACAACCAATTCTGTGGATTCTGGCGCCCTCTTCTGGTTTCCGAGGGCGTGGCATACAGATACACACATGCAGAAACACTGACACATACAAAAATAATAAAATGGAAGAAAAATTTAATCTCTAAAAAAAAATGTTTTTAAGGAGCTAGCGTGACAGCTCAGTAGTTAAGAGCACTGGCTGTTTTTTCAAAGGACCCAGGTTCTATTCCAGCACCCACATGGCAACTCACAACCATTATAACTCCAGTTCAGGGAATCCAGCACCCTCTTCTGGTGCTGCTGACCTCCCAGGAGATCAGGCATGTAGTGCATAGACATACATGAGGTCACAACACTCACACATATAAAATAAAGGGTAAAAGAAAAGTTTTTAAAGAAAGTTTTCTTTTGCCAAAAATCTAAATTCTGAGTCCAGAAACTAGCCCTGCTGGCTCATTTGACTGACTGCCTGGAGATCAGCGTGTTCTGGGCTGAGTTTTGTGAGCTGTTCTGATTGTGGATCTACTGTGGAGGAGGAATCCCAGGGCTTCAAAGGAAACACCAGGAGACCATCTTGGGGGCCTGTGTGCATACTCATGGATGAGTGTACAGTTACTTGTGCTGCGTGTCCATGTGTGGGCAGGTCTGTACGAACATACTGTGCCCGCATATGAGCTTGCGAGTCTGGTGTTGTGTGTGAGGGCTCCCTGGACTCTTGCTGGATGAACTGAGGGCATCCTGTGGGACTGCAAGGAGACCGCTCACATGCTGGTTCCTGTCGACTTCACGCCATGCGCCTTTCCTTTCTGTCAGTTTGCAGCAATGTACCTTAGCCGAGAGTCCTGGGAAATTGACAAACCTGAAGGTATTCTTAGGGTCCAAGTGTGCTTGGTATGCAGATGTAAGCAAATGCAGATTGTGTATGACTCAATAACACACACTCAAAAGTGAGCCCACTCTCAGAGACAGAGTGGCTACTTGTGTTAGGGGTTGTGTATGTATATGAACATACCCATGTGCACATATGATATGTAGGCTTGTGTGTATGTAGATATGTGTGTATAAAGTATCCACGTGAGGTTATGTGTCCACAGTAGACACAGAGAGCTCATGTACGCTAAGAAAACGCAATAGAAATGTGCCTCGTGGAATACGTGTGCATGTGCCTAGAAGATGGTGGAATACGTGTGCATGTGCCTGCATAGATGCATAGAAGCAGCACATACTTGTTCACACCTTCCTCTTGAGTGGTCTTGTATATCTGAATGTTAAATAGCTCTTGAGACCTCAGCAATGGGTGCGTAGCTAGGAAAGTTGCCCTTTCTTCTCAGGCTTCCTATTTTTAAGACTTCTGGTCCCACCACACACAGTGGCAAATGCCTGTAATCCCAGCGCTTGGAAAGTGTGGACAAGAGAATCAGATGTTCAAAGTCATTCAGAGCTATGTAGCAAGTTCAAGGCCAGCCTGAGCTCCACTGTGGCATCCATCTCAAAACAAAACAAAAATTCCTTCTGCCTGGGCTGGGGGTGCAGCCAATCTATCATCAACAAGGTCGGGGTTCAATCCCCAGTACTATAAACAACAACAAAAAGAACAAAATAAAAACTACTTTTGGTGCTTTTATTTTTCCAATTACTTAGAGGTAACGTAGACATCAAGAACACAGTAGGTCCAAATATCAGGGTGGTCCGTGGAAGTTGACCCTGTGGCCCAGTGGCTAGATTCAGGCTTTAGGTGTAGAACAAAAAACAGGAATGTCCGTCCTAGCAGGTGGTCTTGGGCTAGCTTGGGCTAGCTCTCCCCACCTCTGTCTGGGTTTCTCCATTTCAATTACTCCCCAGAGAAAACAGCTGGCAGGCTGGGGATACCAACACCACAAACTCTATATTCACACACACCAGTCCTCCAGTTCAGACTGAATGGCCCCCAAAAATGTTATCCCTGCCTAAGCTCAGATTCCACACCTGGGAAGGTACCGCCCCTGCGCAAACAGGGCCTGCACCTTGGCAATGCTTTAGATTTTGCACCTGAGTGTCCTTTGACCTACTAGCCATGAGATAGCTATCTGAGTGAGTGGATGACGAGAAGTTTTTGTTGTTGTTGTTTTGTTTGTTTAATTAATTGGTTTTTGGTCTTCAGGCTGCCCAAGCTGGCCTTAAACTATGCCAACCTTGAACCTGACTCTCCTGCCTTCACCCCCCAAGTGCTGGGACTGTAGGCATGGACCGCCAAACTCAACAGTGAGAACAGTTTCTAGTAGTACACAGACTTATGTTCAAAATTACTCAGCAACTACAAATGTGAAGTAACGTATACAGAAGTGTATGAGACTCCTGGTCTCTGTGAGGCTCAGTTTCTTTACCTATAAAATGGGGACAATGGACAGCAGACATCAAGAACACAGTAGGTCCAAATATCAGTATATCTCCTAGCCTCTACTCTTATCTAAATATCAGACTTCCCTTCTGGGTGAGTTACCTGGTCTCACTCCTACGATGTAAGAGCAAGGGAAGCAGGTTCAAGTACATAGTGGGGCGCTCCTGCCCCTGGTGGCCATAGAGAGAATAGGTAGCCTAGTACCCAGGTGGCAGCTCCAGGTCCAGAGGCTGGGCTTGATTTGAGGAAGTCACTACTACTGTCTTACCAAGATGGCAGAGGCAAGTCTGTGTACCCTTAGCTGACGGGGGGGGGGGGGGGGGGGGGGGGGGGAAGGCCTGTGGTGGTTAGTAACTGTCAAGTTGATGCAGTCTTAGAATCACCTGGAAAAAGTCTCCAGGACAGACTGTCCGCATCAGGTGGGCATGTCTGTGAGGGATGGTTTTTTTTGTTTTTTTGTTTTTTTAGATTTATTTATTTTTATATGCACTGGTGTTTTGTCTGCATTTTATGTCTGTGTGAAGGCGTCAGGTCCCCAGGAACTGGAGTTACAGGCAGTTATGAGCTGCCACGTGGGTGCTGGGAATTGAACCTGGGTCCCGTGGTAGAGCAGTGCTCTTAACCACTGAGCCATCTCTCCAGCCCTCGATTTAAAAAAATAAAAACTAAAAAAAAAAAAAAAAAAAAAAAAAAGGTTAACTGAAGTGGGAAAAGTGGGGAAACCCGCCTTGAACATGTGGGTGACACCCTATGGTGACCTGGTCCCTGAACCGTATTTAAGAGTGAAAAACAGGCTGGGCAGGCAGGCATGCACAGACTTATCGCCTCTCTGTTTTGAGCTGTAGATGTGACCAGCTGCTTTGGAGTCCTGCCCTGACCTCTCTCAGTGGACTGGAATGGTAAACCAAACACACCTCTCTCCCCTAAGCTTTCTCTTGGGTGTTTCTGTCTCTAGTGTCTTACCACAGCAACAGACGTGAAGATAGGACAAGGCTTATTTCTGTTGTTATTTAGAGACAGGTCTCACTCTGTAGTCCTGGCTACCTGGAACTCACTATACAGACCAGGCTGTCCCTGAACTCAGATCTGTCTGCATCTGTCTCCCAAGTGATGGGATCAAAGGTGTGCAAAGCCACGCCTGGCAGGACAGGGCTTCACGAGCATGCCACCAGTCCTTTCCAAGAAGGGCCTGTCATCACTCCTCAAAAAGTTATGTCTGAATTGGGAGGGGGACAGAGATCACAGGCAAATTTCTGTCTCATGAGTGTCAACAACTTACTCCGTCTAAACCATAACCAAGGCCTAGCTGGTACATGCCAAGAACATGCCAAGCACAGGACAAACATACTCCAGCACTCATGAGAGTTGTCTATCCTGTGCCTGCATCTTCTAGGGTAGTCTGGGGTAGACAGGCAGGGCCTCCATGCTATGCGATGGTCCCTGACATGACCTGGGTAAGCCTCTCTTCTCCCTGAAGCTCCACCCTTCCTTCCCATAGAACGTCCTTACCAAAGGTGGGGAAGGGAAGAGACAGCCATCAGGAGGCTGCACCCTAAACCCATTATAAGCCAACCTCTCTACAACCTGAGAGGTTAAGAAGCCAGACCTAGAGCTGGGCATGGGGCACACACTTTAATCCTAGCAATCCAGAGATGGAGGCAGGCTGATCTCTGTGATTCCAGGCCCATCAGTCACTGCACTGAGTGCCACTGCAGCTCAGGAGAAGCCTGAGCATCCAGAGTTTGAGAGAGGGGGTGCTTCTTAGCAAATGGGTTGTAGCTTACCAAGCCTTCTCTACAGCAGTGTCCCCCCTCACCCACCTCATCCCCCCTCACCCTCACCACACTTACTTCCTGATTTTCAGGCCTTCTTCATTGTTTGGGAGGAAAAACTCAAAAGATTTGTATGTCTTGACCATGGCCCGGCGATACTGACCAACGTTGAATTCTGGGGGGAGAGACTCAGCTTTCACAGGTCAGCAACTCTACCAACCCCTACCCAGAGCTCTTCCCTGGGACCTGACCACCACCCAGGCTTCTCTCTTCCCCTCCCTCAATAGTCCCCCCATGACTCCCTTGGAGCCTCACCCCGAGTAGGGACACCAATCCAGTTGAGGTACCGGGTCAGCTTCTTAGAAATGTAGGTCTTGCCCCTGGCTGGCAGGCCCACCATGACGATGAGTGTCGGGCAGTTAGTCATGCAGACTGGAAGGCAAGCAGTACTGTGATGGTTAATGTGGATTGTCGCGTTGGTGGGCTTTACAGTCACCATGGAAACAAATGTCTGGGCTTGTCTATGAGGGAGTTTCTATGAGGGAGTTTCTATTAGGTTAGCCGAGGTAGGAAGACCTGTCTTAAATGTGGATAGCACCATCCTGTGGGCAGGGGTCCTGGACTGAAAGCAAACAAACAAACGAAGAAAGATGGGCAACAGCATCCATCCATCTCTCTGGTCCTCACCATGTCACCAGCCACCTCAAGTCTGCCACACAACTTCCTTACCATGACGGTTTATCCCCTTGAACTGTGAGCCAGAAAAAACATTTCCTTCCTTAGGGTATTTTGTCACAGGGACAGGGAGAGCAGCTAGTTCAGGCACACTGCCGCCGGCTCCTGGATCACCTCCGGGCACAGGATTGGTAGCAGCTGTACTTCCCTGGCTTCCTGGCGTCAGACAGCTAAGAACCTCCAGAGTTGGTCGTAGGCTGACATTTTCTCTGTTCCCAAGACTGTCTGGGCTCTGGAGCCTCAGCAGCCGCTCTGTCCCTAAGCACACTAAGCACACAGCGGTGTGTATATAAGGCACAGGCCAGCAGCTAGACACTGTTAGGGAGCTGTCCACTGCCCAAAGGACGGAGCCAAAGCTTGCACCTCTCACGTAGGAATCCATACCCTAATCTCCATCTACCTCCATGTAATCCTGTGCCAGTTCCACCATGGTCTCCTGATGGGGAATTTTTTTTGCTCTTCAAAGCTTTGCTTGGAAGGTCTCCCTTCAACATGTCCTTTCCCAAGAGCACCTCCATGTGAACCTGGGGCATTTTCACCCCCTATTTGGTCACCTCACTAACGACTACCCTCTCTGGACTGATTCCTTGGCATACCGGTTACTTGCAACTGTCCACCAAGCCAAGCAACCACCAACTAAGCCCTTTGCAAAAGCATTATCCTGGCTAGGGTTGTTGTTTATATCCTTCATGGAGGGGTGAGTAGCATTGGGAGACCCTCACCTGAGTATCCGGCTGCTTCCTACCACCTGCTGCACGTAAGCACCACACCCATGTAAGAATCCCTCACCTACTCTCGGTAGGTCCAGTTAACTCACTGGCTTTTCAGACTGAACTTGTGGAGCTGTACCTCTGTGTGTCATTGGGACCTTGGGAGGAGGGGTAGATCTGGTTTGCATCGCCCCCAGGGGATGACTTTAACCACAGTATCCCTGTAGTGCATGAGCCACCCGTGGCCCTGGCCCAGCATGGATGCTTGGTAACTGTGAGCGGGGAGACAAGAAGCACATCAAGGTGAGAGTCACATGGGACCGAGGCAGAGGCCCAACAATGACAATCCTCTAATAGTCTGCTCATCCCCATTTCGCATGCTACTAAGTCGGGGTGTCAACCACAGAAGCTGCCAAGGCTGGATCGGGGAGACTGTCCACAGCATCCCTGAGAAGCTGCCAAGGCTGGAGCAGGGAGACTGTCCACAGCATCCCTGCGCTTTAGCTGCTTAGGACTGATGCCCAAGCAGCAGGAGTGCTCTTGACTCAGCTCAGCTTCCAATGTGACCACATGTGACCCCACCCTAGTCACAGGAGCCTTCTTTTTCATCACCCATAGGACCAGGCCAGGAGAACCAGAGGGGATGGCTGGGTGGTGGTGGCTCATTCCTTTAATCGTAGCACTCGGGAGACAGAAGCAGGAAGATCTTTCTGAGTTTGAGGCCAACCTGGTCTACAGAGCAAGTTCCAGGACAGCCAGAGCTGTTACACCAAGAAGCTCTGTCTCAACAAAACAAAACAAAACAAAACCCAGAGGGGACAGACTGCTAAGCAGATGTGGTATACTGGCCCTGTCTCTCTGCCCACTCGGTTACCCTCCTTTGTCAGACTATAAGGAACCCCCTGGCTGTCTCTCTAGAACACAGACTTCAGGGACAGCTCTACCTGGTGTCAGTAATCAGGCAAGCTTCCGTCCCTATTTTGATTCTGGCAACTCTGAGTCTTGCCCTCATCAGCATGATTTAGCACTTTCCCCAAGGAAAAGCTGGAGCACGGCTGAGAAGCTGTGCCCTTTGCCTTGCCCCGGCAGCATCCGGAACTATGGACACAAGTGTACTTCAGCCTCAACTACACTTAGGTCTTGGGATGTGGGCGGCACCATTCCTGTGCATGACCCAAACACAGAACCCCAGGGGGTCCGGGAAGAAGGAGACATGGGCTGAGCAAGAGCTATGACACTTGCAGAATAACCTCAGTATTGGCTAAGGTTAGAGTTAAGCAAGGCCCTGCCTCCTCAGGCCCAGCAGACTTCTGGAGTCCGTTATTTGCACAACTCCTGTCCAGGCTGACCAGGACACTGAAGCAACTTAAAGAGAGCATATCAGCCATTTATCAGGGGCAATCCATCTGCCTGCCCCACCTATAAACCCTACACACACACACACACACACACACACACACACACACACACACACTCACACACACACACACACACACACCACTGCTCGCTCAGGGGCAGTACTCAGGATTTCAAGACTGAGGCACTGTACCCACTCTTCACACCTGTCTTAGAGTTTCTGTTGCTGTGATGAAACACCATTTGATTAAAAGCAACTTGGGAGGAAAGAGTTTATCTGGCTGACACTTCCATATCACTGCTCATCACCGAAGGAAGTCAGCACAGGAACTCAAACAGAGCAGGAACCTGGAGGCAAGAGCTGATGCGGAGGCCACAGAGGGTGCTGTTCACTGGCTTGCTCCTCATAGCTCACTCAGCCTGTTTTCTTATAGCACCCAGGACCACCAGCCCAGGGATGGCCCCACCCACAATGGGCTAAGCCCTCCCCCCATCAATTACGAATTAACAAAACACCCTACAGGCTGGCCTGCAGCCGGATTCTCCAGAAGCATCTTCTCAGTTGTGGTTCCCTCCTCTCAGATGACTGTAGCCTGTGTCAAGTAAAAACTGGACAGCACAACATCTACTTTCCCAGAGCAGACTTGGGCCTCCTTCTACAGTCTCTGGTGACAGTGCCCCTGTTCCCCTCCTCCATCAACCCACAAGGTGGGCAGTCAGGGCAGCAGACTGGATCTGGGCACAAAACAAGGCAATAAATTGGTGATCACCTCTGCTCCTTCAGATAAGCTTCCCAGCAAAGAATCAAAGCAAACCAAAGTTCAAGAACATTCATGACAGCCCTGCCTACCACAGCAAGATGTGGAGATAGTCCCTTGAGGGAAGAAATTATACACAGGGCAGAATGAGGGGGGACACACAGCAGACCTTGAGAGCGGGGGGGGGGGGGGAGGGGGGGAAGGTGGGATATGCAGCCAGACCCAAGCCCTGGGCCCACAAAGACTCCAACATCTGGTATCCAGGACACAGAACACATATAACACCACACAGAGAGAAGGAAGTCAGAAGACCTGTCAACTCAGCCTTCTCTGCTTCCTTTTTCCATAAATTTACTGAAGGCCGCAGAGCCCTCGGAGCCTAGAGGCCTGAGGCATTTGTTGCAATGGAGACTGCATGCTTGCCTACCTATTTCCAGGCACTTCTGCCAAAGGCACAGCCACAATTCCTGGAGTGGATTCCAGGTAGACACCTGAATTGGTTAAACCTTCTCCCACCATCTTGGCCAGACTGAGGAAGGAAGAACTCTTCAAAATTAAGCAACATCACAAGACAGTCCCACTCAGAGACATAAGCTGACTCTCAGGGTGCCCTGTGTAGACACACAAGTCCTGTTACACCCTGTGCCATCTTGTCACTAAAAGAAACCACTAGAAAACAAGACTAGGGCTGCAGAGATAGCTCAATAGTTAAAACCACTTGTTCTTACCCTGGTGTTGAGGCACACATCTCTTTAATCCCAGCACTCTGGAGGCAGAGGCAGGCGAATCTCTGAGTTTGAGGACAGGCTGGTGGCCTACAGAGTGAGTTCCAGGCCAGCGAGGGCCACACAGGAAACCCTCTCTTTCAAAAGCAAAGCACTTGCTCTTGCAGAGGACCAGGGTTTGATTCCCAGAGCCCATCCAGAGGAGCACAAGGGTCCATAACTCCAGTTCCAGAGTATCTGGTGCTCTCTTCTGACTTCTAGAGACATCAAGCACACAGAGTGCACAGACATACATGAAAGCAAAAGAACTCAAACACATAAAATAAGTAAATATAGGAAACTCAGAAAGAAAGAAAGAAAGAAAGAAAGAAAGAAAGAAAGAAAGAGGAGGGAGGAAGGAAGGAAGGAAGGAAGAAAGACAGACAGACAAGACAGACGCAAGAAGACCATCCACAAGGTCAACACTAGCCCAGTTTACTACATTTTCAAAAACAAAGATAAAACAATGTCCTACCTGCCATGGTACTGGGGTCCCTCATCCCCGTCCCATCTCCTCAGAGCTCCTGAAGGTCTAAGCTGGGATTCCAATGGTAAGGAAGACTAAAGCTTCCAGATACATTGGCATGGCTCTGGATTTTATAAATGTATCAGATGTATCAGCTGCTTATGGTGTTCTAGGCTGGAGAATGTGGCTTTATCAATTGGCCCCTATACGCTGAGGAGCTGGGGACTAGAGAGCAGAGAAAACCCACCACCAGCCTGGACTAGAAGTGGGCAGTTTCTTTCTTCCCCAGAAAGTGCTGGTCAGGCTATCCTTCCTTGCTCTAGGGGCTTTACTGTCCTGGCAGTCTTCCAACCTGGCCCCAGGTCACTGTGCAAAGGGTAAAATGCTGCACAGAGGGGCTGACTGGGTGTGCTGTGACCTCTGGGACCCCTGGCTAGGACACACATCTGCAAGCTTCATCTTCAGCCATGTCACCTCCTGTCCAGAAAAGTGTAAGTCTACAACGAAGACTATTCCAACACTGTAACGTTGACAAGCCCTCCACTTACACAAGAGAGACACTTGTTTGTGGCTCTTTTTTTGTTTGTTTGTTTGGTTGGTTGGTTGGTTTGGTTTGGTTTTTCGAGACAGGGTTTCTCTGTGTAGTCCTGGCTGTCCTGGAATTCACTCTGTAGACCAGGCTGGCCTCGAACTCAGAAATCCACCTGCCTCTGCCTCCCAAGTGCTGGGATTAAATGCGTGCACCACCACCGCCTGGCTCTTTTTTTTTTTTTTTTTTTTGAGATGGGGGTTTCTCTGTGTAGTCCTGGCTGTCCCGGAACTCACTGTCAGACTGGCCTTGAACTCAGAGATCCACCTGCCTCTGCCTCCCTGGGATTAAAGACATGTGCCGCAGCCGTGGCGCAAGCGCCACGATTCAATCCTACACTTAGAACTTAGAGAAAGATGTACAGGCCTGGCCTTGGGAGCAGACACAAGGGACTGGCTCAGGCTGACACCTCAGTCCCCCACTCTGATATAGGCAAAAAGGAGACTGGTCACGATGAGATCTGCTTCTGCTTTTCTTTTTTTCCTCTTTTGTTTTGTTTTGTTTTGTTTTGTTTTTTGAGACAGGTTCACTCTACAAAGTCCTGACTACCCTAGAACTCACTATGTAGACCTGGCTGCCACAAACTCCAAGAGATCCTCCTGCCTCTACCTCCTGAGGGCTGGGATCAAAGGTTTGCACCACCACGCCCGGCTGGCTTCCACTTGTTAGAGGCAAAAATGAGACTGGCCTCATCCTAGGTTGGGGTCTAAGGATTAGCTCTTTATCCAAGACCACACAGCTGGTCCAGGATGTGGCTTGAGCATTACTGTCCCCCAAAGTCCAGGTCCCCACTCCTTCCTTCTCTAACAGAGGCGCCCACCCCCTGGTCTAGATCACTGTCCTAATAAAGACTGGCAAGGAGCTTCTGCCTTAATGTTTCCTTTTGGAAACTTGCCAGGCTAAATCCACAGCCCCTGAGGACTTGGAATGTCTCTGGACAGCTACAGCTCTACCAGTACCCATATTGTGGTGAGAGCCACCACCCACAGGAACACAGTCTGCTTATGAACTATGCCCATATACACACAACTTCCCCACCCCCACCCTCTTTCATTATGGTAATGGTCAAAGTCACAGCCTCAGGCTGGCCTTGGCAACAGAAGCCCAGAGGACCCTCCCCTCCCTTATCACACACAGCAGCCTTCAGGAATGCACAGAGACCCTGGCACATCACACAACAGCTTGATCTCCATTTCCATATCTGCTCCACCAGTTGTACGAGATGTTCTCTGAGGTCTTTGCCAAGCTGCAAATTCATTACAATATTTGAGTTACTTATAAAACAATTCTTTTCTTTTTCCTGTCAATAAAAAGTTACAGACTCATTTAAGAACGAACAGAAAAACCAAGGAAGTAGCTGAAAACACCCAGGATCCCAGAAGAGGTAAGTCACCTAGCAATCCACAGATTTCAGCATAGCTCCTTGATGTTGGACCTCCTGCGCAGTTATTTACCAGTGAACTCAAGTGGGTGCTTCCACATCCAGGGCCAGAGAGATAGGTCCATATGGTGTGCTTTCCTATTGACTCCGTCCAGACAACTGTACTCCCCCGAAATTTCTCTAAAACGTTGGTTTTTAAAACCAAGGGGCACCTGAGAAATACTAACCCATGGCTAGGCTTTCAAAAGTTCTCAGCTCAGAGAAGCCAACTGTCTTGTCTGGAGCTACACAACTCAGTTTCCAGCCAGACTACCGGCTAGCCCACTCTGTGGCCAGCAGAGAGGAAAGACCACGAATGAAGTCCTCTCCTGTACCCAGGCACTGGAAACAGCTTGGGTCAGTCCCTTCCCAAGGTAATAGTGGCCAGACCCAGCCTCCAACACACTGACATGTCCCCTCGCATCTGTCCCCACTCCTGCTCCACCACACTTCTGCCGGTCACTGTTACAGCACCACGGTCACTCCCCCTCACCTGTTCCCAGCCTTTCACCTGTTCCCGACTCCGCCCATCAGTTACAATAGCCTCACCTGTGCCTTCTTCTCTACTAGTCTCCTGCCATTCCACTCGAGACCCTCGTCTAGGCCGTCTACCCACCCATCCGGGTTCACTACCCTTCTCCTCTCCTTGCGGACCCCGTCTTACCACCACGCTGGCTGGCGTGCAGAGCGGGCCTCCCATTGCTATACGGCATCCAGATCTTCTTCAGGGGATTCTGGGTCAGTTCCCGTGGGGACGCCATCCCCGGGCTGGGATGAATCGGACTGCGCTGCTTCTCACCCAGCAACCGGGCCACCTCGGGCCACCCGAGGTCCCGCCCCTCCGGCCCCGCCCCCCTCTAGCGGCTCCAACTCTTGTCAATCTTCTCGCAGGCCCGCCCCAGTACTAACAGGCTCCACCCAAACTAAAGAGGCACTGGCCTGCGACTACGCATGCCCAATTTTCCTAAGGCCTCTTTTGGACTAGGCACGCCCAGTCCTTCAGGCCAGAGCTGATAACGCGCATGTTCAATACCAACTGCGTTGACAACCGGATTATGCAGGCCCGGCCCCGGATGTGAAGTTTACCGCACTCATCCAGAATGTTCTCATTTGCATAGGCTGCACTCAGGGTCCCGCCCAGGGAGCTGCAGGCCGGCCTCAAAGCTTGTGTGGCCTCTACTACCTGAGAAATGTGACCTCACTGTCGCCTGGAGAAGGGTACGATGAGGCTGGGCGGGACCTGAGTGATCCCTAGAGCCGAATAGTCCAGACCAGCTTGGCTCGAATGACTGACCTGCTGTCCTGGCAGCCCTCCTGGACCTTCTCCGGTCCTCCTCAGCTGCTTTTACCCTCAAAACTTCCCAGGTCCACAAGAATAACTTATTCAACCACGCAGAAAAAGTTCCCTTTTCTTAGGGACATAAACACAGAATACATCTCAAAAATCTATCATGTTTTGGCATGGCTGCCGGGGAACTTGGACTAAATCTCTGAAATATATGAACAAGCTATTTGGGGACTCACTAAGGAGTATTTTGATTTTCTTCCCAGGATTTATAGTTTACCAATTACAACTTTTGGTGCTGTTTGATTTTTCCTTCTTTTGGGGGAGAAGGGCAGGTTCTTCTGTAGCCAGGCTGCCCTGGAACTCAATGTATAGCTGAGGGTAACCTTGAACTTCAAATCATCCTGCTTTTACCTTCTAAGTTCCACTGTTTAGACAGGGAATCGAACCTAGGGCTTTGTGCATGCTAGGCAAGCTACACTCCCAGCCCCAATTAGCGTTTTAATAATGAATTTATTCATTTTTTTATGAGCTTCTGTCTCTTCATCAGGAAAATGAGATGCAGATGTCATCAATTTTACAAGATTGTGGTGCAGATTAAATGTGTCAGTCTCAAATCTGTTCAAAAACATGTTCATTATATTACCTCCCTCTCTGCCTTTGAAAGGGCCCAGGCCAGGCCTGGCAGCTCAGGCTTAAGGGTTAAAGTGGTGCCATATGAAAGAGTTCTCAAGCTGGGCGACCCCCAGTGAACACAACCCTTTAAAGGCCAGTGAAGGCCAGCGAGGGGAAGCCACTCTTCTGCGTTTGACCTCCACCAGTCTCCAGAGAGCTCAGATCTCTTCTTTCTGCCCAGCATTGCCTCTCCAAACTATATTTTCTGTGCAGGCCTCAGCAGGCCCCATCTCAATCTCACTACCCTCTAGTAATGCCCTCCACCAAACCCCTGGCAGGTTTCCTGCCTCACATATGCCCAGCCAGAAGCTAGGGACATGAAAAACAAGGCTGACCTCATTCACAGTTGGCCCAACATCCCTTCCTCTCATATCTCTGCTTTGGGTCAGTTCACCAAGTCTCAAACTAACTCTTCAGAGTTTGGCAAAGACAGAATGACTGTAACAAAGATATCTTAACCACTGCACCAGGAAATAAAATTCAGAAGCACATTAGGGGCCTCCCTGGTACCAGCTCTGGCTGACTATTTGGGGAACTACCCTACTGCAGGCAGATATTCATTTCCTCTTACCTCCTTGCCTGTTGCAGAATCCTCCCTCCATTCCCAGAGGGAAGTGAGCAGCTTGGAGCACACCCACTGGGTTCCTCTTGTGATCATCAGCAACTCCTCCTTCTCCAAAGCCACTCATTCTGTTCCTGTTTGTGTCCTGGCCATGGCCAAGGTCATCTTGGGACCACAGCTACCGAAACCATTGTCACTCCTCACAAGGCTCCCACCTTAAATACACATGGGTACCCAGCACCTCATCAGTCCCATGCATCCTCTTCCCCAGAACTCCTGGCTGTTACTCAAGAGCTGATAGCCAGGGCAGAGCCATCTCCACACCCAGTCTGAACCTGCTTTCAGGAAATGTAGCTCTATTCCTCCCACTCCTCTGAGCTCACCCCTTGCTGAATCCTCTGAGCTCACACCCTCTCAAGTCCATATGCTAGGAAGTCATAGGTCAACATCAGGAGCCCGGGCAACCTTCCTAATGCCAGGGTCTACATCTGTTCTGAGAACCTACCTACTTCCCGGCTCCCTTCCCATGGCCTCATATTTTAGGTAAGAAACTGAGGGTGGGAACAGGGAGGAGCCAAGATAACAGAGCCAGCCCACAGGCTCATCTCCCAACCCTCACAGCCTTGCCTCCTGTATCTCGCTTTACTGTCTCATGTTCAGAAAGCCCTCATGGCTTTTCTGTCTTGAAGGCATCTCAAAATAAACCAATTACCCTGTCCCATGCACAGGCAGTGATACAATGCTAGTGTGCACTCATGTATGAACATGGCTAGCTCAGGCCTTCTCTGCCGTGAACTGGTCTAGTCCTGGCTGGCTCTCTGGGTACTATATGTACTGACCACTGGACCTCCTAGTAGAAAACATATGATCAAAGTCCTCGACCCTCAGTTCTCAAGGGTCAAACTCTCCCCACTCTCTGTATCTTCTGCCTAGTCCTGGCTGTACCAATAAAGCCACCACGTACAACATAAAGATCCAGGGGCCTCAGCCCTGCCACACAAATGCACATGAACATGCTCGCACACAGACACATGGATATTGATTAGTCCTGGACCCAGGCATACATATGCACATGAACAAAATACTGTCCAGGGCCTGCTGGCCTGCTCCTTCTCTTCCTCTCCATATCCTGACCAGATGCTGCTTTGCTGGGTGGTGACAGTTCCCAGGAATGCTAGCTTCCTCTAGCTATTTCTAAGAACTGTCCCCAGCATCCCTCTGGGCCTAGGGTTCACAGTGTGAGGTTCTAATTTAGGGGTATGCAGCCATGTGAGTGGCAGCCTGTGAACCCTGATCTGTGGTACTTCCTGATCCAGCCTGGTACAGGGCACACAGTAAGTGCTCCAGGCGACTCAAAGCTAGGAAAGGCAAAGAAGCAGCTCAGAGAGGCTTATGAAAAAGAAAGAGCACATAGTAGGTGTGTAAAGAAACTCAAGACCAGCCTAGAACACACAGTGGGTGCCCTAGAAATAGAGGCTTAAAGACCAAGGCAGATCTATAAAAAAACAAAACAAAACAAAACAAAACAAAAAACTTCTCAAATTGGGTGACCATGATGAACAAGACCCCTCAGAGACTAGCAAGGGACATAGCGGGGGAGTGCCTCAGGCAGCTCCAGCTGGCTAGCTCTCCTCCTTGGCTAAAGGAAGACACTATTTATACACACCCCAGCTTGGTGCAAGACCCTCTTCCCTACAAGGCCCCAGTTTTCCCTCCTCTTCAGGTCACTGACAGATTGATGCCCTCTCAGAGTACTTTAAGAGACCCCCAACACCCTTCTGCTCCCTCCAACACTATCTTCACTACATCCAGGTCCTCTCCCAATCCCCACCCTCCCCATGCTACCCAATGCCTACCCTCGTCGTGGCTCTCCCGCCAAGAGTCGATTAGAGAAGTGCCTCCTAATGTCCGTCTGTCCATCCTGCAACCGAACTAGCCAGGGCCGCCGCCCCCTCTCTCGTCTCCTCCCCCCCACCCCAACCTCCCGCGGCTCGGGAAGGGTAAGGAAACCCCGCCCCTGTTCCCCCAACCCCCAATCCGCTGGCTCAAAGGAAAACCGGCCCCGCCTCTCTAGTCGCCCTAGACCCGCCCTCCCGGGGCTGCTTTGCTCTGTGAGGTTGCCAGGCCCCCCCATCCAGGCAAGCAGCTGCACTCTGCACTCCGGGCCATTAGCCCAGTAGTGTTTTTTCCCAGTGAGAGCAGTTCATACCTCTCAGCGTCCGGTCTTTTTTACTTCTTGAGTGTCTACACCACTGGGAGCCCTTGCCTCAAGCACAGGCAAATAGGATCACACTCCCCAGAAAGTCAGTTTCAGCACCAGCCCAGCAATAGAACGGGGGATGTAAAGGTGAAGCCTACTCTTTTCACAGTGAGCAGGTCAGAGGGGAGGGAGGGAAGGTGAGTGGAAGGACAGGGAAGCCAGGTGTGACTCAGCCCTCATGTGTCACTGCCTGGGTGCACATGACTGGGTGATTCGGGTGCATCCTATCCTTCAGTCATCTGACATTTATTGAGTACCTCCACAACCACAACTTTTATGTCCACCGTGTCAGTGCTACGAGATGCTTGGTGGCATTATTCTGCTTCTCAGTTGGAGCTAGAAAAATGTGGACAGCTTTGCCTAGCACAATTCATCAAGGACAGCATCGTGTTGGCTTGGATCCCCAGCAGTATCCACTCCCTCCTGAGCCATGTATGTCTACGCAACTGGCAGGCTGCTGAGGTGTGACTAGACAATGCTTGGCTGTGTGTTACCACACACACACACACAACACACACACACAGGACAAAGCCACCAGGGTCAGGTTTCCCACGTTCATGTGTGATCACCTGTACCAGTGCCTGGAGATGTCTCTGATAACCACATCTAAGTAGGATGCTACCTAACAGAGCACAAAACAAGCCTGTCATCAGATGTGATGACACATGCTTGTAACATGAACACCCAAGAGACTGACGCAGAAGGATTGCTATTAGCAAGTTCTAGGACATGCAAGGATTCCATTGCAAGACTGTCTTTTTTTTTTTTTTTTTTTTTTTTTAAATTTATTTATGGTATGGGTGCTCTGCTGCATATACATCCACATGCCAGAAGAGGGCATCAGATCCCCTTACAGATAGTTGTAAACAACCATGTGGTTGTTGGGAATTGAACTCAGGACCTCTGGAAGAACAACCAGGGCTCATAACCACTGAGCCATCTCTCCAGCCCAAGACTGTCTTTAAATACAAAAACAAAATCACAAAACAAGCATGTGATCTTTTCTGGTGCAGCAGCCTCAGGGGGAGGGCCCAGGCCTGTGGGCCTTGCATAGATCTCAGGTGCAGCACGGGGATGGGCAGGGGGCGGGGGGGGGGGGAGGTTCTGTGTTGACTCTCCTTTACAGTTAATGATGGAGCTCATACGGTGGCATCTAGATGCTCTGTGACTGCCAGACACAGCTAGGCATGACACGATTCTACATATCGAACATACATGCTAGTGTTCAAGATGCCCAAACATATTAAGTGTGAGGGGGCGTGAGGGGCACAGAAGCATGGCAAGACATGGATGGCCAAGCTGTCTAAAGACACTGTAGACACTTGCAAGCTATGGCGGTGGTCCACTACAGTGATCTCTGGGTATGTTTTTGGCCTAGATGTAGTAATGTCCAGCTTTGTGGCTGTCCTCCAGAACTTCTCATTCAGGGTCACCCCATCTTTATGACCCCCTTTCTCAGTTTCAGCGGCGGCCAACACGGGCTAGTATTTGGGCATTAGTGGCAGCCTGATTTCTGGCAGCCTTGTTCCGAGCCTGTTCCAGTAAGATCCGCAGGAGGCCAATGGGGACATCCAGGGAGAGTATGACACGGGTGTCCAGGTAAGTGCTGGCTTTAGAGTTGCTCCAGGAAACTGAGGGTCCTGTGGTGCTACCTGAGGGGCTCTCCAATGCCACAGGGCTGGGAGTTGTCTCCAGATAGTTCTGAGGGAGAAACTGGAAGGTGGGGATAGGGGTTCCTGAGACAAACAGGATCCTATCCAACATCAGGACCATGACCACCACCAGTGTCCACCTGATCATCATGTGGTAAGGCTGTAAGGAGAAAACAGGCTCAGGGTCCAGGCTCAGCAGCTGTAGTTCATTGGGAAGAGACAGACTGCTAGAAGCAAGAGGCAAAGAGGAGTCGGAGAGGTTACAGAGGGCACGCCAGGGACAGAGACTCAGAGACAAAGTCAGAGAAAGAAGAGAGCCATACAGGACCAGAGACAGGAGCTAGACAGAAGGGATGAAAATGTGTACTTAGGCAGGTGTCTGTCTATAATCCCAACAGTTGGGAGGCTGAGGCAGGGTCTGAGTTTGAAGCCAGTTTGAGTTGCAAAACTGAGAGCCTGTCTAAAAACCCCAAAGAAAACAGAAGGAGAGCACGTGGGAGCAAAGGAAAGAATGGCATCAGAGGCAGAGAAAGGCAGGGGATTGGCAGGGGAGGAGCAGAAGAGGAAGGTAAATGGGATGGAGACAAAGCAAGAGAGGGGAAGACAAGAAAAGAGACAAGGCAGAAAGAGACCAGCCACCCGGGAGACAGCTAGAGGGAAAGAAAGACTCAGAAATAGAAAACCCCAAGTGACAAAACAGAGACAGGTTCCAAGCACACAGCTGCTTGAGGAAGAACAGCAATGGGGACACAGTGAAGCAGGGTAAGCCGAGACCCCAGAGCCTCCCAGGTCCAGGCATCTCCATCCACCCAAACCCCAGGCCCCATCAACCCAGACCCTTCCCATCCCGACTCAAGGTCACTCATACCACTATGGCAACTTCCTCAGGGGCAGGCTGAGATGGCTGGGGCTGCTGGGGCCAGGCGACAGTCCTGCGGCTGACCCTTTACTCCACTTCAAGGCCCATTTATCTCCCCTGGCCTCCTGGGGTAGGAGCTAGGGCATGTTTCCTGGCATGAGGCAGCTCCCTACCTATGACTCATCCCCTCCTAGGGAGCTAGGACACCTCCTTAGCCCCCACCCTATTTGTTTCTTTGGAGGAGACAAGTTAGGGGGTCTAAGAACACAGAAAAATAACAAGGGCCAGGACTCTATACCATGTAATACGATGCAGACTACCCCTTCCCCCAAAGGAAGTTTGCCTCCTGATACCCCCATCTCACCCAAACAATCAACAACAAAGGCCTTTTAAAACAGCAGCTTTAATGTCCCCCTCCCCTCCCATCAGCACCATGGTATCACAGCCTTGGGTCAAGGGGCAGGTTGGACACCAGTCACATCCATTCACTGCCCACAACCACCCCCAACAGTGAGTCATCTGCCAGGAAAGCAGGCGCCACAATGGGGATTTGTCCACAGGGGGGAAGGCTAGACCCATAGGACCAAGTCACTGAAATAGTGGACACGGACACAGACACACGCTCATGTGCACACACAACTCTAGCACCAAATGGAGAACAGCAGGACCCGGCTGAGACCCTGCCACCTCCAGGGACTGCTGGCCACTAAGCGCGTCATCAGGGCCTCGGCCCTAGGCAGCACCTGTGTGGAACACATCAGAAAACATTCAGCTCTCTGAACTTCTTTCTCAACTTGAAGTCTGCACAGAAACACACTAAAGCATCCATGAGGGATGGAGTGTACGCTCTGACTCAAGAGGGACCCTTAGCAAAAAGGAATATGAGAGGGACCATGCAGGCTCCTCAGCTGGGGATATGTAGCCAGTTCTGGGATCTGGGATCTGCTCCAGGTCCCCTAGTCTCAGGGAACTTCTTGGCCAAGCACTAACACATGTAGACGCAGCCTCCACTGAGAGCATCTAGGCCCATACCTGTTTTCTGGTTGTGGACCCCTTGGGGTGGGCAGCGGCGCTCACACGCCTCACGGGTTCCAAAACGATTGGCATTCCCTCCGCATCCACCATAGACAAAGGGATGACAGGCTGTGCCACCAGGCACAGCTCGATGGTACCAGCGCAGGGTATAGGCAGTACAGGAGCCCTCATCCAGTGGTAGGGAGCAGAGATCTAGGGTCAGCAGTGGTTAGGTCACCGGGGATAGTGGGAATCAGAGGAATCCAAAATCAGCAAAAGATCAGCGGTGGGATGAGCTCTGTCTGGCACTACCTGAACCTCGCTGGTCCCAGCCCTTAATCTCAGCATCACCATCCCATGGAACTTCAGGGTCCTGGTAGTCCTCCACAGAATACACAGAGTACTCAGAAAAGTCATCATCATCTTCAGGGGGCACCTGGCCTGCAGGCAGGGTGGGGTATGCTGTGAGGAAACCCCAGCTAGTTCTGGGACAGAATGGACAATACCCATCTCCCCCATGTGCAGAAATGTGTGTGTGTCCTGTGTGTAGACTCTATATACATACTACGTGTCCTGACAAATACCCATATGCATATTTATACCCAACCTGTGCATGCCCCACAGGCTGTCAGCCTCACCTTCCACCTCTGTGTGAGAGACCCGGAGCACAGGAACATGGTGGAGCTGGGGGCCAGCTGTGTCCGCAGCATAACCGGGGAGGGGTCCTAAAGCACAGAGCAGGTGATGACATCCTCGGTTATCATGGTCAGCCACCCTAGCCACACCCCTGCTAAGAAGACCCAAATGATAGGCATTCTGGTGCCTTGGAAAGTTCTAGATACAGAAAGCTACTCACGTGATCCGGACGCAATAAACTGGCCCTGGCAGGCTGGAAGTGACAGAAAAGGTAGAATGAGACCATGAGAAATGGAAACAAGACACAAAGGCAGGACGATGGGGAAAGAGAGACAAAAGACACATGCTTAGGGGCTAAGATATACAGAGAGCTAGCCAGCAAGCCGGTGAGAGACAAAGGAGTGAAAAGAGAGAACAGGTGAGAGGGGAAGAGGAGGAAGGAAGGGGAGAGACAGGGAGGAGCATAGAGGAGAAGAACCATCAGGGTGAGAAGCTGGGAATAAACCAGGGAAGCAAGGGCCAAAGGCAGCCAGGGTCAGGAGGCGAAGAGATGAAAGTAGTCATGACAGGAAGAAGCAGGGCCCCCAGGATCATCCCTCCCCCTCGTGTGTTACAGCTGGGACCAGCTCTGCTCCTTACACTACCCCTCCACACAGATAGTCATCAGAACACTGTGCAGCCGCCCACATCTCTCCCTCTCCACTAAGGAGGTCCTGTTAGCATGTTTATCCTATAACATCTGTGTTTCGTACCATTGATCTCTGTTTGCCCTCTAAGTTCTGGGGGCTTGCCGGCCCCCATCTAGGTATCCTGGGATGCAGTTAGGGCAGGAGACTCCACACTAGACCCACTCACCACAATGCTGACTCATCTCCTGACGCACAAAGCCCCGAATGTCATCCTCCTGGGAACACAAGACCACAAGGTCCCTGAAGAACCCATGAATCATGGTTCTCATAATGCAGGAATCAAAGACAAGTCATTATCAAGTCAAGAGCTCCGGGACTCAGGGGTCAGGGTTCTGGGCGCCCCAACCCATCCAAGCTAAACTCACAGTCAGTGCAGCTTCACCCTTCTCCCCACGGGGGCCAGCAGGTCCCGGTCGCCCCTATGTGTGACAAATATGACCAAGTTGTGACAGATCTCAGATATCAGAGCTGATGTTAATCTCTGACTCCAAGCTGAGGTATCCTCACTCACCTGCTCCCCTCTCTCACCAGGGGTGCCAGGAGTACCAGGAGCCCCTACCACACTCTCTCCAGGGGGACCTCGCTCACCCTGTCAGACACAAAGACCAAGTAGGCAGGGTCAGTGACAGTTTGGGTCAGAATACAGGCAAGTGAAAGACCACAGTAGGTCCTCAATTTAGAGAGACAGGAAAGGCAGGAGTGTAGCTCAGCAGTACAATACTTGATTGTAAGTAAGGCCATGGGTTTAGGCCTCATCACAGGCTGGAGAGATGGCTCAGCAGTTACGACACTCGATATTCTTATAGAGGACCCAGGCTTGGTTACCAGAGCCCATGTGGTGGCTCACAATCATCTGTAGCTCCAGTTCTAGGGGATCTGATCCCTTTTCTGGCCTTCTCAGGCACCAGGCACATACATGGTACAAAGACATACTTTCAAGGCAAAATATTCATATGCACAGAATAAAAAATAAACTTTAAAGAACAAAATGGCAGCAGGCATGGAGGTGCAAGCCTTTAATCCCAGCATCTGGGAGGCAAGCAGAACTCTGAGTTTGAGGCTAGCCTGATCTACATAGAGAATTCCAAGCCACCCAGGGCTACATAGTGAGATCCTGTCTAAAAACTTCAGGAAGGGGAGGGTCAAGCCAGGCATCGAAGTTGGAAACCTTTACCTTCTGACCCTGAAGTCCTTCAGGTCCCTTGGGACCAACACCACCAGGTGGCCCTGGGGGACCACTAGAGCCATCATTTCCTCTGGGACCTGGGAAGCCCCCAACTCCTGGAGGCCCCTGTGGAAAGATGGAGAAGGGTTGGTGTTTAAAACCCCTTCAAGACGAAACCACTACCAGAGACAATGCTCCCCCCCCCAGACCACAAACCCTGACCTCAACTTACCCTCTCCCCTTTCTCGCCTTGGTCACCCTTGGGTCCTGACTGCCCATCAAAGCCTCTGTCACCCTGGAAACAGAAGAAGCAGAAAAATACTCAGCCTTGACATCCTTCTGCTCTTGTACCTCCTTGAGCTTTGGAGTTCCCTGGCCCAATGCCCCCCACAGTGTATGATCCAAGCATCTGTTACTGTGTCTACTATGATTCCATGATACCAACTCCACCCAAGCCCTGTCCTGATGCAACATGCCCCCCTCCTTCACCTTCTACCTTTTCATCCTAACTCTCTGCCATGACCCCAAACCTCTACTGAAATCTCAAAATCAGCCCCACAACCCCCCAAAGCCACAGCCTTCCTTGACTCTATTATGACTTTCTTTGGCCTATCCGACTCCATTCCCATCGTGTCCATTATCAAGAGCCCCTGTACCTTGGGACCGATCAGGCCCTCTTTCCCAGGAGCCCCAGACGGACCGGGCATACCAGGCTCCCCCTAGAGGAAAGAAAAAGTGTGAGGCTGGCTCTCTTGTCAACTGCCCCTCTTCATTTAGGGTGTACCCTGACACTCACCGTGTCTCCTTTCTTTCCTGCCAACCCAGGGCGACCAGGAAAACCAGCTTCTCCCTGAAGATATCAGGAAGAGGAGTGAGCCCTGGGGCCCAGCACCCACAGCCCATCCACATCAGCCCTGTAGACCTCACAACCTCATATCCATGACGCCAGCATCAGTCCCCGTGAACCCCCACATCAGCTCCACATCAGCCCTCATGGCCTCTGCATCAGCACCACAGCCCCAGAATCTCCCATCACATCTATACCTTATCTCCCTTTTCTCCGTCAAGGCCACAGGCTCCCTTTATTCCTCTTTCACCCTAAGGTAAGAAAGCAGATCAGAAGATAACTTCTTAGTCAGGCGTGATGGCACACATATGTAATCCCAGCACTTGGGAGGTAGAAGCAGGAGGGTCAGGAGTTCAAGTTCAGGCTTGGCTACATAATAAGTTTAAAGCTAGCCTGTGCTACCCAAGAGCCTGGGTCCAAAAATTTTAAAAAGAGCTATTTCTATTTCACCTTGAATCTTTGAGCTTAAAACCAGCTCATACTACTGGTTTTAGACATTCCCAACCTGAACTAACACCCCTGAGCACCCAAATCTGAACCTAGGCCCCTTATTCTCCAACACCAGGCCATCTTGGCTCACCTTGAGGCCCCTGGGACCCATGAAGCCAATATCTCCTTTGTCTCCTCGGAAACCAGGGACTCCATCCTTTCCTGGGGCTCCCTGGGAGAAAAGGTGTTAACATGGATCAAGAGAGGAAACTGAGGGATCACGAAGAACCACCTTAGAGTGCAGTCACCACCCATTGCCATGGAGACAAGAGTCAGCATGAGCTGAGATCACTATCATAGAGTTTATGACAAAGGTAGGAGCTTCTGAGAAAGGTCATAAAAAATTAGGTCCTTAAAGGGCTACATGGGCCTAGTCATCATGGGAATGGGGGCCTTATGAGGACAGGGGGGTCTCTATGGGATTGGGGTATCTTACCGGCTCACCAGGGATCCCTGTAGCACCTGGCTCTCCCTGTGGGAAACAGATCGAGGCAAGTCCTTCAATGTAACGGTGCCCTGAGCTGGCACATGCAATCATTTGGTGACCCATTAAGCCAGGGCCCAGTCTGCACATAGAGACTGTGTGAACACATATGGCCAAGGAAACCAAGATCCCTCTAACATAAGAGATCCCCAAGGCAGCTGTGAGCGTGAGTGACTAAGCCTGAGGTGAAACTTGCCTTGGGTCCTGTGAGTCCTCGAACTCCAATTGATCCAGTCGAGCCTTTGTCACCAGGCTCTCCTTTGGAGCCCTTTAGGAATGACCGGAAGAAAAGACAGAGTCAAGACACCATCTGGAGCACCCCAACACCCAAAGAGCCTCCTTGCTGTTTTCAGAGGCTCCTCTTACAGAGTTGTAGCCCAGAGCCTCCTCCTGGTCTCACCACAAGCCACTGGAGCTTTCCCCACAGTTCCTGTCCTTTCCCACGGTCCCTGTCCTCTCCATGGTCCCTGTCTTCGCCACTACCTTAGAATCACTACAGCCTAAGCTTCCCTCTCATGCACAATAAGCTTTGTCCTTCTCTGACTCTCTGAGGCACACACACACACACACACACACACACACACACACACACACACACACAGAGCCTACAGGACTCCATGAGGAAAACCCACCCACACTCTTCCTTGTACCTTGTCACCAGGATTCCCACTTTCTCCCCGAGGTCCTTTGTCACCATCTATGCCTCGAGGCCCTCTTTCACCCTAGGTCAAGAGGTCAGAAATCAGAGTCAGAAGCCTGGGTCAGGCTGGGTGTCCTTGTGTTCTGGAAAGCCGAGCTCTCAGGTCCCCTGGGCCAGTCCCACTGAATTCTTTCCCACAGCCAAGGGAGACTGAGTTCATATCTGAACCAGACCCACCCACTTACCATATCCCCTTTGGCACCTCGTGGCCCTGGAGGTCCCTCAATCACAGCTGGGTCACCCTGAGGGGCAGGAGGAATAAGAGAAGTCAGGAGCACCCCAGTTTCCTACACTAGCCCTCCCTGATAACCACACTCACCTTGTCACCCTTGAGCCCTGCAGCACCAGTGTCACCCTATTGAGTGGAAAAATGTGAATCTCACGAAGTCGGGGGAGGGGCCTGGACCTTAATTACAAATCCATTATCACCCCCAGTCACCCCAGGGGTCTTCCTCCTACACTCTTACCTTCTCTCCTCGCTCTCCCCGGCTGCCAGGGGGCCCCTGTGTGGAACAAAGTGATTATGAGTTATGGGACTGTGGAGGACTAGTGAGGGGCAGCTCAAGGGACAGAGTAAGACAGGGACTGAGAGGAAATAGAAGGACCAGAGCCAGCAAGGAGAACTCGAGGGCCAGGACAGCCTGCAGTCAGGCAGGCGTGGGTGAGTCATTCCACTAGGCTCTCCCCGACAGGACATACCATGAGTCCACGAGGTCCTTCCTGGCCAGGGTGGCCATCTTCACCCTGAATGATGACATTAGGTCCACTGAGTCAGAGGTTGGGAATCTGAGGCAAGGACTACAATGGAGGGGTGGTGAGCCCTGCCTGTGGTGAGGACATATACGTACCCGGACACCTGGCTCACCACGCTCGCCTCTGGGCCCCGGCGGCCCTGCTCCTGTGTCTCCCTAGAGTTCAACAGGAATAAGTAAGGACTCAGTAGAGGACAGAGGATTACAGGAGCTCAGTGAAGCACAGGAGAGAGCCAGCAGCATGTCACCTACCTTGTCTCCTTTGAGTCCAGAGGCACCAGGTGCTCCCTGTGGGTCAGAGTAAGATGAGAAACCTATGGGCTTGAAGTCCCCCTATACCCTACCTCATGGCCTAGTCCCTACCAATAACTCTCACATGGGCAGACTTGGGGCATCCAGGCAGTTCTACTCACCACTGACCCTGGTGGTCCAGGTGGTCCCAAGGGACCTGGGGCACCTTCTCTCCCTGGAAGGCCTGCCAGACCCTGTAGAAAATGGGGCAAGGGATATAGAAGTGGGTTGGGAAGCATCTTTCTCTTCCTCTCAAGGCTGGTTACCACCAAGGAAGGCCCAGTCTCTTCCTCCCCATCTGGTACCAAATTCAGGGGTCGGGTGGTGGTCAAGTCCCCAATGCTATCCCCAGCCTTCTTACCCGCTCTCCAACAGGCCCTGGCTGGCCTGTCTCTCCTCGAGGTCCTGTCTGACCAGGAAACCCAACAACACCAGGAGCACCGGGAGCACCAGGGGGGCCCAAGTCTCCCTGAAACAGATTAAAAGGGGGAGTGGTCACAGAAGGACTTCCCAGGTTAGGCCCCAGAACTCCTCCTCCCACCTCAGGAGCCTGTGATGGAGCACTGACTTACCTTCATACCTGGAGGACCACTTGGGCCAGGGGGGCCCTGAACCCCAATGCCTGGCTCACCCTTTGAGAGAAAGAGGGGTCTCATCAGGTTTAAAGAGTCATCCACCCATGGTTCCAAGCAAAGGCCTTTCCATATACGTTTGTACCTTGAGACCTTTGAGTCCTGAAGCCCCTTTTTGACCCTAAAAAACAAATTTTATATATATATTTCAGGCTGGAGAGATGACTCAGAGGTTAAGAGCACTGGCTGTTATTCCAGAGGACCTAGATTCAATTCCCAGCATACACACATGGTAGCTCACGATGATCTACAACTTTAGTCCCAAGGGATCCAATGTCCTTTCTGGCCTCCAAGGGCAACAGGCAAGCAGGTAGTGCAGGCAAAACATTCATTCAGACACATTTTTTAAAGGTATAGGAATATGAACACCAAGCTTCTCGATGGACCAAAAGTATTCACAGGGGAACTCAGATGATTACGAGCCTCTGGAAACATAGACTGGACCATAGACTGGTGAGAAGAACACAGGCCAAGGGAGGCCCAGATGTGACCACAGACACGTGGGAGTTCAGCCGTGACCACAGGCACAGAGCTCACACATGAGCGTGCAAACAGAAGGGACCACAGATGTGACGCTCAGCGGAAACTCCATTAGGAAACTTAGATGTGAGCACAGATGTGTGCTCAGGCAGATGGGGGTGGAACACAAGATGATAAACACATGACCAAGGAGAGGCCTGCACAAATTCTGCTGTGCCCTGAGACCTGGGAGATGAGGCAGTACCAGACATGCCTGGGCTCAGCCATGGTAAGGAACCGTGATGAAGGACGGTCACACAGAAGCCAAGCTAGCATCCACAAGAACGGAAGTCCACAATATGGAAACCAAAAAGCATGCAGCTGTGTGCTGTGTGTGTTCCAAACAGAAACTTCCGGAGAACATAGGCTAAAGGCTCAGTGCTATAAGCAACCCCAAGAATGGTCTTTGTTTTCATGGTCAAGCCAGGTTTGGTCCTACCCAGACCCCAGACTTACGTCTTCTCCAGGGTCCCCAGGCTCTCCTGCACGGCCAGCTTCACCCTGCACATAGAGGATGGTCAGGGCCCCTGGCCTCCCGGCCTCACTCCTACTCCGTCTCACACTTATGCTGGAAGCCCAGACCCACTCACCTTTTCACCCCGTGGCCCGGGCAGTCCTCGGTCACCTTTGGCTCCCTGGAGACATAAGGGTTATGTGACAACACAGGTGTCAGGCACAAACAAATCTTAAGGAGGTAGGTCTGAGGCCAGGGTCAAATGTAGGGGGATCTTGTGAAAGCTGAGAGTCATGAGAATAGATAAACCATGGGTCAAAGGACCCCTCCTGTCAGGGGTGTCACACTCACCGGCTCTCCCAGCAGCGCTCCAGCCAGGTCTCCTGGGGCTCCCTGATAACAGAGGGGGTCAGCAGCTTTTCCTCACCCCTGTCCCTTTGTCCTTCCTTTCCCTTGTTCCCGTTCCTTCACCCTTCCTTCTAATACTCACCTTCTCGCCTTTTGCTCCAGGGGGCCCGACCACGACCTGTGGGGAATGCCCAGTGAGTGGTCTAGCCACCCTTGCTTCCCACCCCATCCTGCTATCCCAGATGGCAGGTGGAAACTGAAGCTTAGGGCAGGGAGTAGGAAACAGGCAAGAGTCACCTGTCCAGGGGCCCCCACAGGCCCAGGTTCTCCTTTAGGTCCAACAGGACCTGGCAGACCTGGTGAACCCTATGAAAGAACAGTGTGAGGAATTCAGTCTCTCTGTCATCTTATCCGTGATGCCCAGCTTCTACCCAGCCAGTTTGGCACAGGGCTCCACAGCGGGCCCACCACCAATCCTCCTAAAACACCTACTGGGATTCCAGGACCTCCCCTCTCTCCATCCTTTCCACTGCTACCATCGCGGCCTGGAGGTCCTGGCTTCCCTGTCTCTCCCTGAAAAGAAGGGACTCAGTCAAAGACCTGTGTAATGACCCTTAACCCCTGGAGTCTAGCCAAAGCCCACTAGGACTTACCACTTGTCCAGGCAAACCTGGAGAGCCTTGTGGACCCTGGGGATGGGTGGGGAAGCAGATATAAAGTCATATAAGGTGAAGGACAAAGGACATGGGAGAATGTGGAACTTGTGGAACACAGGAGGTATAACATGGTATCCCTACCACAACTCACTCACCACGAGGCCAGAAGGGCCAGGAGGGCCAGGAAGTCCCACAGCTCCAGTAGGCCCAGGCAGACCCTGGAAGGAGAAGTTCAGTACAGTGGCAAATCCACAAGTGTCCTTGTAACCTATCCCAACAGCTACGCTACTCACCCGTCCTGGGGGTCCTGTCTCTCCAGGTTCTCCCTGTAAAAAAAAAAACCCAGACACCATGTACTCAGCTTCATTGTGGAAATAGACATGTGTGGTATCCCCTTCCCTTCTTCATCTATAAATTTCATTCCCCTTCCATGCCTAGACTCACCTTCAGGCCAGAAGGCCCCTGGGGTCCTGCAGGGCCAGCAAGACCCTAGAAAAAAGTATGAAGGCAGAACACAGGGTTCAGTATTGCCTGCTGGGGCTCCAGGATTCTCTTGAACAAAGCCTGGCTTCTCAACAGTGACAGGTGACATCCCTCCCCTTTTCTACCCTCTTTAAACATCATTTCTCCATCACTCACCGGGGCACCAGGTGGTCCAGGGTCTCCATGGCTACCCTGTTAGGGAGAATCTGATGAAAGGAGCCAGCCCCACCCAGAGAAAGTAGGCAATGTTTTTCATTGGCGTTTGGCACAGGACAGGAACAAAGTGAAGGGTTGAATGTACTCACCACTGGGCCAGGGGTCCCCCTCGGGCCCTGCAGACCCTGCATAAGGAAGGGGCTGATGAACCCTGGTCCAGGCCTCACTTTGGCCTGTTCCCACCTTCTGAGGACTTTTGTTTGGTGAGCCCCTTGTACTATCCACCTCTCTGGCACAGATGGCCAAGTACCTGTGGACTGCCCTTACAAATAGCTCATAGACACGGTAAACTTGTCAGACATGCACCTGTGTCTGCAATTTGCACATAGGCATAGCCCAACTCCCTCAAGTAATAAACACAGCAAGGGGCTCAGATCCTAGGCCGGCCACTCCCGTGGCCACTCACCGGCTTCCCTTCAGGCCCAGCCACACCACGCTCTCCTGGCAGACCCTGTAAAAGAATTGGTCTAAGAGTACCTTGCCCTTATGCTCAACCCCCTTCTTCACTGCCCACCCTGCCCCTCATGGCCAAGGATAGAACTTATGCTCCTGAGCAGTGCCAACTCCAGCCCTGCATATATGACAACACATGGAACAGCCATGTTCTCATACATGTGTGACCTATGGGGCAAGAACTCACTGGGTTGCCATCATGACCCCTCTTTCCAGGCTCTCCTGCGTCTCCTTTGATGCCTGGTACACCCTGCAAACCAAACATCATGCCCTGAGCCCCATTCTCTGCCATGTGTGCACGTATATGTGCAAACCACTCATGGTATGCCCCATAGAGAGACAGCATAGTAGGGTAGGAAGCCTTACCCTGTCTCCTTTGGGTCCAGGAACACCATCACTGCCTGGCTCCCCCTGTTTGATGAGATGTCAGGTTAGGTCCTAGTGTCATATTAAGGCTTGGGTCACAAGTTGACCCCACCCTGACCTTAGCACCCTTGAGTCCAGGAGGTCCTTGTTCTCTAGCGGGTCCTGGACCTGGCTCTTCAATGGCCACCTATAAATACAAAATCATGGAGGGAAGATGAGTCTGTCATATAGGTGTGAAGAGGTCAATCAGTACAGGTCCCAGGATCACATAAAATTATGAGGTTTCTGGGGCCCAATCTCAGGCTGGATGATCACCTTGGGGCCAGGAGGGCCGGGTGGTCCAGGGAGGCCGGGAAGGCCATCTCTGCCCTGCAGAAGAAAAGAAAACAGGATGCTATGCCAGCCAGTGTAGCTCCAGGAAGGCAGGCCCCTTCAGAGTGTCTCCCCGGCACGCACCTGTTCTCCACGTTCTCCTTTCTCTCCCCTTTCTCCCTGGATGCAGAGAGCAGGGTGAAGCCAACATCAGTGAAACAGCCAGTCTCTCCTACCATTCCCCCGCCCCTCCTGGTCAGCCCCAGGCTCACCCTCTCTCCTGGCCTTCCTGCTTCCCCTGAACCACCAGTCCGGCCTGGGAGTCCAGGAATGCCGGGCTTTCCAGGTTCCCCAGCAAGTCCAGGTGGACCAGGTGGGCCTCTCTCACCAAGGGCCAGGCCAGGAGGCCCCTGAGGGCCAGGGTCTCCACGTTCTCCCTTCAACCCACGTTCTCCAGGAAAGCCGATGGAGCCCTGGGGGCGGAGAAGGGTAGATGCTTGTGGCTGTAAGAATGTGCCCTCCACCAGGGACAACCACTGAGCATCCAGCAGTCTCTTACCTCCTTGCCTGGAGGCCCTCGATCACCAGGGTCCCCTTTGGGGCCAGGTCTCCGCTCAGGCACTGGCAGGAAGCTGCCAGAACTCTCATCCCAGGTGTCCACAATCTCCCGCAGGGCCGACACCTGAGGAGCAGCAGGCCTGTATCTGCTACACCTTATCCACAGGGCCCGGTGGACACTGTCTCACAGGGCTATACTTGACCCTACATCAGCTTCTAAACAACCTACCTTGATGCCAGCAGTTTCCAGCAACCGTTCTGCATTCTGAGGACACAAAGATGGTAAAGAACTAGCCAGGCAAGAGAAGGCTCTCTCTTGTGGGTCAGTGGGCACAGCCCACCACCCCATACTCTCTCCTGCCCCACACTGTCCCCTGAGAAAGTTTCTACACCCTCTTGCCCTCTGAGGTCAGTTGTGAGGCCTATTTTGGCATTTCTCCACCACCTCTGCTTCCTTGAATGGAAGCTACAGGAACCTCGGTGGTACAAGCGACTGAGGACAGAGGGCAGAAGCCATAGAGTCCCATGACAAGGGGAAAGAGAGAGAGGTGACTGCCAGGGTATGCAGACAAAGGTCAAGGGCCAGGTCTTACTCACCGGCAAGCTCCCTGGTTCTCCTCGTAAGCCACGTTCCCCAGGAAGGCCCTAGAGACAAGAAATTGGCTACTGGGACCCAGCCAGAGGGTGGGATATGTGTACATCTAGCAGGAGGGCATGGCTCCATGGACAGAAGGAAAAAGTGGGAGCCTCACCTGTTCCCCTTTGGATCCAGTCTCTCCACGGTCACCCTGGAAAGAGAATGATCCAGCGGAAACATGTCTCCTAACCCTGCTCAATCCTCATCACACTCTTACCCGACACAGATACACATACTCACCTTAGGACCCATAATTCCTGGGACACCAGGGAAACCCTGAAGTATGAAGAGACATAAGAGTCACATAGGTCAAGGCACCCCAGAACGGTAGCTCAGGAAGCAGAGTGGGCTACTGATCCCGAGTCCTACAGTTACCCTAGACACTCACCTGGCCAGGAGGACCGACCTGCCCCGGGAGACCGGGAGGACCCTGGAGTCCAGGATTACCAGGAGCTCCGCGTTCACCCTTGGGACCATCAGGACCCTGTGGAGGATACAGTTAGTATCCAGGATCCCAGGGAAGAGTGAAACCATATTTCTCACAGGATCATGATCAGGGACCACAGAATATGAAAAACTCAAGCACTCACTTCTCTTCCAGGGGCACCTGAATCTCCTTTTTCCCCCTAAGGAAGATAAGGCTTTATAGACATGATCCAATCTGAGCCCAGAGAGAGATCTTCAAGAGAGGGGCTTACCTTCCTTCCATCTTCTCCAGGGTCTCCAGGTTCTCCCTGTGGGCAGAAGACCCATAATCCCAAATGGTCTGGCTTCGAGACTGTCTGTATACACTTCAGATGACTGTAACTGAATCTGCGCCTGTAGCCTCATGGCTGTGTGTCTTAGAGTGCCGACGTCTGTCCATCCCAGCAAACTGCTGCATAATCATGGGTTGCCTATGTGTGCCTGTAGCTCTCTGTATGTAACTCACATCCATGCAGACATAGTAAGAGTTTATGTTTTATGAGCATACCTATCCATATGTGTCTTAGCAGATGTACACAGGACTCTGTATGTCCTCAATCTGCATATTGTGGCCTATGTCTAAGTATGAATTTATCCATATACACTCAGGTCCCCAGTTCCTTAGAAACTGTATGTTTTGGCTTGTGTCTGTAAATCTTACATGTATTTTAATATATATGGTCATATGTATGTTGGTGACTATTGCTATAAACGCATGCCAGCATGTCCTCAGCTATGTCATGGGAGAGCTGTGAGACTTTGTCTCACCACATCTTTGTCTAAATGTACTGTTCAAGTGTTAACATATCTCCACATGTCATTGAATATGGCTTGATGCTCACATGTCTGTTGCTCTCAACCTGGTTCTGTGGCTCTTTGGCTGGACAAGTGGCTGTGGCTTGTCGTGCACTGGCCCTCCTGCACTGACATGCACACAGATCTAACATCGTGTCCACAAGGCTGCCCAGGTGTGCCCTAGAACACACTTCAAATGCACTGTCACATCAGGGCTATGTCTGGTGTTGGTGCATATCTACATATGTCAGTACATTTGCTCCGTGTGCTGTCTGTGTTTCTGGGCTGTGTGAGCACGTGGGCCTTTCTTGGCAGGTGTGGCAGCACTGTCTTAAACACACTCACGTTTTTCCCATTCAGGCCAGGTTTGCCGTCATCGCCTGCCTTTCCCTGTGGGAACAGAGAGTTGGTCAGATCTTGGGACTCAGGTGATGGTAGAAGAGGCCAAAGGAATAGCCGGAAAGCCAGACTCACTGGTACTCCAGGAGGGCCAGGGGGACCAGGGGGGCCATGTTCTCCTCGAAGGCCTGGAAGCCCCTGGAGGAGAAAAATCATTACTAGGATTGAGGTCTCTGAGCTGTCCCCTAGGACAATGGCATCCCATAGCCTAGAAGGGTCCCCAGTGTAGAGAATCAGAGTCTTGTAGAAATCCTCTGAGGCCCAGATCCTGTAAGTTAAGGTTTCTCTAGCTTTGAGTCCTAATGGAAGAACCCCAGAGCCATTCTGTTAAGATGTGTAAAGCAGAGGTTAGCAAAGGGGACTCAGGTGACCTGCTGACTAGGAACTGAGATCTCCTCCCAAGACCCAGCAGGACCATCTGCCCTGTTCTCATTGTGATGACATCCATGAGGCCTCTCTTGGGTCCCCAAGCCACCCTCCACCTTGATATCTCCCCTGACTTACATCTCTCCCAGGGTCCCCAGCTTTGCCTGAAGCACCCTAAGAAGAAATTCAAAGTTAGGCATGTGGGATGAAGGTTCCTGCCCATTGGCAGGCAAGAGTTCCTGTGAACCCAAAACCTACCAGTGACATACCCCACATAGGAAGTCTCTCTAAAAGGACACACAGAGAGCATGTTGGTACCAGAACTCAAGGCTAAGACCAAACAAGTGAAGTGAAGGGCTACAGGACTGAGAAAACTGTTACTCACGTGTAGTCCTGGGGGGCCAGGGGCTCCTGGTTTCCCATCTAGCCCACTCCGGCCATCCAGCCCTGGAGGTCCTCGATCACCCTGAGGAAAACACAGTGGCAGGAAGCCTTGAAGACTGAGGTGGGTTCTCGAGCCAGCTAAGCCTCTAGAAACAGACTCAGTCCTCTTACCTTGTCTCCTGCTGGGCCTCGAACACCTGGGTCTCCCTGGAGGGAACAAGGTCAGATAGAGGGTGACAGAGCAGTGGATGGTGCAGGTTAAGGGGCAAATCACACACTCACCTGTGGGCCTGGGGGTCCCCGAAGCCCATCAATGCCCTGAAGACAAAAGACAGAAGAATCAGAGAAGGGGTTTCCCAGGACTGTAGCCCCCACAAGACTCATCATGCTTACCCTTTCTCCAGAGGCTCCAGGGGGGCCAGGGTCACCCTTGGGTCCTCGGGGACCTTCTTGTCCAGGTTCTCCCTGTGGCAGAGACAGGCTTGCTGAGGGAACAGCACCTCAGCCACTAGGGACACTTGAGCCATATCTTGTCCCAAAGGCCACTGGATACTTCCCAGACTTGAGGCTCCACTCTACCCACAGGCCCCTGTACCTTGTCTCTGGATTCAATGCCTGCATCTACCTGCAGGGGAATGAGCGACATGAACACTTCAAGGGGAAATCTGAGGCTGGAAAGGGGCAATGGGGACAATAAGAGGCGATGAAGATCAATAGAGGGGTCCTGGGTCTGTGAGGGAGGTAGGTTGGACGGGAAGACACAGGAGGCAGCAGGGGCTGGGAAAGGGGATGACAGAGGACCAGACCTAGCTCAACCTACCAGCCGTCCAGGGGGACCTGGGGGGCCCTGGAAAAAGAAATTACTAACATCAATAGGAGTTCCGAGGTTACCGAGCATTGAAGTTCAGAGTTGCCCAGGCTCAACTCTGTCTCCTAATTCCATAAAGCACCCCAATGCCAACTCCTGGAAGGCAGCTAGGCCTGCATGTGGCCATTAGTGCTTCTCTCTGGTAACTTCCAGGTCTCTTGCCTGAACGATGCCCACAGTGGCAGCCCAGGACCAGTACTACTCACCGGCTCCCCACGGTCACCCTTGGGTCCAGATGGTCCAGGGCTGCCCTGCAGAAGGCCAGGGTGTCAGTTAAGGCAGACAGCAATTGGAGAGAGGTTTAGAAGTACCTCTCTCCAATGAGGTACTCATTGAGGGCTCATGGGGTCCTGCTGGTCTTTGGGGAGTTCTCCCAGAAGAGAGAAGGGAGATGAGGACTATGTGGGGGTGATCCCTGCAGGGATGGGGTGGGAACTGGATGGATGTGTTGGGACTGAAGTCAGGGGTGAGGGACCAGAGACCGA
Source organism: Arvicanthis niloticus (assembly GCF_011762505.2). Taxonomy (NCBI): domain Eukaryota; kingdom Metazoa; phylum Chordata; class Mammalia; order Rodentia; family Muridae; genus Arvicanthis; species Arvicanthis niloticus. The sequence goes on along the minus strand of NC_047678.1, from coordinate 29,078,646 downwards.
TACTCACATTCCGTCCATCTTCTCCAGGATCTCCCTGGTCCCCCTTCTCACCCACAGGTCCCCGGGGCCCAGGTGCCCCCTAGGAAGAACAGTTGGTTTGAGGCAGACTCTTCAGGCATTTTCAGGTTTTCCTATGAGCTTCTATTCTGCCTATGTTCACCATTACCCCTAAATCCATGACAGTTTCCCGTCACCCCGCACCTCCTTGTAGACAGATTCCCCTTTCACATCTCATCGCCCGGAACCTCTCTTCACTTCCCTGCCTAAGTTTTTCCTCCCTTTTGCTTGACATGTTATTTCTCCCAGAGAAAACTCACCCGGAGGCCACGTTCACCCACTTTTCCAGGCAAACCTGGCTCACCCTGGTGACAGAGAAAAAAAATCACTCTGTGCAGGTAGGCTAGGATCTAACTGACTCAGTAAGCATGGACAGAGAGCCTGGGCATTGGCTGGGCTGGACAGGAGCAGAGGGTGGACAGAATTAGCTGCTAGGGTCCCAAGGTCCTTGGGGTCATGGTTTTAGGGTAGAGGGTCAAAAGCCACAGTGTGGGGAGGAGTCTCACCGGGGTACCCTCGTCACCTTTCTCTCCAGCTTCACCCTATGAGACATGAGGGTCAGTCCTGGTCCTAAGACCCCAGTGATACATCCAAACACCCATACTCCCATTCCCCAGGACATCCCCCTGATCCGGCCTCTCACATTTCTTCCTCGGGGGCCAATGGGTCCTGGGGACCCAGGTCGTCCAGGCTCTCCCTTCTCTCCAGGAGGCCCTGAGTCACCCTGCCAGGGAGACAAGAAAGAGGGGCGGGGGATATACAACTCAGACAACACATAGCCTTTGAGAGAGGAGGGAACTCCACCAACTTTGGGCTCATCCAAGGTCACAGATACTTACCGTGGGTCCTGCCCTTCCAGTGAGGCCAATGGGACCCTGAGAGAGCAGGAAGGGGAACGGGTTAGTCAGAATTCTAGATACATTTCCCTCCACCCTCTGCCACATACCCCCAGCCCCACATTTAATTACCCTGTCTCCAGGGTCTCCTTTGGGGCCAGGGTCTCCAGGAAGAGCCAACCCAGGTGCGCCCTATAGACGAATGATCAGTATTTAGGGGTGTATAGCCTGCACCTATCCTGACCTCCAACATGCTTTCCCCTCAGTCACCTGTTCTCCTTTGCTTCCAGCTGCTCCTCTGGGCCCGGGGAGCCCAGCATCTCCCTAAAGGTAACAAAGGCTATCAATACTAGAACCAGGCTCCAGGCACTCCCACAAGCCAGCAATCAGGCTACAAGCCTTGAGAGCTCTAGGTAGGACCCAAGATAAATCCTGTGACCTTGACCTCACCCTTTTACCGTCTCCGACGTACCTTTTCTCCTTTGGCTCCAGCACCACCAGGACCCTGAAAACAAACAGGACAGACACAGCTCAGCCTTGACTAGGGATCATAGGGCCAGGCCCTATGGGGATAGAGATATAAGGAGCTGGATGTCACAGAGCTCAGTCTCTGCCTGTAGGTCACAGACAGACAAGGGCTATACAAAATGGCCTGACACCTAACACCCTGTTCATGAGTGCAAAATGGTTATAGGGTCAGAGGGACATGGCTAGCTGTCTGAAGGAAGATTACAGCATTCAGGGAATCACAAAGCTGGGTCTACCCAGAACCATAGCAGTAATTCATATTCACTGTTCCAGAACCATGCTGGACTCAGGACCCCATCTGCCCCTCACTCACCACTGCAGGATCCCCAGGGCGACCAGGCTCTCCCTAGGGAGAGAGAACAGGGACAGACACAGGTCAAAGGGCCACCTAGAAACTGAAGGTCCAAGTGTCCCATCTGTCACATCCCTGCTGCCAGAAAGTATGATAGCCAACCCATAACCTACCTTTTCTCCTCGGCGGCCAGCGGGTCCCGGTGGTCCCTGTACATGGAGACATTGTGAGCCCAAACAGGGAGGGAGGGACATGGGAAAGCCTCATTCCTGACCCCCTACCACAGTCACAGATTTACCTCAGGACCCTCCACTCCAGGATGTCCAGCAGCTCCAGGGAGCCCCTGGGAAAGAGAAACACAGGCGTTGTTCTGGGTGGGTGGGGGCAGTTAGAAAGGGGACTGGGATTGGGATGGGCAGGAGTCAAACTCAGCAAGAGAACAGAGATCAGTTCTGTTCAAGTCAGAAAATTCAAAGCTGGAACCTGGAATCTGAGGACTAGAACCTGCATTCCTGAGGAGTAGGGGTCATTTGCAGATGAGTCAAAGGGCTCAAGAATAATAAATCAGAACTAGCAGGGAACAGAGTCTATAAGTCAGTCAGCACTGAGGTTGAAGGGCTTACCTGGGGTCCCACTGGGCCAGGCGGTCCCCTTTCACCCTGAGAGAACAGAAGAGGTCAGAGCTGAGAATGGCCCCAGATCCTCCCAAGCTCCCCCAGGTTCTACATACCTTTTCTCCAGGCTCACCCGGGGTCCCTGTCAGTCCCCGATCACCCTAAGGAAAGAGAAAAGGGGGACTTTCAGAGAACCCCAAATAAAGCATATGGATCTCCAGCTACCAAAACCACAGCCTTTGAGCTCCTCAGAGCTGTATCTTCTAACCCCACAGCCTGGAACACTGGAGCACTGTGGGAGGGTCCCAGACTATAACATGCTACATCTGAACTCACCCCACACAACTGGTACTTACTTTAGGCCCAGTAACTCCAGGAGCTCCCCGCAGGCCCTGAGAAGGATGAATGGGGAGTTCAGAGATTTAAGTTTGAGCATAAGGATGAAGGGAGGTGATGGTTGAAGGTTGAGGCAGGAGCTAACTCACCGGTTCCCCTGGGACCCCAGGCTGTCCTGGAAGGCCTGGGCCTCCATCCTCACAGTCACCCTGAAGGAGAAACAAATGACAGAAAGACCCAGGGGAGGTCCTACCTATGGGCCACCCAGAGGTCAAGCTCCTACCTTTTCTCCCTTTTCTCCAGTTCGTCCAGCTGGGCCTTGGGGTCCAGGGATTCCAGGAAGTCCCTTGAAGGAAGGAAACAAACTCATAAGCAAAAAACTAGGAAGGCCAGCACTCAGCCACTGCCCCAGAAGAACCCCGAAGCCCCCTCACCGGAAGTCCAGGATCGCCTTGTCCACTGGTACCAATGCCTGGTCCCGGGGGACCCTAGGGAAGAACAGTGGGTCAGGAAATGGCCATGAGATTCAGCCTCCAAGCCATCCCCAGGATACCTGGCCCTTGACTTACCGGTTCCCCACGATCACCTTTGTCACCCTGGAAGACAGATTATGACCCCATGACTCTGAACCATACCTTCTTCTCCAAGACACAAGGAGAGTAGAGTTATTGGGTCAAATTTGGTTATATAAATGATGGGGGCTGGGTATGGTGAAGCACACCTTTAATCTCAGCACTTGGGAGGCAGAGGCAGGTGGATCTCTGTGAGTTCAAGGCCAGCCTGGTCTAGGCCAGCCTGGTCTACAGAATGAGTTCCAGGCCAGCTAGGGCTATATAGAGAGACCCTGTCTCAAAACCTAACCCCCCAAAAAGAATAACGAAGAACTAAGCAGTGGGGGTTAAAGGTCAGAAGAAACAGTAAGGGTTGTATGGGTCCCAGTGAGATCATCGAGTCTGAATCACATGATAGTCATAAGACTATGTGGGGGTCATGCTGTCACCTTCACTGATGTTCCAGGAAGCCCTGGGGGGCCACGGGGTCCTGGGCCCCCCAAAGGGCCACGAGGTCCAGGGGGGCCCTGTTAGAGGAGACAAGACATCAGGTGCTTTAGAACTGACTGTCACTTCCCATCTGGCCTCCTCCTTACTCCCTGATCACTAGCAGTCACAAATCCTGGGACTTACCGAAGGTCCAGGGTCCCCTTTCTTTCCAGGAAGCCCTGGCCCTCCACCTCCAGTGATTTGCCCAGGCTCTCCCTGTGTGAGGCAGAAAGCAGTTGTTAGGGTAGGGCAGGTGGAAGAAGCCCTTTGTGGTGTTTCAGTTCTTAGCATGCCTCAGGCCTGTACAGGGTCTGGCCTGAGGCACCCCACTCCTCCAGGGAATATCCTGGCCCCGTTTTCCTTTCACCTACCGGTTCCCCCTTTGGGCCTTGAGGCCCACGTTCTCCCTACGGACAAAGCAGAGTAGAGGGGTAATAGTTAGATTCAGATGAGTCTTAGGGAGAACTTCATGAGCCATGGCTGACCCCAGCCTCAGGCTCTTACTCTAGAAGGCACTGGGAAGACAGAAAGAGAACACTTACCCGTTCCCCACGAGGGCCAGGCCACCCTGGGGAGCCCTGAAAAAGAAGGGCAAAGACAGAACAGTCAAAATTATCACACTCATTCAAGGAAGTGTCCCCTAGTGATGCCAAAGGCAAGCTTAGCTCACCTTAACGCCAGGAGACCCAGTAACACCAGGGAGGCCAGGACTGCCTGGAGGCCCTTCTGGACCAGGAAAGCCCTAGAAAGGCAGAGAGGTCAGAGCAAGAAAAGATCTTCCCCAGTGTCCCAGATTACATAAAGAAGTCCATGTCACCCACCATGGCTCCAACCCCATAGGCTCCCAAGTGTTAGCAGAGCCGAGTGGGAGAGCAGAGGAGCAGCCCTGTCAGCTGAATGGATCTAATGCCAGCAAGAGACCAGCCTCTCCAGGGGATCTCAAAGCCCTTGTGTCCACTCCAGAACCCGCCCACCCTCAAATCTGGTGTGCTTTATAATCTTCACTCAGGCCGCTAAGAACATTCTGTGGATATTTGTTTTTTATTTATTTATTTATTTATTTATTTATTTATTTACTTATTGAGACAGGGTCTGGCTATATAATCTAGGTTAGCCTAAAAGCTGTGTCTCTCATCCTGCTTCTGCTTGGGTGCTAGGGCTGCAGGTGTGCTCCGCCACGCCCAGCTCTAACTCCGACTCATACCACTAACTCTGATTCTTCCTTTTTCCCTACACCCTCCAGGAAAACTAGTGGGAGCACCCTAGTGGGAGCACTTTAGTGGGAGCACTTTAGTGGGAGCACCCTGGAGAATCAATGAGTTCCACACTCACCCTCTCGCCTTTTGCTTGGGTACTTCCAGGAGGACCTTGCGGGCCTGGAGCACCGGTCCTGCCCTGGGTGAGGAGAGCAGGTTAGGAGGCTGTCAGCCGGGCACAAGAGAGGCAGGTGTGGAGAGGCACTCACCGGGAGACCAGGGGGACCAGGAGGTCCAGCCTGTCCTTGCAGTCCCTAAAAGGGGTGATCAGTGAGTCCTGTGATGTCAACCACCTTCTACCCCACTGATTCCCAACCTCCATTAGGGTGGCTTACCGTCACTCCAGGCTCCCCTTTCTGGCCCTAGAAGACATGTCAGAAGAGGGTAAGAATAACCAGGTCTAGCTGTGGCCTTTGCCCACTCATTCAACCCTGGCCACTTACCTTTGGACAGTGCACAGCACAAGGCTCTGTTTGTGTCTGTGGACAAAGAGTTCCTTGAGACCAGGAAGTTCTAAAAGAACCCCAAGGTCCCCTCTCTACTACCACATGTCCTCCCTGCCTTGTGTCTGCTCCTACCCAGGTTAGGAGGCTTTCTCCAAACCTGTGTGGTCACAGCTGCCTGACACAGGGCTACAGCCAGATCACTGACTGCTCGGTCCAAGCCTGGGCCATTATCCACAGCAAAGAAGTTCTGGATGGGGTCCGTGCCTGGTGCCAGGCGACGCAGCTGCTCTGAGTCCGCTCCCACCAAACCCAGCACCATCACCTGGAGCCCTAAGAAGAGATCCAGCAAACCTACATGACAACCTCACCAGGGCCACCTCTATTCCCAAGGCCCCACTCCAACAGTCCTAAAGCTCACCAGAAGCCTGGGCCTCACGAATGGGGCTGAATATGTCCCCTCTCAGAGGCTCATCCACTAACAGGACCATCACGCCTGGCACTTGCTGACGGCGCCCAGGAGCATTGGGTGCTAAGAGGTATCTTTGAGCTGTGGTCACAGCTGTGCCTGGGAAGAAGGGCATGTCAGAACCCTGAGACACCGAACCTGATGAGAAAGACCCAGGAGTCCATGCTGACTGCAGTCCTTACCTAGGTTGTTACCACTTGGGTCCACGTAGGGGATGTCACGGATCTTTTGCAAGATGACGCCAAGGTCATGGGAACTATTCAGCGGGAACAGTGGGGAGGGCCGGTGACTGTAGGACAGCAGGCCAACCTGGGTAGGAGCAGACACAGGACAGGGAGGACATGTGGAATAGGACAGGGATAGAGACGTGGGAGGAGTGAACAATGCAGAACTGCTAGTTGGGGGGGGGTGTCAGTGATGTTAGTAGAATAGAAGAGATAATCCAGAGCCTGCGGGAGAGCTGGGAAAAGCCTGAACCCACAGAGGGATGGCGAGATGGTGGCTGATGGGGAACCGGTAGGGGGAGGGGCAGAGACAGGTAGAGTCTGGCTTGCTTTAGAGCCAGACCTGAGCAGCCTGTGGACCAAGAGGCCCGAGTGCGGACACCAGCCTTTCCAGGACCCTCCTCACAGTCTCTGCATTGTGAGCATTGTCTCGGGTGGCATGCAGCAGGAACACCACGTCCACCCGGCCATGGGGACACGCTGCACAAAAGAACTGAGTTACTAGGATCATCAGCCATTCCACGGTCCCCTCAGGCTTCTCCACGGTACCTTCCATACCTGGCTTTTGTGTGACAGAGATCTCAGAACTCCGTACACCGTTTTGAATGGGTGTCAGAGAGAAAACATAGGAGATACCAGGTTCCAGGCCTGTCACTCTGTGGGAGCTTGAGGTCCCTGGCAGTGTCTGTGGTGCCCCAGGCACTTCTACAGAGGAAAATTTGGTTAAACAGGGACTTCTCTGTGGAGCCCCAATTACCACCTTCTGGTCTTCCTCCTCACCCTGGCCAGTTCCTCTGAGTGGCCGCCAGGACAAGATATAGCTGGATGCCCCAGACACTGGGGTCCAGGCCAAAGTCACTGAGTCAATCGAGGTGTCCACCACATGTAGTTCAGGGCTCGGGACGTGAGAAGGCTCTGAAAGAGGAATCAAAGACCAACAGATCTGAGCCTGGATGCAGAGAGTAAGAGAGAGATGCAAGATTCTGGAGCAGGCTCATTTTAGTGAAGCACCATGGGACATCATGCTGGAATCTCCCCCAGGGCCTTATGGGAGGGTCTACAGAAATCACTTAGAGTCTGGAGTGCAGAAAATTGGGGCATGCCATCAATGTGGGGGAAGAGCACACCACAAGCCGGTGAGTGCTCTGGGAAGCTCACCAGTATATGCAGTCACCTTCCTAGGGGGACCTTCTCCAGTCTGGCCCAGGACACTCAGCCATACTTGGTACTTTGTTGCTGGCTCCAGCCCAACCAGGTTGTAGCTGTTAGACTCAGGTCCCAAGGTCAGGGACTGTTCCTGGCCACCTGAGACCAGGATGAGTGTAAGGGCCAGGAATATGCAGGGGATAGTGACTGATAATAGTGATGGACGCACCCATCTCACTGACTCTCACTAACCACGCTGACCAATCAGATCCATCCCCCCAGTGAATCGTCCTTATTCATCTTTGCCCTGTCCACCAGATCCATCCCCTCAAGGCTGGTCACTTCCACCCACCTTGTTGATTGAGCCCCTTGATGCTTTTGATCCTGCAGACCTGGCTTTTCAGCAACGTTGATGACTTTGCCCAGAGGCCCTCTCCCTTCATTGGTCCCAACTTCCTACCCTAGCACCTCTCACCCTCAGGTTGCCAATGCAGACGGAAGCCAGGCGCTCCAGGGACTCGCTCCCAGCGCAGCCTCAAGGAGTGCTTCCCACTCTGTACTACTTGAAGAGTCTCCAGAGGTGTCGGGGCTTCAGGCGCTTAAGAGAAAGCATTACAATCAGGGAGGCTCTGCTCCCCAGCCTGAACCAACCCCTCTGAATACATCTCCTCCCCAGACTTACCCACACAGGCTTGCTATAAATCCTTGACCCCTCTCCTACCCCAGCATAAATCCTTCCCCGTAAGTCCCGTCCCTTGAACACAAGCCCCACTCTAAGACTTCTTCCAACCAAACATTCTCCTACGTGTGGTGACGACAATGGAAACTGGTGCACCCTCTCGGTCTCCAATAAGCGCTGTCACTCTCACAGAGTAGCTGACTCCGCCTTCGAGACCCCGTATCTCTGCAGAATCTTTGTTTCCTGGGAGTATCTGGTGTCTCATAGGGCCACCTGGCCAGGTCAGTGGAGAGTAAGAGTTAGGGGGTGTGGGGAGCTAACCAGAGAGGGCACTTGTAGCCAGGAAGGACAAGGATGGAGTCAAGGGGCCATACCTTCACTACGTCCCCACATGAGTCTATAGGATGTGGCCCCAGGGACTCCTATCCAAGTGACCCGTAGATTATCACTGGAAGCATTAAGGATTTGCAGTTTTGACACACTGCCCACAGGCTCAGGAGCTAGTGACAAAGGCAAGGTAAAAGTGAGGACCACCGGGTACCTGGCAGAGACAAGAGTGGCAAGGCAGGCATAGGTAATGAGGGCTAGGCAAGGTTAGTGTGGCCGGGTCAGTGGAGGGAACTTTAAAGGGAAGAGGTTAGTGTTGGGGGTGGGGGAGATGTGCAGCATAGGCTAAGGTCACAAACATGAATGGACACACTTAGTAACCATGGGTGGTTCAGTATGGACAGGAAGGTTACTGAGCAGCAATGAACAGGGGTAGCAGTCGGAAATACATAGCAGCCAGAAACAGCTGGCCGGGAGCCACTCACCAGTCCTCACAACCACAGAGGCGGGCGCTCCATCCGCACCAGCTACGTGGGTTCTCACACGCACTATATACTCCGTGTCTGGCTCCAGCCCATCTATTTCAGCCACCGTGGCATCTCCAGAAACCAACTGAGATTTCTCTGGGCCTGGGATCAGGGATGGAGGTAACACCAGGACTTGTCAGACTACCCGGTGCTTCACTTGGACCCGGAAAGAATCCTTAGCCTCCACTCTATTCAGAACCACCTCCCATAGCCCCCCCTTAAACCCCTGCCTCCTACCACGGCCTGAGTGCCAGGAAACCCTGTATCCTGTGGTGCCAGGAACCCCAGTCCAGGTAATGCTGACAGATGAGCTGCCAGCCTGTGTCACATGGACTCTCCTCACTGGGCCCAGTGGATCTGGAGAGGGAGATGCCGGGGAATCTGGTTAAGTAGGCAGGTCTGATGGGAGAAGGACTGCTTGGAAAGGGAAGCCTGTGAGTGTTTATAGGAGGCGGGGACCTCACAAAGGGCAGTGAGGGGTTCTGTCAGAAGGCACAGTAGGAAGCCGAGCTATCAGGTAGCATCAATCTGAAAGACAAGATCTGACAGAGAGGGGTCTGTGGAAGAATTAGGGGACCATGAGGACATCAGGCAAATGACAAAGTGAAGGTCCAAGAGGAGAGGTGGGTCCAACAAAGGAGGAGGAGGAGGAGGCAGAGGAGGAAGAGGAGGAGGAGGAGAGGAAAAGGAGAAGGAGGAAGTGGTAGGTTCTGAGGGATGGAGTCGCAGAAATAAGGACAGAGAGAGCCATGGGAGACACAGGTGAACGTGGAGGGAAAGACTCAAGAGTAGGGCTGGGTGGGCTGGGACTCAAGGTGGAAGCAGGGAGGATGTACACCATTAAGGGGGCCATAGGAGTCTAAGGGGCACGGAGGCAAAGATCAGGGGACCCGGTCAGGCTCTGACCAGTTCGAGCCACGATGACCACAGGGGGGCCCTCTTCTCTCCCTCGAAGTGCTGACACAGCCACTTGATAAGAGGTTCCAGGCTGTAGCCCCAGGATGTCTGTGACAGTAGAGTCTGGGGCCAGCGTCTGGCTGGACTCTGGACCTGGGATCAGAGAGAAACGATGGCCTAGTTTCTGCACGTCCCTTGTTCCCCCATACTCTGAGAGCTCCCCTCAGCAACCCCCACAGTCCACACTGACCACTGCCTGTCCTCCAGCTAATCCGAAATCCACTGGCCCCAGGGACAAGTCCCCAGGCCACTCTAATTCTTGTTGCATCTGATGCCACAACCCGAAGTCCTGGGACAACAAGTGGGGCTTCTGGATCTGGGGATTAAAGACAGGGGTTAAGGGTCAATATGAGGACAGAAGCAAGTCGGTCGCCATCTCCCGTAAATCTCCTAAAGTGCTCACCTCTGTGGATCGTTAGGATGCTGGCATCACCCTCATGAGTGCCCACTCGAGCAGACACCCGCACTGTGTAGCTAATCCCAGCTCGAACATCATCTAAGTCAAAGGTTGTCTGACTCCCGGGAAGCAACAGAGTCCGTTCGACCCCTGAGAAAAGGCAGGGTGGGCAGGAAGGGGTGAGTGTCACACAGGGACCCTGAACAGCAGTCAGTGATGCGCAAGGTACGAGACAACGTGGGAGATGAGGAGATCGGATGGGGAGGGACAGGGAGAGAGGAAAACAATGTGAGGTTAAGGGGTCCATGATAGCAACACAGGATAACAGGAGTCACCAATGAATGGGGACACTGGATGACAGACGGGTTAGGACATAGCATGATGAGAGTCTGACACAGGGATGAGAATTGGCAGGCCACGGATCGACATTGACACAGGAAAATGGATGAGCATTGGGTGAAGCGAGAGATCAGTATTAGAGAATCCTTAGTGGGGAGGCGGTGGGAATGTAAGAGACTGAAGGGGCGCTCAGGAAAAAAAAAAAAGAATCAAGAGACTGAGTCAGGCTCTGATTAGTTTAAGCCTCAGTGACCACAAGGGGGCCCTCTTCTCCCTAGAGAAGGACAGAAGAAGCGTGGGTCATAGAGTTTGTGGCGGTAGAGATGGATGGGCCTCGGCAGGGGTGTGGGCAGAGTGGAGATAGATAACTGAAGAGCAGGCTGGAGTAGAGGAGAGGAAAGACAGACCCTGAGGCAGTTCTGGGTTGATGGTTCTCAGGATGTAGATGCGCAAAAAAAAATGAAGGAGGCCATGGAAACGCAACCAGAGAGGGAGGGCGGTGCAGGCTGGGACCTCGGGATCAGGGGACTTTTCAGGCTGCTTCTGCCTTACCCTGGGTGGTGCGAACAGTGAAGCGGTACTCGGTGGCGCCGGGGACAGGGTTCCAAGACACTCGCACCCGCTGCCCAGGCAGTTCTATGGCTTGTAAATTCATCACCGGGCCCGCCAGCTGCTCTAGCCCTTCGAGAGAGGAGAATGTGAGGCTGACTGCAGTCACTAGACTTCCCAGATAACGTAGACCTACGGAGCCCTTACCTGTAGGGACCACGGTTGCAGGAGTGGCCACCTCACGGCCCTCCAGCAGAGTGTACAGCGTGAGGCGGTACTCAGTGCCCGGCTGCAACCCATCCAGCTGGTGGCGGGTCACATCAGGGAGCAGTTCCACTTTCTGTGGTGGTTCCAAGCCTGCAGGATGGCAGGACCAGGTTAAGCTGAAGCCAAGCCCCAAACCCAGCCGCCAGGCTCTCCACTCTCACTGACCGCTCTCGCGACGCCACTCCAAGCGGTAGCCGCGGGCCTCAGGCACCAAGTTCCAGGAAAGGAGGATGGATGTAGGGCTCAAGATGATGGGATGCAGTGTTTGCTCAACGGAAGAGGCTGCCCAGGGCACATGGGTATCAGTGGCCTCTGCACCCTGCCCTACCTACCCAGCCCAGCCTGAAAAAGGGACCCAGACTTCTCACCGGTGCGGATAGTCAGAGAAGAGGCAGGCCCCAGGCTGTGGCCAAATAGGGCACTCACAGTCACCTCATAGTCCCTGCCAGGCTCCAAGTGATCTAAAAACACTGACCCCTGCCCAGGGCTCAGGTCCTGCTGCTGTGTCACCCCACCTGTATGGGGACACAAAGGGTTCAGTGGGGCTCATAGATTCAGGAATCAATAATTTTGTCAGTCTATGCTTCTCACTTACCACTGAGGTCCCGCCATGTTACACGGTAGCCATTAGCACCCGGTACCCTCCTCCAGGCCACCAGGAGGCTGTGGGATGTGATGTTCTGGATGCTCAGTTCCAACCCTTCCTTGGCAGCTGAGAAAAGGCCCCACCAGGGATTAGTAAAGCCAAAAGTAGGACGGGGTGTAGGGGTTGGGTGGTTAGGAGAATGAGGTCAAAGGTTGACAGGGTTGCTCACTGGTCCGAGCGGTCCCACTCACGGCCTCCCCGATGCTGTTGGCATAGAGGGCAACCACAGTCACTTGGTAGTCTGTTAGTGGACGGAGACCCTGCAGTCGCATGCTGGTCTCACCAGCCGGGACGTTCACCTGCCCAGGGTCAGAAGTCATCTCATACAGTCCAGTCAAGTCCTCGGCAGCCACCGGTCACTGTTAACATTCTCACCTCCTGTCGCTCACTTGGCAGCGGCTGTCCTAGCTCAGTCAGAGGTGTGTACTGAACCTTGTAGCCGGTCACAGGGCCACTGGCTGCTGTCCACTGTACTCGCAAGGATTGGCTACTTGGCTCAGACAGCACCAGGTCCCGGGGCCCAGATGGAGTGTCATCAGCTGTGAATGGGATTGCGAATTGAGTATCAGGTCAGGGGTGGGGGATGAGGAGTGCATAGGTCAGCACTCCCAGGCTGGGATCAGGGTACCCAGAATGGGCAGGAACTTACAAGGCAGGGTCACAGGCACACCCCCAGCCGTTGTGCACACCCTCCTGGAAATGAGGGGCAACAGGGTCCTCAGGATGCTGAAGTCATTGACGAAGAAGAAGAAGTCGCTGGTTGGCTGGGAGGCAATGCGTTTCAGTTCCTCAGGATCGGCATTCTTGATTCCTGAAGTGAGGCCCCAACAGGACTTAGTTGCTTACACATTCTCTGAATGGTCCCCACTCCAACAGACCTCTCGCCTCAACTTGGTTCTCACCCACAGCAAACAGCTTCACTCCCTGCCCCTTCAGTTTTTGAGCAGCCGTGTCCACCAAATCTTGGGATTTCCCATCTGTGATCAGGATGCAGACCTGGGATAGGTGCCAAGACCAGTCAGGGATGTTTCATTTATTTTGGGGTCACATTTGGAGGCATAGTCGGTTTAGGGAGCACCTTGGGGATGCCAGGACGCGTTAGATGAGGCAGGAAGACACGGTCGGAAACATGGTGAAGAGCGGCCCCTGTGCGAGTGTTCCCGCCCTTATAGCTGAGCTCACGGATGGCTCGGATGGTGTCACCCCCAGAGCCAAGTGCATCCAGACCAAATTCTGTCCTGAGGGGAAAAAATGAGGTGGCACAAGGCAAGGGGTTATGATCTCTTCCAGCCCTGCCTCTGAGATGAGACCTCTTAAGAGTACCCTTGGTTCCGAGACCCCAGCCCTCTACCATGGAAGCGTCCACATTAGCAGCTTCCTCCGGTGCTGCTTGACATAGCAATGTCACTGAGCCTCAACAGGCCTGGAACCCTCAAGGTTCTTAGGCTAGGGGCGGGGGACAGGATATCTGATCAAACAATTGTTGGAGGAAGGGCCCAGTTTCAGAACAGTGGGCACTGGCCAGACAAAGCGTTTCTGATGAGCAGAGGGCTGAAGGGTTGGCAGAACCCAAGCATTCAGACTCCAACAGGAGCCCAACACCTGAAGCTCCTGGGCTCCTATCTCTATGCAGATCAGAAAACAGAATCATCCTGTCCATCCCCCAGCACCACTACCCCAGGACACTGGCTGAGAGGTGTTTTAGGACAAAAACATCCTTCAAAGTTATCCCTACCTCTCTCCAGAGGGCTTGCCTAGGGTCTTTCTGGCTTCTCCCAAGCCTGCTTCTAGACTCCTTCCTGTCAAAGGATCTTGGGGCCTACAGTCCTGACCCCAAGCCGGCTACTCACTGTGGATCATCACTGTACTGCACCGTGGCAAATCGGACGCCCTGTGCACTGGCTGCTCCTGAGAAAGGCAGCACCAGCCCCTCCAAGAATCCCCGCACTTCTCGAAAGTTGCTGCGGCCAATGGATGAGGAGCCATCGAGTAAGAACACAATGTCAGCGGCATAAAGGCGAGTGCAGGTCACTGAAGCAGGGAGAAGAAATCATGACCTTTTTCTGGGAATACAGCCACTGTCTTCTAGGCACTGAGGTCCCCTGGCACTTGGGGACTGAAAGGACAATAAGCTTCATCTTCCTATGCAAACGGAGCCCAGGTAGGCGGATCTCTGCCAGAGTTGGAGGAAACCGCAGTGGGGCTCAGAACAGCTTCCCAGGAAGGGCAGGATCCTTGGGGGAGGATAAGTTGCAAGCAGGCGTCGCTCTGTGGGGGCTGAAGCCAGCTTGAAGGGAAAGGACAGAGGATTCAGCCTGTATCTAGGGAGCTAGAATTTGGGTGCTGATGGGATAGATAGGAGGCGATTTGGGGAACACCGAGTAGAATTCGGGGACTTTAGGAAGAATCCATGAAGAGTTTGGAAGACTCCTCGGTGGAAAGGTGTCAGGAATAAAGTTTGAGTAGATGCATAGGTGACAGGGTGCCAAGCCCTGGAAGATGCCCACCTCTATCTCTGGGCTGGGCCCACACTCCGGGCGCCCCCACCAGGATCTCAGCAGCGCAGAGCGCAGTGACCAGGAGCCGCAGCCTCATCCTGAGTGATAGAAACAGTTAGCCAGGAACCCAACCTCTGTCCCTTGTCTCCCAAGCTATTGGTGGGTGGAAACCGAGTGCCCCCCACCCCAAGTCCTAATCTTGCCTGTGCGAGTCAGCCTCCTCCCGCCGCCGCTGCAAGTCCCGCCGGCACAGAGGAGAAAAGTCCCCGATCCCAGGAGGCGGAGCAGCGGGCGGGGACCTGGCGGCCTGCCCCCACCCACCTCCCCAGAGGTCGCTTCCCCCACCCCACTTCTCCTGGACTTAAGATATGACGTACTTAAGGGCAAGGTCAGGTCCCAAGGCTTTTGGGAATCACCCAGGGTTTTGACAGACACTTGGAGAGCACCCCAACCCCAATTTAGGGTTACAAGTCTTGACTGCTTTCTAGTTAGACTGACCAATGAAGTCATTGCTGCTCTCTGAAATGTGGACAGGTTCCAGCAGACCTAGGGGTAACAGCCTGATGGTGGGGCACAGCTGGTGTTGACTCATCCCCAATCCCATGGGGGTGCCCAGACAAAGCCTCAGGCCATAGGTCCTGACAAATACAAATCATGTGAATCAGCCATGCTTCTGTCTGGTGGCCCTCCTGTGCCCCACCCTAACCTTTATGACAGACAGAGCAGCCCCCAGCAGATGAGAGATTATGGGAGTATCCTAGGGACCCCAAGATCCCATTGGGCTGGATCTAAGCAACACTTCCCCATTTTGAAAGAAAGAACTTGTGTCATGCTTATTCGTATTTGCTCATCCCAATGCCCCTCACTCCCTACTGTATCTTGTACCAGTCCTAGACAGATGCCATCCAGCTGTGTTTGCAGAGAGGGAGGGTTGTCCATATGTGGAGGGGTGGACCACCCATGCTGACAGCTCATCTCTCAGGAATCCATCTCCTGATACCCATGTTCCCACTGGCAGGGCCTGTCCATGATTCAGGCCAGGTTCCCCCATCTACTCACCTTCATCTGAGCCTGCAAGCCTCCCCTCTGGCCTACTTTCATAGAACCTTTTTACTCCATTTCTTGACTAGGCCACGGCCATCCCATAGCCATTTCCTTTTCTCATTGCCTCAAGGTATCTAACTTTCCCCTCCCTAGCTGACCCCCTCTCAACCCTTACCTATGGACAGTCATTGCCAATCCCAGGTCAAGCCCACTTGCCTATTGATTTCCTTTGGTTATACACGCATGTTGACTAGGTGAGTGTACTCAATACAAAGAGACACGCCTAAGAAAACTAGCCCCCATTTGGGCCCTGCTTGCTTTCTAATCAGTCCTGTACAGTTCAACACAGTCCAGAAAGTATCTCCTCATTCACCGCTGCTGGGCTGCTTCCAATACGCCTGGCCCTGCGACCTCCCGCAGATCCACAGGCTAAGTGGGGAGATGGGGACCGGTGGAAGTTTTTATAGTTTTCTAGCATGGGCAAACCTTAGGTCACAGAGAATCGTCCCCTCCTATTTCCCTGTCATCAGGAAAGCTGGTGCTTCCCTTGTCACTGAAGACGTTCACTCTCAGAACTATCCCAGGACACAGTGCCTTTACAAGTCCCAGAACCTCTTTTCCACACCAGGGTCTCCCTGGTGTTGTCCCTGGGGCCTCCCATCACTAGGTGGTATGCTCCAGATGAGGGCAGTAGAGAACCAGGCATGTTCTCACAGCCAAGGTGGGTAACAACAATGGCATATTTGGTATGAACATACATGTATTATGTTGACCTGGCCTTTAGGGAAGAGGCCCGACTTATAGAGTAAACCTCAGGAGAGCCTCAAGGCAAACCTCACTAGAGCTGAGTGTCCCTCAGAAAAGGCTCAGTGTGGAGTCAAAGGCGGTGACTGAGAAGGTAGAAGACTAGAAGACTACAGCAGCCAAAAGCTTCAACAGAGGTATGACCCTCTAAGGCCCTTGACTGCAGCAGCATCCTGGCAAGACCGCAGCTTTAGCTACAGTATGGGAGAGACCTGTACCTACCTCCAGCTCTTCCATCAGGGCAGTGGAGGCCCCAAAGTGTGACCTTTTCCCTCTCATGCTCCCCTGGCTTCAGCCATGTTTTGCTAGATGGCACCATGTCTCCAACCAGGCCCACATCTCATTCCATCCTCAGTACCTCCAATATCCTTCAGAATGCAGAACCTGGCATTCTGATCTATGGCTTCCCTCTGCCTCTCCCAGTGCTACAGGGAATATTGCCCGGCTTGTGCTTCCACAGCTCATTCCACCTTTCCCTGTGGCCTCATCATACCAGGCTCACCAGGGTTGCCACAGACCTGTAGCCCAAGTCCCCATGCAATTCACAGCTCCTACCAAGTCACTTCTCTTCACCATCTCCTGATATGTTTCTAGAGGAAAGATGAAACAGGTGGGCTCAGATAGCAAGGAACCCAGAAACTCCCAGCAGCTCCACTTCCCATCTCTAGCTTACTTATATTTGTAGCCTTTGGGGTCAGCTTAGAAATCAAAGCTCATTCCAGCACAATAGATTGGGTGTTTGGTCCCAGACACAGTTGCTCCATCTTCACACAAAGCCAGGGTTGGGACCCTCTGAGTTGTGTTACCTAGCAGCCCAGATGGTTGCACAGTAGGATGACCTGCCCCTTGACAAATGACAAGAGCAAAGGCTTGTTTGGCTGCTTTTGCAAGAGGTTACTGGGAGACTTAAAAGTTCCTCTTAACAGACTGACCTAGACTCCAGCTCATACTCAGCAGCCAGAAAGTTCAGGAGCCTCAAACCCTTTGCTCCCACCTTCCCCACAGGCCTCCTCATAGAAGCCTGGGGAGCACAGGAGTGAGGCCTACCACCTCATATTTCTCCCAGATCAGAGCATGAAGGAGAAGCAGAGGGAGAGAGCAACTGAGAGCTTCATCAGGAGATGGATGGCTAGGTCCTGGAGGCCTCTAGAAGATGGGAAAGAGATCTCTAGGACAACAGCTCAGGACTTGCCTGGGACAGACCTAGAGGAGGGAGTGGGCTTGGGCCCCACTGATCTCAGGGCTATTCTTGGAGCCTGAGTCAGCGGCAAATAGAGGCAAAGGATTCTTGCCTTGCCTGTCCAGACAGCAGTTGGAAACCAAATCAGAACATTGTGCCCCGGGCTATCCTCTCTATCACCCACAGTAAACACTCAGAAGCAGCTTCCTCTGGGACAACAGTGGCCCCTCCTGGTCCATCCCAGCAGAATAGAGGCCACCACAGGGTGGCTCTGAAGTCTTCCGTGAGGGTTTTCCCACATAAGCTCCTAATTTCCACACTGGGACAACAGGGTACAGGCTGGCCTGTAGTTTCCATAACTCCCACATCCCATTCCTGGGACAAGCTGGATGAGGAATGTCCCCCATGTAGCTGAGTGGAAACATCTGGGCAAACTCCCTGCAAGCATCAAAGGCTTCCGGCCTCTGTTGCAGCCTCCATGCTTGGCCCTGGCTGAGGACACAGGAGACTATGGGAAGGCCGAAGGATTCAGAGGGTGCAGAATGTGAGGGAAGTCTTTGCTCCCAGCGGATCCCATGCCAACTCTAAAGAAGGACAACACAGTTCTCAACAGGACTTTATTGGTGGTAACTGGCTGCACACAGCTGAGCAGCAGGAGTGGCATTGTCTGTGGCAGGGACCCGGAGTCCCCGGCCCCGCCTTCCTGGCTGCCAGGCTGCCTGCGCAGACTTCCTGCCTAGAAGCGCAGCCAGAACATGCCACTACGGATCCGGTTGTAGTCTGGGAGCTGCTCGATGGGGCCTGTGGGGATAAGGCGGGGCGTCAGGGTGGAGTGCCTGGCCTGTACAGGGACACCTGGCCCTGTGCCACACCCAGCTCAGAGTGGCTGCCCAGAGCAGCACAAGACAGGCTTTGAGTGAAAGGAGGAGGAACACATTCCCCGGGGTGCAGAGCCTGTCCTTTCATGCTCTGGCTCTGGCAGCCCCACCCCACATGCAGGGTACCTGTTACCTGGTGGGCTGGGGATGGGTGGGGTATTAATGGAAGTAGCTTGGCAGGGAGTTGGGAACTGTTTAGACAGGTTTTCTGAAAAAGAACTCTCTGGCAGCTAGGTTACTGGAGAGAGCCCCAACTTCCTTCTTGAAGTATAAGTTGTGAATGGGGGAGCAGAAGGGTGAGGGGCCTGAGAAAAATAACAGAGGACAGACCTTCTAGACAACTTACCATATCCAGCCACAGCTGGACACTGGTCATAAAAGTACTTGGAGCAAACATCACGCAGCATCTGGGCATCCACCTCCTATGGGGGGGGGGCGGAGAGAGCACAATGACAGGCACTGGGCACCTCTCAGCCAGTACTTCCTTGAGTCAACCCACATGTACTTGTTCTTTGGAGCTGTTCCTCTCCCCAAAGGGTGAATGTACAGGGTTCTCTCTGCCTATGTCCACAGCCATCAGTAACTCTCTAATTACCCCTGCAAATGGCAGCTGCCTTGGATAACAGATGCTTATGGGAGCAATCTCGCTTGTATCAGATTCCAACCCCAATTCTGCAGAGGCCCACCAACCTACAGTTCCAGACCCTCTTCCAGGGGTCCAATTACCTCAATCCGGCTTTCCCACTCAGCCAGAGGGATGCGGCGGCCATAAGTCAGGAGGCTGCGACCAATGTCTTCACACACTGGGGTGGTGCCTTCAAGAAAAATGGAAAAGCTTATAGATCTGCTTGGTCCAATCTTGGACCCACAAAGACCTATAGAACCATGCTCTGACCCCAGACCACAACCCTCGTTTCAGAACAACAGTAGTGCGCTACTGACCTGGGCTACCTCCACTTGCACCTGAAGCTCCAAACACCCACATCGGGGGTGGCAGAGTATCTGTGGCCTTAAAGTCTTCTTTCCCTCCCTCTCTTTTTTTCTTCTTGTTTTCTTTTGTGGCAAGGTCTTGCTATGTAGCCTTAACTGACCAGGAATTTGATAAGTAGACCAAGCTGGCCTCTCTAACCCACAAAGATCTTCCTGCCTCTGACTCTAGAGTGCTGGAAATGCCCAGCTTCTTCTTTTTAAGATAAGGTCTCCTACACTATTGTCTGGCCCTGAACTTACTTTGTAGCTAAGGGTAAGAAGCGTGATCTTCCTGGCTTATCTTCCAAATGCTGGAATTACAAGTGTAATTTTCCTTTCTAAGCTTGAGTCACAGTGGTCGCTTCTGGGAGATACTGTAGAGGATGCAGGACTTACCATCCAAATGAGACACCAAGGCATTCCTAAGGAGGTTTTTGCCCCGAGTCACCTCACTCTCTGTAGCACTGGTGCACAGGCGCATCCTGAAGCAGGTGGGGGTGGGGAGGGGGTTGAAGTGATGCTCATGCTGGGAGACTCCAGTGTCCCAGCCAATCACCCGTACATATGGTGAGACTCACCACTGGCCTTGCAGGAAGAAGACCATGTCATCGATGCTCATGGCATCACAGACAAAGTGTGCGCCCAGCAACCCAGTCTCAGAGTAGGAGATGTTGAAGGTCTGGAAACTCTGGCAAAGCTTGTTAGCTGCAGCAACGGAAGCCAGCGGGCTGGACAGGTGCTGCCAGAGGCAAGGATCAGAAGCACCCTCATATCTGTGGCACATATCCTAAGTTCCATAACTCATAAACCACAACCCAGCACCCTCTGCTGAGGGCAAGTCCCAAAGGCTGTTCCTGGCTCTTACCACTCCACCACCGTAAGTGCAGTCATAGTGGCCTATGATGGCATTGGCCACTTGGAGGGCCACATTGTCTGGGTTAGCCCAGCCAGGTCCCTCTACTGCAATGGCCACGTGGGCCAAAGGCAGGGCATCATCACGATGGCGGATCTGAAACAACACATGTCAAGGCTGAGAGGCAACCAGACCTCCTGGGAAAACAAAGGATGGGAGATGCTGGACCCCTTGCCAACATCCTGAGGAATCTGACGTTGCAAAGACAACTATGTACTCAAGGGTTCTCCCAGAGGTGCCCAGCTCAGAGCACCAGCCCTGCTACCAGGCAACATACCTCACTGCCAGTGAAGCGACATGGAGTTACACCAGGTATAGCATCCTCTTCATACACTCGGGAGACACTGCTGAAGTATTTCTGAGCAAGGTCTAGCAGCTGCTGGTGTTCCACCCCTGCAGGGAACACAGGATATCAGTGGTCACCCAGTCCAAGCACAGGGAAGAGAAATCAGACTGGAGCAGGAACACGGCATCAGAACAGGAGGAGGGGAGAGACGAGCCACAGATAGACAGTGTCTCAAGGCAAGATAGGCACCTTGGGGCAAAACAGCCCATGGCCTTAGGCACAGTGAACTTAAAAAAAAAAAAAAATAGACTTGGAGGGTGGGGAATATGGAAAAATGGCTCAGCAGTTAAGAATACTTGTTCTTGCAGACCAAGGATTGGTTCCAAAGACCTACATGATGGTTTATAACCATATATAACTCTAGTTCCACATTGAGTCCCTCTTCTGACTTCTGTAAACACCATGCCCATGTGGTACACAGACATCCAGGCAGGCAAAACATACATACACATAAGTAAATCTTTTAAAATGTATGTTAGAAGATGGGAGGATACTTGAGTGGTTAGAGCTCTTGCCTTAGACACAATCTAAGCCCCACAAATAGAAGTGGGGCTGGAGCCAGGCTCGGCAGTCAGGAGAGCTTCCTGCTCCTCCACTGACCTGAGTTCAATGCCTGGCATCAATGTCAGGGAGGGCACAGCTTCATGTGACTCACTCCACAGGATCTAACATTGTCTTCTGGCCCCCATGAGCACACACATGCTTGTGTCATATATACACAGACACACACATTTACATAAACAAATATCTAAATAAATCTCTGGGCCAACCCGTAACTCAACAGGTAAAGGCATCTGTTGCCAAGTCTAATAACTGAATGTGATCCCTGAGATCCACAGGGTAGACGGAAAGACCAACTACGACGAGCTGTCCTTAGATGTACACACACGTACACACACATACACACACACACACACACACACACACGACTCTCAGCAGCAGAGCAAGTCTTAGTGTATACATCTCCCCGTGGCCCAATTCCCCCACTAAACTGACAACTTCCATCCTTCCATCCTTCCACCCTTCAGAAATCTGTTTGAATGACAAGTGCTCCCCACCCGCCTCTAATTCTAAGCTCCCATTAAAACCTCTGCTGTGATCCCATGCTTCCCTGTTAGGGTGGCCCCAGTCACCATCAAATGTACATTATCACAGAGCCAATGTCTGTGGCACCCAATGGCAAGGGCTATAAGAATAAGCCGTTATATCTTCCACCAGCCCACAAACAGTATTCTAGGGCTAGGTGAGCTAAGAGAGGTTTGTGGCCTGCGCAGGAGTGAGAGCCAAACTGAGGCATGTTCTAGAGAAGGAGCACCTGCATGCCAGCTCCAGAGGTCTCCAGACCCCAGCACAGGACCTCATCTCCAAGCAGATAAGAAGAGTCACAAACCTTAATGACAGGACAAGAACAGAGTCCCCTGGAGTCTGCTATGTTCAGAACTAGAAGATCTACACACTGATGAGCAAGGTTTGGGCCCACCTGTCCAGGGCTTCAGCAAACCCATCACTCACCTCCAGCAGCAGCCAGCACCATTCGGGGAGCTTTGTAATGCCTGTTGAGGTAGTTAGTCAAGTCTGTCCGCGACAGCCTCCTGCAAGACACACAGCCGAGTCAAGTCCTCTCACTCCACCGCAAGCTGAGGGGACAGCTAGCTATTCTCTCCCTCAGAGTGTCAGGACATGCATGGAAAGATATCCTCAACAGAGCCCAAGATTCACGTGAAAACCCTAGACTAACAGGGTCTTAGGACCAGATGGCCATTCAAAATTTGTATAAATTAGGAAAACAAACAACACAGACAACTAGACAACCTAAAGGACACATGGCTGACGGAGACGTGCATTATTTCACCTGACGTTCTCACTGGGCCCCTCCACAGCCTGGGCTAGAGGTGTGCCCTGGAATGCTGTTGCATGCAGGTAATCGAAGACCACATTCTGCAGAGAGGCATCATTTTCCTGCATCTCCCGCAGGATCACGTCTCGTTCCTTCTCGATCTGCGAGTCTTCCAGACTACTGTTCTGCACAATATCTGCCAGGAGCTCCACAACTGGACACAGAAAAATGTGTTAATAGGCATGGTGGTGCACACTCCTAATCCCAGCTTTCAGGAAACCAAACTAGGAGGATCACTGAGGGTACAGAGCTCAAAGCCAACTTGAGCCACATAATGGTTCGTTGTCTCAAAAGACCTAAGAGCTGACTCAGTGAGTAAGAGCATTTGCTTCCAAGTCTAACAACCTGAGTCTGAGTGCGAGAACCCACATGGCAGACAGAACGAACTGACTCCTGCAAGTTACCTGTGACCAAACACACCAATGCACACACACAATTTAAACCGTTTAAAAACCGACATATTTAGGTGCTCAGTAGAGACAATGTCAGTATAAAATCTGTAAGCCTGGCACCTCCCACTGTTGTACACTTGCAACAAGGCCACAGCTCCATCAGTAAGTCCTATTCTGCAGACAGTCCTGGAGCTCTTGGGAGCCTGACTTCTGCATCCCTGGAGACCTGCCCTGTGCCCACACCTTCTTCCAGGCGTTACCTTTTGGCAGGTCCTTGGACAGTGCCTTGATGAGGTAAGCAGTGTGCTCCCGAGTGCTGTAGGCATTAAGATGAGCCCCAATACTCTCTACCTCCTTCTCTAAGGCATTGCCAGGCCGGTTCTTTGTTCCCTGGAATCAGATATCAAGAGGACCAATCAGGGGCTAAAGAGATGGCTCAGGGCTAAGAGCACTTGGATCCAGGTTCCACACCCAGCACCCACATAGTGGCTCACAACCATCCATAACCCCAGTTCCAGGAGATCCAATAGGTAAGTATACAGTATACATTAAAAAAAGAATATCCAACCAGGAGTCACAGAGTACAGGAGTCCACCTTCAATGCATTCCTTTGACACCCAGTACATAGCTCCCTCAGCAGTCTATTACATTAAATAGGCCAATAGGCCTCAGCTGAGCAGACAGCATCATGGACCAATGGGTAGAGACAGTCAGTGACAGGAGAAACAGCATGGCTGCAGCAAGTGTTGCCTAGTAACCAGAGCTCACCCAGCAGCCTGACTTTTCCAGTACTCCATGCTCTCCTTACTGACAGCCATGGTCAGATAATCTCCACACATGTGTCCCAGCCATGCTATTCACTCATGTATGTTAGCAGCCACTCTGTAAGACCCACCCTGGTCCCATGTGTGTGAGGCACGGATTCTCTCATGGTACTGCCTCACAGCACATGTTACCCCTGCACAGGTGTCTGTGACAACATACCTAAATGGGCTGTAGGTTCTGGCTCCACATTCCTCCACGCCACATACTTGCCTCGACTTTTTTGCTACTTACAAACAAACAAAAACCAAACTCGAGCCTCTGCTTCCCAACTCAGGAATGTAGATAATCTACAGAGAGTGTGATATGTCACAAGCCAGGAAGCATGACCACGCCTGCAAGTTTGTTATAATGCATATGCATACATGTGGCAAGTTCATTAAGTCTCCATGTACGCAGGCACACAAGCCTAGTGTGATGGTTTTAACCATCAACTTGACACAACCTAGCATCACTGCGGAGAATCTTAATGAGGGATTATTTAAATCAGGATAGTCTGTGGAAATGGCCACTCTCTAAGGAGCAGGCCCTAAGACTGAAGACAGCTAGCTGAGCGTAAGCAGGAGGCAAGCATCCAGTCTCTCTGCTCTTCACTGGGGATGTGATGTGACTGGCTGTTCTAAGTTCCGGCCACTCTATTCCCTGCTGTGATAGACTGACCTTACTCAGGGCTCATCAGATAAGCACTCACTCACAAAAACATTTGGCTCCTTCCAGAAGGGTAGCCAGAGACTATGTCCCAAAAGGTCCACAATCAGGAGACTAATTTTTATATCTTTGGCCTTTGAGGCAGGCAGCCCTAATCTGAGTGACAACATGGACCTCACAAGACTTACCTTGAAAGCCAGATGTTCCAAAAAGTAACCTGCTCCATTGTTCTTCTCAGTCTCATGGCGGCTGCCAACGTCAATCCACACTCCCACCTGGACAAGAGCACCAAAAAAAAAAAAAAAAAAAAAAAAAAAAAAAAAAGGAACCAGCCGTCAGTCTAGCTCCCGGTCACACCAGGAGTAATAGCACAGGTTTCATGTGAGCCCTCACTGATGGTGATGTGGGGAGGGCTGCTCCATTAAGACCCCTATAATCAGAGGGACAAGAGGGTCACAGCACAGGGAAGGAGCCAGACTAGTCATACGGCCTCACCTCTTTGACCTGCCCCATTCCCTCACAGGGCAGCAGAAACATCCAGGGATACTTCTGGTGCTTATCTTTAGGCTTCTAGCCTTGAACTCACAGAAACCCCTCCTGCTTTCTTTTAAAAATAATTTATTTTTACATACATTGGTGTTTTGATTGCATGTGCATCTGTGTGCAGGTGTTGAATCCCCCCAGAGACAGGAGTTACAGATGGTTGTGAGCTGCCATGTGGGTGCTGGGAATTGAACCAGGGTCCTCTGGAAGAGCAGTCAGTGCTTGCAATCCCTGAACCATCTCTCCAGCCCACTCACCCTGCCTTATTTTCAACTGTGCCCATTTACTTGGCTCCACAACTATAATTTTTAGTTAACCTATTTCCTTCTATAATAAAGCCTATCACTTGCAGACAATAGTTTATTTTCTACATTCATATTTGAGCTAAGTGTGGTGTCCCACATCTGTAAGCTTAGCACTCTGGAAGGCAGAAGAAGCAGGATTGTGAGTTCAAAGTTAGCCTGTGCAACACACCAAGACCCTGTCTCAAAAACAAAACAAGATAAAAAACCAAAACCCAATATACCTTGCCTTGTTCTGATGGTTTTATTCTCTCATCAGGAGAGGAAGCTACTGGCTTGGATACTTTGTATTTCATCATTTTAAGACAGTACTGAAGCAGGGTGTGGTGGAACACACGTTTAATCCTAGCAGAGGCAGGTTCCAGGCCAGCCAGGGTCACATAGAGAGAACAAAGAGGAAGGCAACTTTCATAGTGAGACCCTCTAATGAGGGCTCAGTAACTTTTCCACATGGATCTTCCCACATTGCTAGGCTGGTCCTGAACTTCTGGATCAAAGCAACCCTTATCTCTTAACCTCTCAATCTCTGTGACTCCAGGCACATCCCACAGTGCCCGGCTTGGCTTCATTAACACTTCATCGTATTTCAGCACTGGTGATGACATGCAAAGTCTCATGAATACTCAGCAATTACTTTACCACTGATGGATATCTCCAGGCCTAAAAGAAGTTTTAGTCACTCGTACGTTTAACATATCAAATGCTAGGTGTTTTCCTTCCACTCTATATAAATGTCTTCTTAAATGTGGATACGCTATGAGTATGTGCATTCTAGGTGTAGTGTCTGTGGAGATCCCTTGGAGCTGGAGTTACAGTCAATTAGAAGCCACTTGAAGTGGGTGCTGAGAACAGAACTTGAGTCTTCTGCAAAAGCAACATAAGCTTCTAACTCACAAGCCATCTCTATGCATACACACACCCCACTGTGCTCCAGAATAACAATCTTAATATTCCTTTCAACTTTTGAGATAGGATCTCACTATGTAGCCCTGGCTGGCCTTGAACTAAAGGATCCACCTGCTTCTACTTACAATCTTATTATGAATCTTAATATTCTGATGTGTTTTTTTTTCTTTTTTGAGACAGAGTGCCCACATAACTCAAACTGACCCTCGTCATCATTCTGTAGCTGATGATGGCATTGAACTCCTGATCCCTCTGCCCCCATCTCTCAAGTAAAAGGATCACAGGCATGCAAGAATCGTGAACATTCTCCTGATGTGCTGTGATACACACTACTATCCACATGGTCACACTTTTTATTATCTGTTCACAGTTAACTTAAGTTTTTCACAAACTTTGCAAATAGATGCTGATATATCACTGTGTAGTATAGGTTCAGATAAACATGCCTTTTACTTTGTGTGTGAATGTATGTGCGCCTGTGTGTAGGTGAGGGTGCCTGTGTTCACATGTTGGCCAGAAAATATACCATATCCTCCAAAGCTGGACGTTTGCAGGACTCCCAGCGTGTTACCTGGGTGCTCTTGTGAATGCACAGCCAGTGACGTTAATCACTGAGCCAACGCTCTAGCCCCAAATATTCCCTTTAAATCTATCATCTTAGATTACAATCTACAGTATTCTTTGACTTTCAACTGACACCGTCCTTTCTTTGTAGTGGAAGCATAATCATGGTATCTCAGAGTCTGTGGCATAGAACATGACTTACTAAGCTTCATAGTAGGTTCTGAGTCTATTCATGTCGGTTCCACATATCAAGGAAATTACCTCCCACCATATCCTGTGTTTGGTAACAATTATATCACAAGTCATTATTTGTTTCTAGAAAAAGAAAAGAATCAGACAAAAATACATAACCCTAGGCAGGCAGTGGTGCACACACCTTCAATCACAACATCCAGGAAACAAGGGCAGGCAGATCTCTGTGAGTGAGGCCAACCTGATCTACAGAGAGTGCCAGAACACTAGCGTGCTGGGGCTACACAGAGGAACCCTGTATTGAAAAACAAAACAAAACAAAACTAACTGGGTTGGGAAGATTGGTTCTTGGGAGTTTTCTCACACTCCTAGTAAAGATTTCAATTCTTGACTACATTTTGAAGATTTCCAATTTCTACATTCATTATTTTATGTGGATGAGTGTTTTGCCTGTGTGTGTGTGTGTGTGTGTGTGTGCATGCGCGCGCGCCTGTGGAGTTATAGCTGGCTGAGAGCCACCACTCAATTTGCAAGTTTAAATAAAGCCTTTGTGTTTGTGTGCACCAGTGTACACAGGCACCCAGGAAAGCGAGAAGTGGGGAAGGGCAGAAGCAAGTGTCAGCTCTCCTGGAGAGTCACAGGTGGTTGGAAGCTGCCCAATGAGGATGCTGGAACTGAGATCTGATCCTGTGCAAGAGCAGCCCCCTTAACCAAAGAGCAATCTAGTGGTCAAGATTTGCAACAATTTTTGGATAATCATCCAACTCACTGTAATCTGCAAAAGCATTTTTTTCCTTCAGTGTGATGTATCAAGCTCAAGGCTTTATACTCACCAGGCAAAGGTCCCATCCGAGTCACATTCCCTGTCTTTCAGAGGCATTTATTTCCTGTGTGCAAGTGTAGCACATACATGCGTGTGCACACTCCACCATACAAGGATCAGTGACGGGCAGAGGAAACTGGCTGCTTTCCCTTATTACTCTATGCCTTGGTTTTTGTTTTGTTTTAAGAATTTTTTACTTTTGAGCTAAGCAGTGGAGGCTCATGTCTTTAATCCCCAGCACCTGGGGAGCAGATGCAGATGGATCTCCGAGTCCAAGGTCTGTCTTGCGGACATCAGGCATGCAAGTGGTGCACAGTCACACATTTGGGTAAATCACTCATACAGGTAAAAGACTAGCTAGACACCCTTCAAAGTACTGGTGTTAGACCTAAATCACAACACTGGGGATCCAAAATTAGGTCCCCATTCTTGAGTACCAAGCTCTTTACCCACTGAGCCATCTTGCAGGCCCTCAGAGGCATTTCTTGAAGTGCATCCCTGGTTAAGCCTACAAATTACATAGCCTACCTAGGTGGTGACTCTAATAGATCTGGATGCCTTTCTGTAAATAACCTAAAGTCTGTGAAATCTCATTCTTTTTCGTTGTAAGACAATAATCACTTCTCTCGGGCAGGTAGAATAAAAAGCTGGAAAAGAATTCGGCCCCGTCCTTGGCAAGCCTCATAATGTTGGCTGGCAGGTTGCCGCTGTGAAGTTAAAGCAGGGTTGAAGTCAGGTAAGGGGACAAACCCGGCAGTAAGCCAGTCTCCACCCAAAACGTAAGACTGGAGCCCAAGGTCACATCCCAACCTGGGACAACGCGGCGGGTCTCATCTAGAGGACTGGCAAACACTCACCGTGCAGGTAGGATGCGAGGACTGCTCTGAGGCCACGCGCAGCCCGTTGTCCAAGATGCTGACCTGGGTCTCCGGCACGCTCTGGAGGGCCTGGGCGAAGGTTGCGGTACCTCGCAAGGCAGGTAACCTCAGCAGAGCCGGCTAAAGGAAGAAGGCGACCATTATAAGAACTGCTCTCCAAACCTCTGGGACCTCGGCTGTCACCCACAAGCCGGAGAAGATATCCATCCCCGCCCTCCGCCATGACCTTCCCACGGCCCTGACCCCTGCGACCTCCCCACTCCGACCCGCCACTGCTGGAACAGCCTGCTCCTTATCTGCGTGAGGAACCCCTGAGCCCCGCAGCCCGACGTCTCGCTGCCAGCTCACCGAGCGGCGGGTGCGAAGTAGCACTTGCGTCCCGGAGCAGGCCGCTCGGCAGACCGCGGACGCCGCCATCTTCTAACTTCCGTCAGCGTAAAGCCCGCTACGCATGCGCAGAGTGGAGTCTGAGGCGCAGGCGCTGTAAGGAAGACTCGGTGCTCGATCGCCCCCGTGTGGACAGCAAGTCCATTCGCAAGAATTAATCCCATGTCGTCATTTAGTCCGTGTGTCTCTGAGAGAGCCTCGGTACACCTGACAATCAACCTGCGACTGGCCCTTCGGCGGTCCCATTCATCGCCTTCTTCCACCTGAGGGAGGCGGTGTGCGACTGCGAGAGATGCACTGTATGTCAGCAGCAGCTCAGATACACTGTATGTCCTCCAGCTCAGAGCCTGGAGGACAGCGGCTCCGCACACATGGAGCCCAAGGCAAAGCACTTGCCTGTCTGTGCAAGGTGTCCACTAAAGTTAGTTTAAAAGAATAAAATATGTTTAAATGGTTGACTTGAAAGACGCTTAATAATACACTGCCAGAGTAGTATTGAATGTCAGCACTTGGGAAATGGAGACACAGAACAATCAGGAGTTTAAGGACATCCTCTCCTGTGTAAGGAGTTCAAAACGACCCTGGGTTGGGTAAGATGGTGTCTCCAAAATGTACGGGGAAAAAAAAGTTTGTATGTAAAAAGGAACAATGTAGAGGTAATTTGTGACATAAGACTCCTTGTTTGGAAAACAAAACTAAACCAAAAAAAAAAAGTCTTTTCTATATTTGTGATTATTTCAAAACATTAAAAAAAAAACTATCTGACATCAGTCAAAAGATACTTAGCATGTATTGATTGAGATTTTGTGGACTAAAAGTATGATTTAGAAAGGAAACAATCCAGATGTCCCACAGTAGGAGAATGAATACAGAAAATGTGGTTTGTTTACACAGTGGAATACTAAGCTATTAAGAACAAGGACATCGTGAGTTTTGCAGGCAAATGAATGGAACTAGAAAATATCATCCTGAGTGAGACAGGAGCCTAGCATGGCTGCCCTCTGAGAGGCCCAACAAGCAGCTGAAAGAGTCAGATGCAGATACTAGCACCCAACCATTGGGTGGAAGCTGGGGACCCCTGTGGTTGAATTGGGGAAAAGCTGGAAGAAGTTGAGGAGAAGGGCGGCATGGGAAGATCAGCAGTTTCAACTAATCTAGATCCCGGGAATCTCTTAGACACTGAACCACCAACTAGGCAGCATACACCAACTGATAATGAAGCCCTTGACACATGACACATATACAGCAGAGGACTGCCTGGTCTGGTCTCAGTGAGAGAAGATGCACCTAACCCTTGAGAGATTTGAGGCCCCAAGGAGTGGGAAGACCTGGTGAGGTGGAGGTGGGGGATGGGAGCACCCTCTTGGAGACTGGGTGCCTGAGGAGGTGTGGGATAGGGAGTGCTTGGTGAGGGGGGGCGTGGGGAGGTATGCAGACCAGGAGGGAGATGAAGTCTGGAAATCTGGACTTTAAAAACAAGGATTAAAGAATAAAAATAAATAAATTTTTAAAAAAGAGAGAGGAAAATAAAGTGAAACAAAACCTTCTAAGTTGCTGGATGTGGTAGTAAATAGTAAATGCCTTTAATCCCAGTACTCAAGAGGCAGAAGCAAATAATCTTTTGAGTTCCAGGATAGCCTGGTATATACAATGAGCCGGGAATATATAGTGAAGCCCTGTCTCAAACACACACACACACACACACACACACACACACACACACCCCTAAGTTACCTGCTTCCTTTTCTTGGAAAGGGTCATGTGTAGCCCAAGCTGGCCTCAAATTTACTTTGAAGCCTAGGATGACCTTGAACTTCTGATCTTTCTACCTCCCCCTCCCAAGTAATAAGATCAGAGGCAAGTGCCACCAACTGATTTCTGTGGCGCTGAAGGGTAAAGCCAGGTTCTCACAAACATTAGGTAAATACTACCAACTGCGCTAAGTCATTAGCTCTCTTTCAGCTTTTTGAAAATATGATTTTCTTGTTTAAGATTATTTTTATCTATTATTTGTGTATGTGCACATGATGTATGCGTGTGTGTGTGGGGGGGTGTCCCCACGAGTGTTCAAAGGTCAAAGAACACCTTTGGGGAGTCCATTGTCTCCTTCCACCTTTACATAGATTCCAGGGGTCAAATTTGGGTCACCAGGCATGTACAGAAAGCACCTTTGTCTACGGAGCCATTTTCAGAGCAGTTTTACACTTACAGAACTACTGTGAGCAGATGGTATAGAGATCCCGTGTGCTCTTTGTGTTAGTGAGCCAACCGTTCCTTGACTGACATCTTACGTCCCTACGGTTCATCTATTACTATTAGTGGGCCGTTAATAGTAGTTCATTATTAACTAAAGTCCATAGTTTGCACAGATTTCCTTGAGTTGTTTTTTTTTTTTTTTAAACCCAATGTCCTTTTTCTAATTCAGGACAGTACTTTACATTTGCCTGTCTTAGGCTTTACTGGTTTGTAACTCAATGTATCTTTTTTAATCATTCTAGACTTTAATGTGACCATTTACAAGACTTTTGATTTAATTCTATAATAATAATAATTTAAAAAGGAGTGTGCCTTTTGGAAGCCTGTGTAAGGCAACCAAACCCAATGACCAACTGAGCCTCCTTTCACAGGTTCTGTACAGTCTAAAGCCCTGAGAGGTAAACACTTGCATCCTCTCTGTTCTGTTCTACATTCCTCACGACTGTCACCCCCTTATCTCACAGTTAAACAGCCTATTAGTTGTGTCATCCAAATTAGAGGTGCCTCTCAGATATTTCAATATAAATGAAAGACATTTAAAAGATCATTTTCTACCAGAATGTCTCTTTGTAGTGGTTTCAAATCTTAATATTTGACAATTTTTGTATCATTACATCATTAGGACTCATAGGTGGTTTTTTTTTTTTTTTTTTTTTTGAGTTTTGGGTTTTTTGCTTTTAGTGAGTATGAGGGTTTGTTTGCATGTATGGAGGCCAGGACAATTAATTCCCTGGCACTGGAGTTGTAGACAGTTGTGAGCTGCCATGTGGGTGCTGGAAACTGAACCTGGGTTCTCTGCAAGAACAGGAAATGCTCTTAACCACTGGGCCATCTCTCCAGCCTCTTGTGGAGTTTTTGTTTTGTTTTGTTTTGTTTTTTCAAGACAGGGTTTCTCTGTGTATCTTTGGCTGTCCTGGAACTCATTCTGTAGACCAGGCTGCCTCTGCCTCTCAAGTGCTGGGATCAAAGGTATGTGCCACCACTGCCCGGCTGAGTATTTTTTTTTTTTTTAAGATTTCCTTTTGCTTTATGGATATCAAATGTTTTGCCTACATGTATGTATGTATACCATGTGTGGGGCTGGTGTTGTTGGAGGCCAGAACCAGATATCAGGGACTTGAGTTATAGATGGTTAACTGTCATGTGGGTGCTGGGAATTGGACCCAGATCCTCTGCAAGAGCAGCAAATGC
Organism: Arvicanthis niloticus; assembly: GCF_011762505.2. NCBI lineage: Eukaryota > Metazoa > Chordata > Mammalia > Rodentia > Muridae > Arvicanthis > Arvicanthis niloticus. The sequence goes on along the minus strand of NC_047678.1, from coordinate 29,046,284 downwards.
TCTTAGCCACCCAGCCTACTTTCCAGGCCCATGGTGTTTGTTTGTTTGTTTGTTTAAATAAATTACTGGGCCACTGGGATGGCTAAGTGAGTAAAGGTGCTTGCTGCTAAACCAAATCACCCAAATTTAATCCCTAGAATTCACATTGGTGGAAGGAGAGAAATGACTCCACAAACCTGTCCTCAGACCTCCACATGCACACAAACTCCTAAGTATATAAATAAATAAATATTAAAACAATTACTTTCCAGGCTGAGACACGGTTCAATGATAGTTTATACAAGATCCTATGTTCAATCCCTAGCACTCCATAAGAAAATTGGATTTGATTGTTATAAGGTCTCAGCTGGGCACAGTGGTGTGTGACTTTAATCCCAGCACTCAGGAGACAGAAGCACTTGGATTTCTGTGGGTTCAAGGTCAGTCTGATCTACATAGTTCCAGAATAGCTAAAGCTACAAGGTGACACTCTGTTTCAGAGTAAGAGAGAGGTGGGGAAGAGGGGAGGGGGAGAGGGAGGGAGGAGGGAGGGAAAGAGAGAAAGAGAGAGAGAGAGAGAGAGAGAGAGAGAGAGAGAGAGAGAGAGAGAGAGAGAGAGAGAATCACTATGTAACTCTGACTGACCTGGAGCTAAGCTTGCTGTGTCGACTGGTTTGCCTTACACGCACAGAGATCCACCTGCCTTTGCCTCTTCAGTGCTGGGACTGGAGGTCTGGGCCAGCATGCCTGGCTAAGGAAACTATGTTTAAAGTAAGCAATAGATATAATTATTTGTCATTATACAAGAACAAACATTCCTTTGTGTCCATTTCCCCACCCCCACCCCCAAATCTGGATTCCCACACCTGTGTTCATTACTTTGTAACTAGATCCTGTGTTGAAAAGAATAAAAGGAAAGACAATGTTTAAGAGTCAGACACGAAGGAGGGGATGTCCGGAGACTATTCCACCTGGGTATTCATCCCATGTGCAGTCACCAAAGGTAGACACTGATGTGGATCCCAGGAAGTGTATGCTGACAGGAGCCTGATATAGCTGTCTCCTTAGAGGCCTGCCAGAGCCTGACATGTGCAGAGGTGGATACTCACAGCTAACCATTGAACTCATCATGGGATTCCCAATGGAGGAGTTAGAGAGAAGACTGAAGGAACTGAAAGGGTTTGTGGCCCCATGGGGAGAGCAACAATACCAACCCACCAGAGTTCCCAGGGTCTAAACCACCAGCCTGGGAGCACATAGGGAGGGACCCATGACTCCAGCTGTATATGTAGGGGAGGATAGCCTTATCGGGCATAGGTAGGAGAGGAAGTCCTTGGTCCTGTGAAGGCTGGATGCCCCAGTGTGGTGGAATTCGAGGGTGGGGAGGTGGGAGTGGGTGGGTGGGTGGAGGCACATCCTCATAGAAGCATGAGGAGGGGGAATGGGATACGGGGTTCCTGGGGGGGGGGATGGGGAAAGGGGATAACATCTGAAATGTAAATAAAATATCCCCCCCCCCCCAAAAAAGAGTCAGACATGTCTTGGCCTTAGGACTATCTCCCTCATTCAGACTTCTGTGCCATGAGACCAGAACAGAATAGAGACAGAGCCAATGTGCAGGCTGATGCACAAAACAAGAAAGATGAGACAGAAACCCAGGTAAGCTGTCTTGCTACCCAAGATGCCCTAGGGCAGAAACAAGGAATACAGGGGGCTGGAGACACTGGTAAAAGTTGTCTTAGTGGATCTAGAACTAGTACCAGCTCTTCGCTGCCAGCCTGTGAGCGTGTTGCCTTGCTCCTCCGCCCTGGACCTGACACATTCAGTTCTCATTTGTGCCCAAGTGTAACAGATGCAATAAACCATCTCTTCTGCTGTCTCAGCGGAAGAATGAAAACAAACAGATGCCTTGTGTGACCAGTATGTGGACTACAACGATAAGAGCTTACCAGAAGTATGAAAATAGGACATTACTCAGATCCCAGGTAGGGAGAAACGTCTGAAGTGGTAAACACCAGACTCCTGGGAGGACCACGAACCACCCAAGTCCAGAGGGCATGGGGTAAGTTCTCCAAGAGGTGGAGTGTGAACTTAACTAGGAAAATGGATAGTTAGCAAATTGGTCATGCTTCAGACTGTCTTTGGAGGAAATTGGCTGAAGCGAGACCCTCTTCCACAGACATTACCATTCTTTTCTCTTCTTTGGCGAATCTGGCTTTCAGCTTGTGGAGAGACTCCTTGTCTCCTCTTCCTGTCTGCTTGGGTTACAGATGGCCCTCCATACATACCTAGCTTTTTAGTCAGATTCTGGGGATCTGAACTCTGACCTGAACAGTTCCAGGAACGGTTTCACTCATAACAGGGAAGGGAGGCGGTGGCCCAAGTTCCAGATCCACGGAGACAATTTTACCAGCATTTCAGGCCTCCACCATTCCTTGTTTCTACCCTGAAGCTTGCCTGGGGCTCTGACCTACTTCTTTTGTTTTACGTGCCTCTTTTCTTTATGCCCTCTCTCAATATCGGTTTTCTTTTCCATAATTTGGTTTTATTCATTCTTAGATTTATTTTTAATTAAGTGTAAGTCTGCATTATGTGTATCACCTCAAGATGATGGATCCCCTGAGGTAGTTACAGGCACACACACACACACACACACACACACACACACACACACGAAAACACACATACACACAACCCTGAGCATACATATGCAAACACACATATATACATGGCAAGGGAGAAGGGTATATGTTTGGGTCCAGCCCTTTTGAGGCAAAAGCAGGCAAATCACTGGAAGTTCAAGGCCAGCCTGGTCTACATTGGGAGTTCTGGGGCTAGCCAGAGCTTCTTAGCAAGATCTTGTCTTAAAAAAGAAAAAAGAAGCTGAGAGGTGCATGCCATTAGTCCCAGCATATAGGAGGCAGAGGCAGGCGGGTCTCTGTGAGTTTAAGGACAGCCTGGTCTACAGAGTGAATTCCAGACAAAGAAACCCTATCTCAAAAAAGCCAAAAGAAGAATCAAAATCTCGGGATTTCCCTTGGCTCCTCACCTCCGTAATCTCTGTGTGGTCCTCCACAAATTCTCTTTTAATTTTTAGAATGATTTTTATTTATTTATTTAATTTTTGAATGTAACTTTCTTTTATATGTATTGGTGTGGGGGTGTCAGATCCCCTGGCACTGGAGTTGTGAGCCGCCATGTAGGGGCTGGGAACTGAGCCTGGATCCTCTGGAAGAGCAGTCAGTGCTTTTAACCGCTGAGCCATCTCTCCAGCCCCCTTATTTAATTTTTTTTGTTAAATCAAGGTTTCAAAAGAAGTTACCTTATTGTCTGTACCTCCAGTTCCATGGGACCGGACCACCTCTGACCTTTTCAGGCATCAGGCATGAAAATGCACAAAAAATGATAATGTGTGTGTGTGCTCATTAAAAAAAAGAAAGAAAAGAAAAGAAAAAAGAACATAGTGCAATAGAGGCTGTTGCTTTGAGAATAATTGCCATTTTCTGATAGGATTTGAGGCCAGGAACTCACATCTGATTCTGTAACATGCTCAAAACTCTGTGGGACTGGAGAGACGGCTCAGCCATTAAAAGCACTTGTTGCTCTTGCAGAGAACCTGGGTTTGATTTCTAGGACCCATAAGGTGGCTCACAACCATGTGTAACTCCAGTTCCAGGGAAACCAATGGCTTTTTCTGACCTCTTTGAGCTACAGGAACACATGGAGCACATGGTACACAAACATCCATGTAGACAAAACTCATATGCATATAAATAAAATAGATATCTTATTTTTGAAAAGCCCATGACTAAGTTGGGCATGGTGGCACACACCTTTAATTCTGAGACAGGCAGATCTTGGTGAGTTTGAGGGCAGCCTGGCCTACAGAGCAAGGTCCAGGACAACACAACAGCCAGGGCTACACAGAGAAAACAAAAACAAAATATGTGTGTGTATATATATGTGTGCATGTATATATACTATGTATACACTATATGTGTGTGTGTGTGTGTGTGTGTGTGTGTGTCTATACTGTCCCATTGCTGAGACAGTTATAGGTCTTAAAGGAAAACTTGCTATTTATGTTTCGTTAAATGGTCATGTAGTCAAACTACCTTTAAAATACCAAGGTCTTTATGACCCTAGCCTAGTGCTGCTCTTGGCCTTAGTCAGAGAAACTTATATGCAGTGGGTAACAGTTAATGCAGAGAGACTCATAAACAGTAATACTAAGGATAGGCAACACTGGAGCGCTTAGCCCTAAATGAGACTTCTACCTCACCTCCTCTCAGGCTCTGGGAACACTGTGGAAAAGAAAACAAATGCAGTGGTAGAGCCCTTGCTACCACAGTGCCAGGTCCTGGGTCTGATCTTCAGCTGGGGAGTGGGGTGAAGGTGCAATATAACAAAGCCAAGCTCACATCTGTAATTCCAGCACTCTGGAGACAGAAGCAAGTGAACCTCAGAGTTTGAGGACAGCTTGGTCTACAGAAGGAGTTCCAGGATAGCCAGGGCTACACAGAGAAACCCTGTTTCTGGGGGTTGGGTCAGCAGGGGTTGGGCATGTAAGAGCCAAAGGATGAGAAGGAGTGTTGTGAACCACCATCCTCTGGACATGGCATGGTTGTCATAATGATGAACTCACAGCATCTGTGGCTACCTGAACACACACACACGCGCACACACACACAGAGACACACATACGCACTCACACAGTCACACACTCACACATACTCACACACACACACTCACACAGACAGACACACACACATACACACACATACTCATATATACACACTCACACACACATACACATAAAGATCACATTCACTCACACACACACACAGAGAGACACACATATGCACTTACACAGTCACACACTCACACACACGCACGCACACACACACAGAGACACACATATGCACTCACACAGTCACACACTCACACACACACAGAGACACACATATGCACTTACACACACACACACACATACACACACACAGAGACACACATATGCACTTACACACTCACACACTCACACACACACTCACACACACACTCACACACTCACACAGATAGACACACTCACACACACAGACACACATATGCACTTACACAGTCACACACTCACACACACACACACACTCAAACAGACAGACACACACATACACACACACAGAGACACACATATGCACTTACACAGTCACACACTCACACACACACTCACACACTCACACAGACAAACACACACACACAGAGACACAAATATGCACTTACACAGTCACACAGTCACACACACACACACTCAGACACACACACATATACACACAAACACATACTCATATATACACACTCACACACACATACACATAAAGATACACATACACACACACAGTCACACAGACACACACACATGCTCACATACACACTCACACAGTCATACAGACACACACACACTCACACAGACACACCAACAAAGAGAAAAATAAGTAAAATAATTTTTTTTGAGACAGGGTCTTTGTATGTAGCCCTGGATGTCCTGGAACTTGTTGCAAAGACTAGGCTGGCCTCGAACTCACTCAGATCCCTCTGCTTCACAAATGCTAGGATTAAACGCACATGGCACAAAGCACGGCAATAAAATCCTAAAAAGAAGAGAGCCCCTCAAACCTTAAATGGTCAGCCCTAAACACATATGCCTATGGGTAACACTAAGTAGACTTAGTAAGTTGTATGCGTGTGTGTGTGTGTGTGTGCGCGTAAAACAATAATAATTTTAAAAGAGGTTATGAAGTTGAGATGGGAGACACAGGAGGAGTTGGAGGGGGGAGAAGAGGGAGAGAGAGAAATGATGTAAATATAATACTCATGTTCATGTATGAAATTCTAAAATAAAATAAAATAAAATACCAGGCATGGTGGTGTAGACTTTTAATTCCAGCACTCAGGCGGATCTCCATGAGTTCAATACCCAGCCTGGTTCAATGCCAGCAAGTTTTAGAGCAGCCAGGGCTCCATAGGGAGACCCTGTCTCAAAGAATATGATGAATATATGAATATAAGCCAGAGTGTCCGCAGGAATGGGGGTGTGGGGATGAGAGAAGGCAGTGGGGGTGAATGGAATCATTTAGTATTTGCTGTACATGTATGCAATCATCAAAGAAGCTGAGGGAAAGAAAAAGAATCACCTTCAAGAGATTGGCCAAAGGCCGGGCGGTGGTGGCGCACGCCTTTAATCCCAGCACTTGGGAGGCAGAGGCAGGCGGATTTCTGAGTTCGAGGCCAGCCTGGTCTACAGAGTGAGTTCCAGGACAGCCAGGGCTACACAGAGAAACCCTGTCTCGAAAAACCAAAAAAAAAAAAAAAAAAAAGAGAGAGAGAGAGAGATTGGCCAAAGAAGGAAACGATATTGCAGATTGAGGTACAAGCGAGGTCAAGTGGCTGCCACACTGATTTGTCAAGCTCTCAGTGACTCATTAATTAATCTCCTATAATTTATTGGGTGTGAGGAGTAAAGAGAGGGTACATGCTCCTACACACCCATTGCAAGCTGAATTTCATAGCGCATTTCCTGACCAGCTTCCTCTCCCCATCTGTCTCTGAGGCCCCCTTTACCACCCATCACAAGCCTGTGGCCAGGTGTGTGCCCTCTGCACTCTGTCTGGGAGGTCCTGGCACTCACCTCATCTCTTTTGAGGCAGGGTCTCATAACCAAGAATACTGCTGGATCCCCGCTCCTCCTGCCTCCACCTCACAAGTGCTGGGACTGCAGGCAGAGGCACCGCTCAGGTGCATCCTGGTTTCTCTTTGTAGTTAATATTTTCACCTGTTTTCCTAGCTTTTTCTGTTAAAATATCCAGGACGAGGTTTGGCGTGCTCACCACTGGGAAGCCATGCACATAAATTGTTGGTATTAAATACATCTGCGATGTTGCGCAACCATCCCCATTCTTTCCTGGAATTTTTTCATTATCCTCAACAGAAACTCTGACCCATTAAGCAATCACTCTCCATTTTCTCTACCCTAGGTGACCTCTGTGGCTTCCTATCTTTATGACTGCCTGTTCTAATGCCTCACACAAGCAGAGTCATGCGATACTTACCCTTTTATGTTAATTTATTTGATTTACTATAATGGGCTCAAAGGTTTGCCCCTGCTGTAACATGCACAGGCATTACATTTCTTGCCGGGTGTGGTGCTGCAGCCCAGAGTCACCACTTGCAAGGCTGAAGCAGGAGGATGACCAAAAGTTTGAGGCTAGCTGAACTATGTATTGAATTCTGGGCCAGCCAGAACTACTGAGTGAGACCCTGTCTCATATGAGCTGGGGATATAGCCTAGTTGGTAGAGGCTTTAGCCCCCAGTACTGCGTGAAGACAGTGGTAGCACTCACCTACGATCGAGGCATTTGAAAGGTGGAGGCAGGAAAAGCAGAAGTTCAAGGTCATCTTCAGTCATGCAGTGAGCTCGAGGGGGATCCTAGGGTCTCGGAAAAATAACCCTGAGGAAAAGAACTTGATTCTTAGACTGCTATAATGGTGCGTGTCTTTAATTCGAGCACTGTGGAGGCAGAGACAGTACAGTTGTGAGTTTAAGGCTAACCCGACCTTGATATTAAGGCCTCGTAGTACAATATGCACAGCAGGACCGGGCATGGTGTGCACACCTTCAGTCATAACACTCAGAAGGTGGAGGAAGTGGAATCTCTGGGAATTCAAGGCTAACCTGGTCTAAGAACAAATTCCAGGCCAGCCAAGGGTACATAATGAGATTCTATCTCAAAACAATCATATATATATATATATATATATATATATATATATATATATATTTACATATATGTGTATGTATATATACACATACATATATTGTACATATTCATACATATACATGCATATACACATATGTAATATGTATATAAATATCCATATGCATATAATACCTTTTTAGTATGTATATAAATATACATATGCATATAATATATATATCACAAAAAACTTTCCATCCTGACTATTTTGGGGACAGCGCCTAGGAGACAAACTTAAGGCAAGCTCTTACTCTAAGCAAGGACTCTTAAACTACTAAGTACCTGTCCAGCCCAACAGTGGAATGTTGGGCTGGATTTTCATTCAGTGTTACACAACCGTCACCCTTTCCTGTTTCTAAAAGGTTTGCATCACCTCAGACAGAAACTCTAACCACTAAGTAATTTCTCATTTTATCCTCTCTCTAGCCCCTGGTTGCCTCTAGTGTACTTTCTGTCTGTAGCCACCGCAGGTAAGAGCAATACTATAGCGCTTGTCCTCTTGTATCGGGCTAAGTTCATTTACAAAACGAGTGTCCACTTTGTACCATGTATCAGAAATTCAGAATGGAGTCTACAGCATGGCTCACAGGTTAAAAGAGAGTGTTCAAGTGTACGCCCGTCAGAGCACAGTTGTCAGTAGCCGGTTCTCTGTCTGCCGTCTGAGTTCTGTGGGTCAGACTCAGCAGCAAATGCCTTTATCTTCCATGCATGTCACAGGACCCTTTCCTTTTTAAATCTTTCTGTTTTTCTTTTTACATTTCCTTAGTGGTTATCACCCACACTATACCTGTATGTGCACAGGTATGCCTGAGGCAGCTGATGCTGGGAATGGTCCCGATCACTTTACCTTATATTGTGAAGTAGGATCTCTCAGATGACTCCAAAGCTTACCCCATTACAGCGAGCCTAGTTGGCCAGCTTGCCCTGGGGATCTCCTGCCTGGGCCTTCACTGTGCTGGAATTATAGGTGGGTCAGACCCCTTGCTAGCCTTGCATTTAAGTGGGTTCTCCAGATACAAATGTTGATCTTCACACACGTGCTTCATCTGCAAAACCATCCCCGGCTTCATCAGTTTCCTTAAAAAAAATTATTTCCCCTGTTTTTGTTTTCTTGATTTGGTTGAGACAGGTTTTCCCTGTACAGCCCTGACTGGCTTGGAACTGACAGTGTAACCAGGTTGGCCTTCGACTTATGATCGATCCTCCTGCCTCTCACTCAGGTAGGATTACAAAGCACCCAGTCACCCTTCTTTAAAATAAAAGGCTGCCTTGTCTGGCCTCAATAGGAAAATATGCATTTAGTCCTGCCGCAACTTGATATGTCAAGGTGGGTTGATATCCAGGGAGGCCTCCCCTTTTCTGAGGAGAAAGGGAGGAGGGGTGGATGGGGGAAGAGGAGGTGAGAGGGAGGGACTGGAAGGGGAGGATGGAGGGGAAGCTAGCTGCTAAGTCTAGAAAAGGGTGCTAGATGCCCCAGGGCTGGAACTGACATGTTGTTGCTTCAGTCTCTGTGAGCCTCTACGAGCTCTGCTTAGTTGATCCTATGGGAAGGATCCTATGGGAAGGTTGGCACATTTCAATCTTTAGTGACTGTAGGTCACAGGTCGTTACCTGATTGTCCCTGCTTTTGACACTGATGCCACCTGAATTCTTTGGCTCCAAGTACAAAATACAGGACTTCTGATCATGAATCCCTCTATCTCCTGCCTCACCTGCTTTTTTTTTTTTTTTTTTCCATTTTATTTAGTTCTTACATTGGGCCCACCAAAGTAATAATAAACCCACAATAAACTCTGTAATTCAAGACCCTTCTCTCTAATTTCATCCGTGAAATTTCTTCTGCGATGGACTGTGCATTAGGACATGATGTCTTCGTGGGGCCATTATTCTGGCCACCACACCTGCTCTGGGAGCCACTAACTGGTGTCACTCCTTCCCGCTCTCCACCTCTCCCTCGAACTCAGAGTAGATCTGGCACAGGTTGAGATCTGTCTCCGCCAGTTACTTATATGTGTCTGTCCTTCTGACTGGACCTCCCCCACCCCTGATCACTCGCTTTAATCCTAAAGGATCCAGACCACAGGTGGACAGTAATCCCCTACATCAGAATGGTTGTGTTTTCTTTTTTGTTTTTTTGTTTTTGGTTTTTGTTTTGTTTTATTGTTTGTTTGTTTTTTTTTCGAGACAGGGTTTCTCTGTGTAGCCCTGGCTGTCCTGGAACTCACTCTGTAGACCAGGCTGGCCTCGAACTCAGAAATCCACCTGCCTCTGCCTCCCAAATGCTGGGGTTAAAGGCATGAGCCACCACCGCCCTGGTTGTGTTTTCAAGTCTGTTTCACCATCAGTACCAACCTCCACTTGTGAGTGGGTGAAGGACGAGCCAGGTCTGCTGTGTGCCTTGGAGTACACACTCATACCCGTTGTGTAGGGCCAGCAAGCAATAGGTGGTCGTTAAACCTTGTAGGATGCAATGGTGGACCCCCCAAAACCTGATTAACCTATGTCTTCAATGCCCTTCACTTTCAGGCCTTGAGAAAAGCCCAAGGAATATGTCTACAGGGAAATGTAGCTGTGAAAAACGTGTCCTCTCTCACATGTGCACACCATGGTAAACCTGTACATGTGCATACAGACACACACACACACATTAATATAATCAGCGACCCGTGTGTAGCATTTATGAAACATTGTCAAAAATGGGTTAAAAAAAAACAAAATAATTTTCCCAAATGATCAACAACTAAAAACAAATCTCCATGTTAGAGAGAAGGCTGAACTATCTTCACAGTCTCAATATGGAAAAAAAAAAAGTCATCTACAAAATTACAAGTTGGTACTCCATTTTAAAAATATGCATTTTTTTTAAAGTTTATTTTAGGGACTGGAGACATGTCTCAGTGGTTAAGAGTACTGGTTATTCTTCTAGAAGTAGAGATCTCCCTGGGTTCAATTTCCAGCACCCATATGGTGGTTCATAACCATCTGTGAGTCCACTCCTAGGGAATCCAGCACCTCTTCTAGCCTCTCTGGGCACCGGATACATGTGCGGTACACAGACATGCACGCAGGCAGAACACCCATGCCCATAAAATAAAATAAAGGCTGAGAAATTTTTAATTTGTTTAATTTGTTATTTGAGATACTATGTAGCTTTGATTAGGCTGAAACTCACTCTATCGACCAGACTGGCCTTAAACTCATAGAAACCCACCTGTCTTTGCCTCCTGAGTGCTGATATATGCCTGGCTAAGCTTCATTTTAGTTCTAATTGTGTGCATATGTGTCTTTGTGTCTGTGGGTATGTTGCACATAAGTGTGGGTGACCTTAGAGGCTAGCGGTGTCAGAACCCCTCAAACTGAAGTTACAGTGAGTTGTCAGCCACCTGACCTGGGTGCTGAGAACTTCATTCAGGTCCTCAGGAAAAGCAGGGCATACTCAACCACCAAGCTGTCTCTCCAACCAAAACTGTTTTGTGTGTGTGTGTGTGTGTGTGTGTGTGTGTGTGTGTGTGTGTGTGTATGTTTGAGAGAGAGAGAGAGAGAGAGAGAGAGAGAGAGAGAAACAGACAGACAGACACAGAGACACACAGAGACACACAGAGACACACAGAGACAGAGAGAGAGAGAACGTGAGCAGGCCAAAGTGTATGCCCAACAGTGAAATTGTGGAGGTCTGAAGATAACTTTTTGGGAATCACTTCCTCCCCTTTTACCTCATTCTGAGGCAATCTCTCTCTTGTCTCCCTTATTACAGTGTGTACAGGCCCATGTGCTTCTGGCTGCCGAATTTCCTGCCTCTGCCTCTCATCTCATAGAAGTGCTAGGCTTTTTCAAGACAGGTTTTCTCTGTGTAGCCCTGGCTGTCCTGGAACTCACTCTGTAGACCAGGCTGGCCCCGAACTCACAGAGATCACCTGCCTCCAAGGGCTGGGATCAAAGGTGTGTGCCACCACCGCCCAGCTGCTAAGCTTTTATATAAAGACCATTGCATCTAGATTTCCTGTGAGTTCCTGGGACTGGATTCGTTTTGTTAGGTATTCACAGCAAGTATTTTTACCTGCTGACCCAGCTCCCTGTTTATAGATAGTTATCTTATGTAGAAACCACCACCCTTTTAATCCCAGCACCTAGGAAGCATCACTGGCAGACAGAGTTCAAGACCAGGTTGGTTTACACAGTGAATACTAGGTTACCAGGGCTACATACCAAGACTCTGTCTTAAAACAGTACAAACCAAAAGAACCACAGGCTGTAGCAGGGAAAGCATTATAGGAAGGTCAGGAGTTGCCACGAATGCTATGGTTTTTTTTTTTTTTTTTTTTTAATCTACTATCAATATACTTGTCAAGTTAAAGCCCCTTTTAAAGCTAGGTGTTGGGGCATGCGCTGTAATGTTGGCACATGGAAAGAGGAAGCATAGGAAAACAGTGAGTTCAAGTCCAGCCAGGGCCACACGGTTTAGACTCTGTCTCGAAAAGCACACACAGGGCCTCTTTTAAACTTGTGTTTTTTCTCATTTTGTTTCTTGTTAGAGAAATCAAAGTCAGGGCCTCATGCATGCTAAGCACATGCTAAGCACATGCTAAGCACATGCTAAGCACATGCTAAGCACATGCTAAGCACATGCTAAGCACACACTTTGCCACTGAGCCCCAGTCCCAGCCCCTTTCTCATTACTTTGATATAATTCTGCTTCTCTTTGAATTTGTAATTGGAATTTCTTTTTCTAAAACATGGTACTCTAAAAATGCCTATTCCCGAAGACCCCGAAGACCCCGTCAACCCGTCCTATGGTAGAGGCAGGGAGGGAAGGAGTGAGGGGCCCTTTGAGGTAGCTCAACTTGCCTCATTCTTATTATAGGGACCTTGGAGCCGCACAGACACACAAATAAAAGTAGATAGGGTTACCTGAGTGGCCTGAGCTTACAGCTCTAGGGACCTGAGCTGGGAGTATGAGGATGGGGTTAAAATTGGGAAGCTGGAAAGGCATCAAAGATCTAAGGACTGGCAACTACTGGGGACCCAGAGCAGTGATCCCATGGGAACAGAGCCATCGAGAGATAGAGAAGAAGGTGAGCCAGCTGCTTTCTGGTGGCAGGTCTAAAGTCCTGAGTTCACCTGTCCCCCTCCCTGAGATGAGGCAAGGACAGAGCTAGAAACAAGGAGTGGGTACTACCTCACTGAGGGGGCAGTGATGCCTGCGACTTCCTGCCCACCCGTCCTGTGCACTGTAGCTTCAACACACCTGCTGCCCCTACCAGTGGAAACAGGCCAGGGTTTAGATGGTCCCTCACACACACCGGCTGTCGAGGAACGTGCAGGAGGAACAACTCATGGAATTACAAACTCATGGAACGGGCCGGGCGGTGGTGGCGCATGCCTTTAATCCCAGCACTTGGGAGGCAGAGGCAGGTGGATTTCTGAGTTCGAGGCCAGCCTGGTCTACAGAGTGAGTTCCAGGACAGCCAGGACTACACAGAGAAACCCTGTCTCGAAAAAAACAAAACAAACCACAACAAAAACAAACAAACAAAAAACCCAAACTCATGGAACGCAGCCCACTGGCTAGCTCAACCACAATGGCTCTTTTCTCTGTCTTCTTTGTGCTCCCTACCCGCGATCCCCAGCCCGGGAACTCAAACTCCACCTTTTCCCTACTCTTCCCAGTAACTGCTTGTGGCCATTTTTATTTAACCAAATTTAAATTTTTTTTAATGATTCCTTTTTTTAAAAAATGTGCATTGGTGTTTTGCTTGCTTGTACGTCTGTGTGAGGGTGCCAGATTCCCCTGGAACTGGAGTAACAGTCATGAGCTGATGGGTGGGTGCTGGGAATTGAACCCAGGTCCTCTGGAAAAGCAGCCAGTGCTCTTAATCTCTGAGCCATCTCCCCAGCCCCTCACCAACGGTTTTAAATTGGGGAGTAAGGTTTGCACAACAAAGGCTGGTGTGTGTGTGTGAATTTGCTCATCTTTGGTGCAACCAGATCTTGGGGCACAGGATATAGCATATGAATACAAGCAGTGCCAGGCCAAACCCCAACATTTCTCCCTTTTTGTCGAAATAAAGAGGCTCTTTCTCATAATAATAAATAACAAACAATAGGAACAAATGTGAAACAATTATAAAAGCTGTTAGGTAGGAGTTGCATCCACAATGTCCAGTCCATTTATATTTGGCAACTTTAGAGAGAGTGTTCTATCATCTATTCTATAGTGGTGAGTTCAGAGTTTTGTATCTAAATAATTTTCTGTCATAACTTGTATTCTAATCCAAAAGCATCTTTTAAGGTCCTAAAACAACTTAAGCTTAATTGTGAGAGTACAAGTATCTAGTCCTCAACTCCATCAGAGACCAGAGAAAGGATAAATGTTACTATGTGTCCTGAGGGCTTCACGCTGTTACAGCATTCTGCTCTGCTTGCTGCCCTCACATCCCTCTTAATCTAAGAATTATATGAAAATTCAAAGGGGCTTCCAGCCCCTCACTGGGCAGTATCTCTGGCACTCACGATAATAACGCTTGATCTCTTTCAGGCCTTGCTGCTGGAGCAGATTATGATTCAGTCACCGCCCTAGAGAAGAACTTAGAGATGTGGACTGTCAGCAGTGACCACCGCCCTTAGCATTTGGACAAATGAATTGCTAGTGAACTTAGCCTGAGATGTTTTTGCTACTGGCTCTGATGTAGAAAATCTTAGGAAACAATTTGAAGTTTAGAAAAACACACGATTAACAGTTGAGTGGGGACTTTTTGAGGTCAGGGAACAAGAACAATCTAGCTAGATTGGCTGACATGACTCTCACTGAGGCTGGACTGCTCATGACTAATTTCTTGTGTCCATTTTTGCCCTCAGCTTCCTGATATGATTTAATAAAAATCGCTGATGCATAGATATGCATTCTGAAGATTTCAAGTAGATACGACTGATAGATTTTTTTTGGGGGGGGGGTTTCCAGACAGGGTTTCTCTGTGTACCCCTGGCTGTCCTGGAACTCACTCGGTAGACCAGGCTGGCCTCGAACTCAGAAATCTGCCTGCCTCTGCCTCCCAAGTGCTAGGATTAAAGGCGTGCGCCACCACCGCCTGGCGACTGATAGATTTTTATATAAAAGTTGAGATTCTTTTAAATAGTTATAGGATTACTTGAGATGAATAATAAAACAATTGATCCTTTCTTTGTAATTACAAATTGCTGCCTGCCAGTAGAACAAACTGGTTGAGAAAATTACTTTGCTTGCTCACAATTTGTTAATCTATTAACAAGTTCCTTAGTTACAGATGTATGTGAGTTTTTGGGAAAAAATGTATTTTTTACCTGTAATATGTAAAATGTTTTTTCATGTAAAGTTATTGGAGAACCTACTGTTTTGTTTTTATAATCATTCACTAAAAGAAAAATAGAATGTATTTACATTATAATTTCTATACTACTTGAGGGTTATGCTGGGATATATAAGCCATAGAAACTTTTTTCACTAGCCTCTTTTGTCAGACCCCCAGGGAGCATCTTTATCCCCTGTCTCTGTTTATCCTGAATGTCAGAGCTGATCTTTGACAACAATCAGAGAAAGTATATATTGGGTCACCCAGTCTGAGTGGTTGACCCTTTTATTTGCATTTGCTGTTGGGAAGCCAACTGCTGCAGGTGGCCCTCAATGTGGAGCAGTATGGCATCCAGCATGTGAAGGACCCTGAGGACCAGGGTGCGGTCTGAGACAATAGGCTGTCGTTTCCAGTGTTTGCAGGAGCTGGAGGTCACCTGTGGGAGCTGAAATATAGGACCAGCATGAGAGTGGAGGAGGGCCAAGGGGTGCAGCAATGGAGCTAGAGAGAAGGGATGGAGGTAGTGCCAAAGAGGATGGGGAGACAGGGGAATGGGTCACTGGATCTCCAGAGGCTAGGTGTCCAGGGGCCCATGGTAGCTGGGTGAAGAATGGGAATATTCAGTGGGAACAAATGGACCAGAGTACTAGCCCTGAGGAATGATAGGGACAGATTGGTTGTAGACATCGTTCTGTGGAGATGCAAGAACAGGATACAGGGATGAGAACAAGGTCAGGCAGGAAGCCCACAGGCCCTAAGCCAGGCTGATAGGAGAAAGGCTGAATGGAAGGCCTGGGCTCAGGGGGCATGAGCAGAAGGAGGAACTGTAGAGGACAGAGCAGACCTGTGCTCACCTGCTCCTTGACAACATTAGCTCGCCACCGGTGCAGTATCACACGACTGATAACCAGTAACATGGTAGTGGTGATCGTGACCCCAGCCACAGGGTAGATGCGATTTCCTCCCAGGCCCATCCAGTAGCCAGGGCAGCCCAGGCTGCTCCTGCAGCTATCTGGGCTGTTTGGCTGGCAGCCCCAGGGCTGCAAGTCCAGCCCTACTTGGTACCAGAGGGGCCTCGACCAGCCATGGCTAGGGACAGGCATCACCAGCAGGAACAGCGATGGCACTAAGAACAACGAGTACAGCATGACTGTGGTCGCTGCGAGGAGCCGGAACCCGGGTACCTTGGCAACGGGCAAACACCCCTCCCCCAAGAGCAAGTCCAGTTCTGAGGCAACAGGTTCCAGCTGGGCTGATAGCCTTTCAAAATACAGCTTGGCCAGATGATGGGTAGTGGGGGGATGGATTCCAACTCACCTATCATCCTTCCCTAATCTAAGCACCCCACTCCCTTTAAGATCCAATGTTCTCTACTGGGCTAGCAACTGCCAAGCTGGTAAAACAGAGTGTAGGGGAGCTTCCGATACCCAGCTCAGCTCCACTCAGCACTGTGCACACAGCAAGCACTTGAAAGTGTGGCTTTCTTGATGGTTTCTGCTGGCTGCTGTTCCTGCCTCAGCCAGCCCTCCCTCACCACCCTTCCTTGTGCTGGGAGCCTTCCTAGAAAGTCACTTTTTCAAGGTTAAAGAGAGCCTTGTGTACTGCCGTCACCCCTCCATGACTGCCTTGGTGGCAGAGTTGGTTTTCTTTAGCATGACCTTACATTATTTTCTTTAGAGCATTTCTGCCTATCTACATATCCATCTTTATTCTTAAACTATAAAACACTCCAGCTTCCTCCTAACACCCATCCAAGGCCAGCCTGACAAGTTCTTGTTTAAGGTCTGCCTCTGGCTCCAAGTCTTCATTCAAACAATATTTACCGAGCACCCAGACCCAGTGCCAGAATGGAGTGTGACAGAACAGATGAACAAAAAGCTTTGCCTTCCTCAGCTGAGTTTTGGCGGGAGCACAGGTGGCTTGTAAACACTTTGGTGCCAGGCACGGGTAAAAGCCATGATAAATAGGCCCAGGCAAGGGTGCCTAGGTGATTTGGAGGGCAGGGAGCCTCTGTCTACAGTTGGGAACTTGCCCAGTACCTAGCACCAAGCCTGGCGCCTGGAGCGTACCATACCTGATGAATAGTAAGATTCATGAGTTCTGGGCAGATGTGGGTATTGCATTCTCCAGCCACTTCCATGTGTAACTCACCAGGCAACTCATGAGGCTGCTACTCCTTTTATGCTCAGGAACCCACTGCCCTATCCCACCCATCACTGGGTCAGCGGCCCACAGGACCAACACATGCTCTGTTGTTTATGCCCAAAGTCAGCCGCTTCTTGACTGATTCTGCCAACCCCTGTGCTCCAGCACTATGAGTAGGCAGTTCATAACATTGACTTTCAAATCCAGCAGCAGACCATGTGAACGGCTCTGTTCTTTAGCTGGGGGCTCAGGGGTTCACTCTATATCCCTCAGAAACACCAACTCTGTCTTACCTCTTAATCAGGTTATCCCTGAGAACGGCTCTGTCCTGACCTACAGTTTGGATTCCATTTATATTTTTCCAGCTAGAGCTAAAGGGCTGTCTGCGTGATACCAAAGAGAACCTTGAACTTGTAAAACCTTAACCCAGCCTGGGTCCCACCACTGCCCGGCTCGGCGTGCTCTCTGCCTGTCCCTGACCTCCCCAAACCTTACACCCCAGTTCTGACTCCTTTAGGGTTTATAAGAAGGATTGGGAGTCTGTGCTGAGGACCACTGGACACCCCAGCTACACCCCAACCATGCCACAGAAGAGTCTGAAGTTGGATGGACACATTTATTCCCAAAGCTGTAAACCCACATCAGCTCCTTTCCAGCACCCAGCCAAGGCCAGCCTGACTGCAATACCCTGCTCCAGGCCTGTAGCACTGAACTTGGAGTCCCAGGACATCCATCCATGAGTCATATGTACAGGTACATGGAACGGAGTCCCAGGTGGCACCTGGAGTGGCCCAGAGGCAGGGGGGTTCATGAGGGTGACCTGTCACAACCTCCAGAGGTAGGCAGTCTCCTGCAGCAAAGTCAGAGTTTGGTGGCCTGCGTGGGTAGGAGAGGAAGCTCCAGTTAGTTTCTGGAGGACATCTATGAACTCCTGAATAGCACATCTCCCCGTTCAAACAACTTTCTTCCAGGCAGGAGGGGAAGAGCAATGGGTTCAGTGTGGCCAGAGCCCTGAGCAATGTCATCAAGCTCCTGGAGTTGGGGTCAGGGTGGGGACAAGCAACAGATTAACAAGCAGAGGCAGCTTACCAAAACAGGGCTCTTAGGGCCAGACTTCCGGTGGTGGAGGGCAAAGGTCACAGCGTCATGGACAGAGGCAAAGACATGCTGCTTAGTGATAGATTCATCAAAGAAGTGTCCAGCCTCAAGCTGGGTGACCACAGGACCTGTGGACAAGGAGCAGGTCCTGGCATGCAGTACCACCAGGAGACTGGGTCCCCAGGCACCCCTAGAATTCTTTGCTACTTACTGAAACCCAGTCATTCCAGTATGCAGTATGTCTCTTGTGAGTGAGTACACGCATACGTGTGTGTGTGTGTGTGTGTGTGTGTGTGTGTGTGTGTGTATGTGGGGGGGAGGTGTGTGGTGTGTGTGTATGTGTGTGTGTGTTACTTGCACCCAGAAGACAGAGCAGGATATTAGATATTCTGTTCTTATCCCTCTCAACCTTATTCCCTTAAGACAAGGTTTCTAACTAACCCTGAAGCTTTATTGGCTGACCAAGTAGCTCTACTCAACAAAGGCTAGCACTATAGGTATGCATAGATATGTCTGGCTTATTTTTACATGGGAGCTGGGGATTTGAACTCGGGTTCTCATACGTGGGCAGCAATCCTTCTTATGCACTGAGCCATAGCCTTACTTCTCGACTCACATCTCCCGAGACATCCCTGACCTCCTGTTTCAGAAAGATTTTTTTTTCCTTATGCTATTTGATAAACCCTTAACCAGAAGAGCCCCACCCTCTGCCCGGATTGTTACTGCTGTCCCCATTCAACGCACTGTAACAGGCTGCGATGTACACTTCCACTTCAATCTCCCGGAAGTCACGGAAAATCTGCAGCAACAAAGAAGGCTGGCCTTAGAGGGGGCAGCAATTGGGCAAGGTTTAGTGGGGGAGCTTGGAGGCCTTGTTTTGTTGGGGGAGGGGGAAAGAAGGTGAGAGGCAAGTGATGGGATCAGCATGGAGGCCTGAGGGGCCCCAGCCTGTCCACAGCCCCTTACATTCTTCAGGTTCTTAATGCACACAGTGTCCACAAAGGAGACGGTACTCAAGTCCAGGATGAGGCTATGGAAGCCTGGCTGAGGCAGGCCCAGGGACTTCAGTGAGGTCATGGCTGAGGCCTTGGCATCTTCTTGATTGCTGGCGACTACATCCTCCAGCTCCTCCCCTTGGTGCACCTGCAGGGGATCCAGATGTGCTAAAGGGTCATGGATGTTAGAGCAAAGACACATATATAGTATACCGCCAGACATAGAGCCAGACAGAAGTGTTCATATTAATATACAGATAGCTATATGGAGGCATGCATGGGACACATAAAGACATGGGGCAATAGGAGGGACATGTAGGGACACAGGAACGCATACCCCAACATGCACAAACTGTTGTTACTTCCTGGACCAAAGCTTAATAAAGGCACAAGAAGGGAGGATGCTGGGAGATCATGTCTCAGCCTTAGCCAAGCAGGGTAGGGTGGCTAGGGGCCAGCGAGGATGGCCACAGGCATCCATGTGCCTTATATCCTGACCTCTCTGAACCTTTGGTTAAACTTGACATCCATCTTGACCCCTAGAATTGCCTAATGTTCTCAAGCCCTCTCCTCTATCCATGAGCATAGACTGTGGGGTCTTGTTACATCTAGGTCAGTCTAAGACTACAGACAAGGGCCAGAGGAGAACTCAGTATCAGGAAGGTCTCCCTGTAGCATCAGCGCTAGCTCCACTGCTCCCACCCACCATTAGTCCAACACCTTCAAACCCACACTAGTAGGTCTTGACTTTCCTCACGCAACAAATGTGGGCACCCATATCACCGTGGCTATTGGCTGGTCCCCACTCCCACTCCTAGCCTCACCTTGGCCTCAAAGCCCTCAACGTCATTGCTTTTGACATCTTCAAAGCTGGTGTTGACGTTGACGTTGACGGAAACTGAGGAGATCTTGGAAGAAGCAGCCTAGGAGGGACGAGGGACGGTGAGAACGCAATCCCAGTTGCCATATGACAACCATGGCAGGCAGGCCTGGTATTGTCCCTGGCTTTGGTCAAGGAGACACATCAGGACTTAGGCTGCAGGCCTAAGAAGAAGTTCTAACAATGCAAGGGACATGCCATGCTTCATGATGGGACTAATACATGAGAGGAAGATAACATCTCTAGAGTTTGGCCTGTCCTTCCAGGGGCTGAAACTGGGTCCCTGGGGTGCTGAAGGACAGAGAGTGGTGACAAGAAATGACAGGGGTAAGAAAATGGGACAAGGACAAAGGATGAGGGGACAGCTGGGGCCAGGGCCAGGAGCACAGCAGGGCTGGGAGCACAGCAGAGTTGGGAGCGCACAGCAGGGCTGGGAGCACAGCAGGGCTGGGAGCACAGCAGAGTTGGGAGCGCACAGCAGGGCTGGGAGCACAGCAGGGCTGGGAGCACAGCAGGGCTGGGAGCACAGCAGAGCTGGGAGCACAGCAGAGTTGGGAGCACAACAGGGCTAGGAGCACAGCAGGGCTGGGGCCAGGGCTAGGAGCACAGCAGAGTTGGGAGCACAGCAGGGCTGGGAGCACAGCAGGGCTGGGAGCACAGCAGGGCTGGACCAGGAGGGAGCGGCTGAGGGGACCCCACCTGTTTCTGGGACTTCTTGGCTTTTTTCATTTGCTTTTTTATCTTCATCTCCTGCTTTTTGATTCGTTTCTTCTTCTGGGTGATGAGACGATCCACATCCACACCACACTAGAGATACAGGTCAGACGTGGAGGCTGGTACTCTGGGCAGGAGGGGAGATTCGACCCTCCCACACAGAGACAAAGCAAGGGGACCCCAACCTTACCTTCTCCTTCAGTGAGTCACTGTAGAGCTCGGCGTTCGCAAAGTACATGGTGGCTGAGGAACGGAAGACTTTCACACCAGGGACCTCCTTGGCCTGGAGATGAGGAGACGTTGGGGTACCTGGGCTTTCCCTGCTTTCCGCTGTAACCTGTTCACTCAGCTTTCCTCTCTTAGAGAGCATGCTACCCAGCCTCCACCCCAGCCTGTGGCTGATAACCTTCCGGGAGCCTGGGCAGCTGCATTGCTCCTGCTCCACATGTTACGAAAGTCCTGTTTTTCACGACTTCCTGTCTCTCACCAAGTTTCGTGGTTTGGCTCAGACCCATACACGACTGTGTCCCCAACCCCACCCCGGGTTTCTGAGTCTTCTATCCCCGCCCTACGCTGCTTTCTGCATGCAGACAGAGGAACATCTCTAAGTTCACTCACACCTACCCCAGCTCTTGTCCCTTCCCAGCCACAGCCCAGGACTCTCCTGGGCATTTGGGACTGTAGCACATGGGTGACCTTCCGTCACACGCAGCTGGGTGGCTCCCTCATGTCTTCTCCCACACCTAGACTCCTCTACTCATTATTCTATTCAAGTCGACTTTCAAGGCTCTGGGCCATGTGAAAGCTTATTTTATTCCAGACCCTCATACAACCATTGTTCCCACATGACGTGAGTCTTCGCTTCAAATTCCGAGATCCAGATCCAAAGACAAAGAACTTCTGGTCTCGTGTATTCTCTCTCCACTCGCAGAGTGGAGTGTGTGTGTGTGTGTGTATGTGTGTATGAGTGTGTGTATGTATGTATGTGTTATGTGTGTGTTTGTGTGTGTATGTGTGTGTGTGAGTGTGTGTATATATGTGTGTATATGTATGTGTTATGTGTGTATGTGTGTGTATGTGTGTGTATATGTGTGCATGAGTGTGTATGTGTGAGTGTGTGTGTGTATATATGAATATGTGTGTGTGTATGTGTGTGTATGTATATATGTGTGTGTATGTGAGTGTGTGTGGACACATCTGTGTGTGTAGGTGTGGACCTTGCATGTGGAGGTTAGTAGGTGACATTGGGTGTCTTCCATGGCTCTCCCGCTTTTGAGACAGGGTCTCTCACTGAGCCTGGAGCTTACCAATTGGCTACACTAGCTGCCCAGGGAGCCCCAGAGATCTTCTTGTCATTGCCCCCGAGCACTGGGGTTACAGACATGCGTGCCACCATGCCTGACATTTTATATGGGTGCTGAGAATCCAAACTCAGGTCTTCATGTTTGTTCAGCAAACAGTTTATCCACTGAGCCATTTTCCCTGTCCCTCTCCCAGTGTTCTTGTCCATGTGGAAGGGAACTAAAAAGGGCCCATTTGTCTTGTCTGCCCCACCCCACCCCCATTTAGCCCCTGCCACTCACCCCCGAGTATTCTGCCACGTCTCTATAAATATCCGTATCTGGCACCTGCCCCAGGATGGAGTAATGGGGCCTGAGGAGAGAGTTAGGGGGAAAAAAAAAGAGGCAAAGAAAAGACCATGAGAGGACAGTGAGGAGACCTGGGGTGTCCCCAGATAGGTACGGAAAGCTGCAGATGTGAAGAGCCAGCGTGACACTTACTCCCTCACCAAGCTGGAATTGGGGGATACCAAAAATGGTTGACTCACAGCTGCATTCGGACCACCACGAGCAGCAGGGAGAAGACTATGGAGACTGCCAGGCCAATGTCCAGGTTTAGTAGGATTGTGGCCACAAAGGTCACCAGCCAGATTAGCTGATAAGAAAAGGGCAGGGGTCAAAGGACCCATGGGCACTAAAGGGCCCAAGCCCAGTCCTGGGCTCCCAAGCCTCTCACCAGGTCCACTCGATTTGCCTTCCAAAGTGAGCAGATGTCAGAGAACTGCTTCATCATGCCCTTTAGGTTCACAATAATAACAGCTGCCAGGACGGCCTGGGGCAGGAGGAATGGCATCAGGATGGCTGAGAAGTTCCTAGAGGCCACTGGGCTCCCCCACGCAGGCATGACCCATCCAGATTCGCCAAGCACTTGGCAGGGCCCAACCTACAAACAACTACCACCACACCAACCTTATCCCCTGGGAGCTGATTAGAAAGTTCTAACCTTTGATCTCTAGTTCCTGATTTTATCCCCAAGAGCTTAACCTTGTATCTCCAAGCCCCTTACACGGGACCAGACTGACTAATCTCGGCCTGGCCTAGCTAAGGCCATGAAGCCCGGCTGGGAGGGGTGGAGGCTCACCTTGGGCAGGTCTCGGAAGAGTTCTCCAAGTTTGACGATAATGAGAAGGATAAAAAGAGAAGACACGGCTCCAGCAACCTGCAGGGTGGGGATAAGCAGAGGGTGAAGGCAAGCCTGGGGTGGGACCATCCTGGCCGAACAGCATGTATGTCCAGATGGACATATACCCACATGCGCACACTCACACCCGAGGCCTACCTGTGTGTTGCCTCCTGTGCTCTCTTGTACCAAGCTCCGAGACATGGAGCAGCTCACGGGGAAGCACTGGAAGAAGCCTCCAATGAGGTTACTAAGGCCAAGGGCTACCAGCTCCTGTGGGGGGGGGGTCGTGTGAGAAGACTTGATGGCTAGGCTGACACACTCCCAACCCCCATTCCCAGTCAGTGGCTTCTAATAGTTGGCCCAAGATCCTGTTCTCCTAACCTGAGTCACTTACAAGTCCAGCCTTACCCTTGGTCTACCTCACTGTCTTCTGGGCCCACGTATATCTGCACGTACAAGACCGGCAGCACAGACCTGGTTACTGTCCACACGGTAGCCATGCCTCAGGGCAAAGATCTTTCCGAGTGAGATGGCGATGGCAAAGCCCACCACAGCGATGGCAAAGGCGTTTCCCACAAGCGTTGCAAACAGCTCTGTCTTGGGTGCCACTGGGGGGATGAGCCTGAGAAGAAGACCTGGAAGTTCAGAGGATGGTCCTGGCCCTAGTCACCCCACCTCCCTGACAGGACCGGAGCTTACCCTGTGGTGATGTTGCCCACCACGTCGACCTCGAACCTGTCATTCAGCTTCACACCATAGGAAATAGCAGTGGCCCCAATGAGCTGTGGGGACAGGGCAGAGTCAGGGGAGTATAAGAGAAGAGGGTGAACCATCTGGGGGCGGGCAGGGGACAGAATCTTTTTCTGAGGAATGGGAAGACAGACGTAAACAGAATGAGAGGGAAACATTACCATTTAAGGAAGGGGATGTACAGTCAAGGGTGGTAAAAAGCCAATCGAGGTCTTTCTCCTGCAGATTCCCCTCAACACCCCCTGCAATGGCCCTCAGATACTTGAGGTGGTATACTGGCCAGGTCTACCCTCACTTGCCCTTTCCCCTGTCCGCCATCCCCTGGCATTCGAACCGTGAGTAGCTCCCCAGGGATGGGCAGGGGCAGACGGCCATGCAGCTTCTCATTCAGCAGTTTCACCAGCACCAACACCACTCCTGCCACGATCGCTGTGACCACAGTGCCGGGCACAGTCTCAGGCAGCTTGGCACAGACCTCCAGCACTGTCTGAGGAGAAGTGGTACTGTTAAAGCCAGAGTTCAAGGTCACAGGGCACAGCATGCCTACCCCCCTTGCCCCCACCCTCACTCACATAGATAACGGACAGTGGC